>NC_064918.1:38374599-38674599 GCF_929443795.1 Astur gentilis
CAGGCACAACAGCTTTGGGGATCTCTGCTTTCCCAGAGACTCAGCATGTCACGGTGCTCGCTCTCGGCAGAAGCTTTTTTCTGAAAAGGCAAACTTACGGCTCCTTCTCCCACAGGGAAGGTGCCAGCCCTGAAAACTAATGCAGTTTTTCACTATCCCTCTGCAGCCTATCAACAGGCACAACAGCTTTGGGGATCTCTGCTTTCCCAGAGACTCAGCATGTCACGGTGCTCGATCTCGGCAGAAGCTTTTTCTGAGAAGGCAAACGTCTGGCTCCTTCTCCCACAAGGAAGGTGCTAGCCCTGAAAGATCTTGCTGGTATTCACTATCCCTCTGCAGCCTATCCACAGGCACAACAGCTTTGGGGATCTCTGCTTTCCCAGAGACTCAGCATGTCACGGTGCTCGCTCTCGGCAGAAGCTTTTTTCTGAAAAAGAAAACTTTCGGCTCCTTCTCCCACAGGGAAGGTGCCAGCCCTGAAAACTAATGCAGTTTTTCACTATCCCTCTGCAGCCTATCCACAGGCACAACAGCTTTTGGGATCTCTGCTTTCCCAGAGTCTCAGCATGTCACGGTGCTCGCTCTCGGCAGAAGCTTTTTTCTGAAAAAGAAAACTTTCGGCTCCTTCTCCCACAGGGAAGGTGCCAGCCCTGAAAACTAATGCAGTTTTTCACTATCCCTCTGCAGCCTATCCACAGGCACAACAGCTTTGGGGATCTCTGCTTTCCCAGAGACTCAGCATGTCACGGTGCTCACTCTTGCCAGAGCCTTTTTCTGAAAAAGAAAACTTTCGGCTCCTTCTCCCACAAGGAAGGTGCTAGCCCTGAAAGATCTTGCTAGTATGCACTATCCCTCTGCAGCCTATCCACAGGCACAACAGCTTTGGGGATCTCTGCTTTCCCAGAGACTCAGCAGGTCAAGGTGCTCGCTCTCGGCAGAAGCTTTTTTCTGAAAAGGTAAACTTACGGCTCCTTCTCCCACAGGGAAGGTGCCAGCCCTGAAAACTAATGCAGTTTTTCACTATCCCTCTGCAGCCTATCCACAGGCACAACAGCTTTGGGGATCTCTGCTTTCCCAGAGACTCAGCATGTCACGGTGCTCGTTCTCGGCAGAAGCTTTTTCTGAGAAGGCAAACGTCTGGCTCCTTCTCCCACAAGGAAGGTGCTAGCCCTGAAAGATCTTGCTGGTATGCACTATCCCTCTGCAGCCTATCCACAGGCACAACAGCTTTGGGGATCTCTGCTTTCCAAGAGACTCAGCATGTCACGGTGCTCGCTCTCGGCAGAAGCTTTTTCTGAGAAGGCAAACTTACGGCTCCTTCTCCCACAGGGAAGGTGCCAGCCCTGAAAACTAATGCAGTTTTTCACTATCCCTCTGCAGCCTATCCACAGGCACAACAGCTTTGGGGATCTCTGCTTTCCCAGAGACTCAGCATGTCACGGTGCTCGTTCTCGGCAGAAGCTTTTTCTGAGAAGGCAAACGTCTGGCTCCTTCTCCCACAAGGAAGGTGCTAGCCCTGAAAGATCTTGCTGGTATTCACTATCCCTCTGCAGCCTATCCACAGGCACAACAGCTTTGGGGATCTCTGCTTTCCCAGAGACTCAGCATGTCACGGTGCTCGCTCTCGGCAGAAGCTTTTTTCTGAAAAAGAAAACATTCGGCTCCTTCTCCCACAGGGAAGGAGCCAGCCCTGAAAACTAATGCAGTTTTTCACTATCCCTCTGCAGCCTATCCACAGGCACAACAGCTTTGGGGATCTCTGCTTTCCCAGAGACTCAGCATGTCACGGTGCTCACTCTTGCCAGAGCCTTTTTCTTAAAAAGAAAACTTTCGGCTCCTTCTCCCACAGGGAAGGTGCCAGCCCTGAAAACTAATGCAGTTTTTCACTATCCCTCTGCAGCCTATCCACAGGCACAACAGCTTTGGGGATCTCTGCTTTCCCAGAGACTCAGCATGTCACGGTGCTCGTTCTCGGCAGAAGCTTTTTCTGAGAAGGCAAACCTCTAGCTCCTTCTCCCACAAGGAAGGTGCTAGCCCTGAAAGATCTTGCTGGTATGCACTATCCCTCTGCAGCCTATCCACAGGCACAACAGCTTTGGGGATCTCTGCTTTCCCAGAGACTCAGCATGTCACGGTGCTCGTTCTCGGCAGAAGCTTTTTCTGAGAAGGCAAACGTCTGGCTCCTTCTCCCACAAGGAAGGTGCTAGCCCTGAAAGATCTTGCTAGTATGCACTATCCCTCTGCAGCCTATCCACAGGCACAACAGCTTTGGGGATCTCTGCTTTCCCAGAGACTCAGCATGTCACGGTGCTCGCTCTCGGCAGAAGCTTTTTTCTGAAAAGGCAAACTTACGGCTCCTTCTCCCACAGGGAAGGTGCCAGCCCTGAAAACTAATGCAGTTTTTCACTATCCCTCTGCAGCCTATCCACAGGCACAACAGCTTTGGGGATCTCTGCTTTCCCAGAGACTCAGCATGTCACGGTGCTCACTCTTGCCAGAGCCTTTTTCTGAAAAAGAAAACTTTCGGCTCCTTCTCCCACAAGGAAGGTGCTAGCCCTGAAAGATCTTGCTAGTATGCACTATCCCTCTGCAGCCTATCCACAGGCACAACAGCTTTGGGGATCTCTGCTTTCCCAGAGACTCAGCATGTCACGGTGCTCACTCTTGCCAGAGCCTTTTTCTGAAAAAGAAAACTTTCGGCTCCTTCTCCCACAAGGAAGGTGCTAGCCCTGAAAGATCTTGCTAGTATGCACTATCCCTCTGCAGCCTATCCACAGGCACAACAGCTTTGGGGATCTCTGCTTTCCCAGAGACTCAGCATGTCACGGTGCTCGCTCTCGGCAGAAGCTTTTTTCTGAAAAGGCAAACTTACGGCTCCTTCTCCCACAGGGAAGGTGCCAGCCCTGAAAACTAATGCAGTTTTTCACTATCCCTCTGCAGCCTATCCACAGGCACAACAGCTTTGGGGATCTCTGCTTTCCCAGAGACTCAGCATGTCACGGTGCTCGTTCTCGGCAGAAGCTTTTTCTGAGAAGGCAAACGTCTGGCTCCTTCTCCCACAAGGAAGGTGCTAGCCCTGAAAGATCTTGCTGGTATGCACTATCCCTCTGCAGCCTATCCACAGGCACAACAGCTTTGGGGATCTCTGCTTTCCCAGAGACTCAGCATGTCACGGTGCTCACTCTTGCCAGAGCCTTTTTCTGAAAAAGAAAACTTTCGGCTCCTTCTCCCACAAGGAAGGTGCTAGCCCTGAAAGATCTTGCTAGTATGCACTATCCCTCTGCAGCCTATCCACAGGCACAACAGCTTTGGGGATCTCTGCTTTCCCAGAGACTCAGCATGTCACGGTGCTCACTCTTGCCAGAGCCTTTTTCTGAAAAAGAAAACTTTCGGCTCCTTCTCCCACAAGGAAGGTGCTAGCCCTGAAAGATCTTGCTAGTATGCACTATCCCTCTGCAGCCTATCCACAGGCACAACAGCTTTGGGGATCTCTGCTTTCCCAGAGACTCAGCATGTCACGGTGCTCGCTCTCGGCAGAAGCTTTTTTCTGAAAAGGCAAACTTACGGCTCCTTCTCCCACAGGGAAGGTGCCAGCCCTGAAAACTAATGCAGATTTTCACTATCCCTCTGCAGCCTATCCACAGGCACAACAGCTTTGGGGATCTCTGCTTTCCCAGAGACTCAGCATGTCACGGTGCTCGTTCTCGGCAGAAGCTTTTTCTGAGAAGGCAAACGTCTGGCTCCTTCTCCCACAAGGAAGGTGCTAGCCCTGAAAGATCTTGCTGGTATGCACTATCCCTCTGCAGCCTATCCACAGGCACAACAGCTTTGGGGATCTCTGCTTTCCCAGAGACTCAGCATGTCACGGTGCTCGCTCTCGGCAGAAGCTTTTTTCTGAAAAGGCAAACGTCTGGCTCCTTCTCCCACAGGGAAGGTGCCAGCCCTGAAAACTAATGCAGTTTTTCACTATCCCTCTGCAGCCTATCCACAGGCACAACAGCTTTGGGGATCTCTGCTTTCCCAGAGACTCAGCATGTCACGGTGCTCGTTCTCGGCAGAAGCTTTTTCTGAGAAGGCAAACGTCTGGCTCCTTCTCCCACAAGGAAGGTGCTAGCCCTGAAAGGTCTTGCTGGTATTCACTATCCCTCTGCAGCCTATCCACAGGCACAACAGCTTTGGGGATCTCTGCTTTCCCAGAGACTCAGCATGTCACGGTGCTCACTCTTGCCAGAGCCTTTTTCTGAAAAAGAAAACTTTCGGCTCCTTCTCCCACAAGGAAGGTGCTAGCCCTGAAAGATCTTGCTAGTATGCACTATCCCTCTGCAGCCTATCCACAGGCACAACAGCTTTGGGGATCTCTGCTTTCCCAGAGACTCAGCATGTCACGGTGCTCACTCTTGCCAGAGCCTTTTTCTGAAAAAGAAAACTTTCGGCTCCTTCTCCCACAAGGAAGGTGCTAGCCCTGAAAGATCTTGCTAGTATGCACTATCCCTCTGCAGCCTATCCACAGGCACAACAGCTTTGGGGATCTCTGCTTTCCCAGAGACTCAGCATGTCACGGTGCTCACTCTTGCCAGAGCCTTTTTCTGAAAAAGAAAACTTTCGGCTCCTTCTCCCACAAGGAAGGTGCTAGCCCTGAAAGATCTTGCTAGTATGCACTATCCCTCTGCAGCCTATCCACAGGCACAACAGCTTTGGGGATCTCTGCTTTCCCAGAGACTCAGCATGTCACGGTGCTCGCTCTCGGCAGAAGCTTTTTTCTGAAAAAGAAAACTTTCGGCTCCTTCTCCCACAGGGAAGGTGCCAGCCCTGAAAACTAATGCAGTTTTTCACTATCCCTCTGCAGCCTATCCACAGGCACAACAGCTGTGGGGATCTCTGCTTTCCCAGAGACTCAGCATGTCACGGTGCTCACTCTTGCCAGAGCCTTTTTCTGAAAAAGAAAACTTTCGGCTCCTTCTCCCACAAGGAAGGTGCTAGCCCTGAAAGATCTTGCTAGTATGCACTATCCCTCTGCAGCCTATCCACAGGCACAACAGCTTTGGGGATCTCTGCTTTCCCAGAGACTCAGCATGTCACGGTGCTCGCTCTCGGCAGAAGCTTTTTTCTGAAAAGGCAAACTTACGGCTCCTTCTCCCACAGGGAAGGTGCCAGCCCTGAAAACTAATGCAGTTTTTCACTATCCCTCTGCAGCCTATCCACAGGCACAACAGCTTTGGGGATCTCTGCTTTCCCAGAGACTCAGCATGTCACGGTGCTCGTTCTCGGCAGAAGCTTTTTCTGAGAAGGCAAACGTCTGGCTCCTTCTCCCACAAGGAAGGTGCTAGCCCTGAAAGATCTTGCTGGTATTCACTATCCCTCTGCAGCCTATCCACAGGCACAACAGCTTTGGGGATCTCTGCTTTCCAAGAGACTCAGCATGTCACGGTGCTCGCTCTCGGCAGAAGCTTTTTTCTGAAAAAGAAAACTTTCGGCTCCTTCTCCCACAGGGAAGGTGCCAGCCCTGAAAACTAATGCAGTTTTTCACTATCCCTCTGCAGCCTATCCACAGGCACAACAGCTTTGGGGATCTCTGCTTTCCCAGAGACTCAGCATGTCACGGTGCTCACTCTTGCCAGAGCCTTTTTCTGAAAAAGAAAACTTTCGGCTCCTTCTCCCACAGGGAAGGTGCCAGCCCTGAAAACTAATGCAGTTTTTCACTATCCCTCTGCAGCCTATCCACAGGCACAACAGCTTTGGGGATCTCTGCTTTCCCAGAGACTCAGCATGTCACGGTGCTCGTTCTCGGCAGAAGCTTTTTCTGAGAAGGCAAACCTCTAGCTCCTTCTCCCACAAGGAAGGTGCTAGCCCTGAAAGATCTTGCTGGTATGCACTATCCCTCTGCAGCCTATCCACAGGCACAACAGCTTTGGGGATCTCTGCTTTCCCAGAGACTCAGCATGTCACGGTGCTCGTTCTCGGCAGAAGCTTTTTCTGAGAAGGCAAACGTCTGGCTCCTTCTCCCACAAGGAAGGTGCTAGCCCTGAAAGATCTTGCTAGTATGCACTATCCCTCTGCAGCCTATCCACAGGCACAACAGCTTTGGGGATCTCTGCTTTCCCAGAGACTCAGCATGTCACGGTGCTCGCTCTCGGCAGAAGCTTTTTTCTGAAAAGGCAAACTTACGGCTCCTTCTCCCACAGGGAAGGTGCCAGCCCTGAAAACTAATGCAGTTTTTCACTATCCCTCTGCAGCCTATCCACAGGCACAACAGCTTTGGGGATCTCTGCTTTCCCAGAGACTCAGCATGTCACGGTGCTCACTCTTGCCAGAGCCTTTTTCTGAAAAAGAAAACTTTCGGCTCCTTCTCCCACAAGGAAGGTGCTAGCCCTGAAAGATCTTGCTAGTATGCACTATCCCTCTGCAGCCTATCCACAGGCACAACAGCTTTGGGGATCTCTGCTTTCCCAGAGACTCAGCATGTCACGGTGCTCGCTCTCGGCAGAAGCTTTTTTCTGAAAAGGCAAACTTACGTCTCCTTCTCCCACAGGGAAGGTGCCAGCCCTGAAAACTAATGCAGTTTTTCACTATCCCTCTGCAGCCTATCAACAGGCACAACAGCTTTGGGGATCTCTGCTTTCCCAGAGACTCAGCATGTCACGGTGCTCACTCTTGCCAGAGCCTTTTTCTGAAAAAGAAAACTTTCGGCTCCTTCTCCCACAAGGAAGGTGCTAGCCCTGAAAGATCTTGCTAGTATGCACTATCCCTCTGCAGCCTATCCACAGGCACAACAGCTTTGGGGATCTCTGCTTTCCCAGAGACTCAGCATGTCACGGTGCTCGCTCTCGGCAGAAGCTTTTTTCTGAAAAGGCAAACTTACGTCTCCTTCTCCCACAGGGAAGGTGCCAGCCCTGAAAACTAATGCAGTTTTTCACTATCCCTCTGCAGCCTATCAACAGGCACAACAGCTTTTGGGATCTCTGCTTTCCCAGAGACTCAGCATGTCACGGTGCTCGTTCTCGGCAGAAGCTTTTTCTGAGAAGGCAAACGTCTGGCTCCTTCTCCCACAAGGAAGGTGCTAGCCCTGAAAGATCTTACTAGTATGCACTATCCCTCTGCAGCCTATCCACAGGCACAACAGCTTTGGGGATCTCTGCTTTCCCAGAGACTCAGCATGTCACGGTGCTCGTTCTCGGCAGAAGCTTTTTTCTGAAAAGGCAAACTTACGGCTCCTTCTCCCACAGGGAAGGTGCCAGCCCTGAAAACTAATGCAGTTTTTCACTATCCCTCTGCAGCCTATCCACAGGCACAACAGCTTTGGGGATCTCTGCTTTCCCAGAGACTCAGCATGTCACGGTGCTCGTTCTCGGCAGAAGCTTTTTCTGAGAAGGCAAACGTCTGGCTCCTTCTCCCACAAGGAAGGTGCTAGCCCTGAAAGATCTTGCTGGTATTCACTATCCCTCTGCAGCCTATCCACAGGCACAACAGCTTTGGGGATCTCTGCTTTCCCAGAGACTCAGCATGTCACGGTGCTCGCTCTCGGCAGAAGCTTTTTTCTGAAAAAGAAAACTTTCGGCTCCTTCTCCCACAGGGAAGGTGCCAGCCCTGAAAACTAATGCAGTTTTTCACTATCCCTCTGCAGCCTATCCACAGGCACAACAGCTTTTGGGATCTCTGCTTTCCCAGAGACTCAGCATGTCACTGTGCTCGCTCTCGGCAGAAGCTTTTTTCTGAAAAGGCAAACTTACGGCTCCTTCTCCCACAGGGAAGGTGCCAGCCCTGAAAACTAATGCAGTTTTTCACTATCCCTCTGCAGCCTATCCACAGGCACAACAGCTTTTGGGATCTCTGCTTTCCCAGAGACTCAGCATGTCACGGTGCTCGTTCTCGGCAGAAGCTTTTTCTGAGAAGGCAAACGTCTGGCTCCTTCTCCCACAAGGAAGGTGCTAGCCCTGAAAGATCTTGCTGGTATGCACTATCCCTCTGCAGCCTATCCACAGGCACAACAGCTTTGGGGATCTCTGCTTTCCAAGAGACTCAGCATGTCACGGTGCTCGCTCTCGGCAGAAGCTTTTTCTGAGAAGGCAAACTTACGGCTCCTTCTCCCACAGGGAAGGTGCCAGCCCTGAAAACTAATGCAGTTTTTCACTATCCCTCTGCAGCCTATCCACAGGCACAACAGCTTTGGGGATCTCTGCTTTCCCAGAGACTCAGCATGTCACGGTGCTCGTTCTCGGCAGAAGCTTTTTCTGAGAAGGCAAACGTCTGGCTCCTTCTCCCACAAGGAAGGTGCTAGCCCTGAAAGATCTTGCTGGTATTCACTATCCCTCTGCAGCCTATCCACAGGCACAACAGCTTTGGGGATCTCTGCTTTCCCAGAGACTCAGCATGTCACGGTGCTCGCTCTCGGCAGAAGCTTTTTTCTGAAAAAGAAAACTTTCGGCTCCTTCTCCCACAGGGAAGGAGCCAGCCCTGAAAACTAATGCAGTTTTTCACTATCCCTCTGCAGCCTATCCACAGGCACAACAGCTTTGGGGATCTCTGCTTTCCCAGAGACTCAGCATGTCACGGTGCTCACTCTTGCCAGAGCCTTTTTCTGAAAAAGAAAACTTTCGGCTCCTTCCCCCACCGGGAAGGTGCCAGCCCTGAAAACTAATGCAGTTTTTCACTATCCCTCTGCAGCCTATCCACAGGCACAACAGCTTTGGGGATCTCTGCTTTCCCAGAGACTCAGCATGTCACGGTGCTCGTTCTCGGCAGAAGCTTTTTCTGAGAAGGCAAACCTCTAGCTCCTTCTCCCACAAGGAAGGTGCTAGCCCTGAAAGATCTTGCTGGTATGCACTATCCCTCTGCAGCCTATCCACAGGCACAACAGCTTTGGGGATCTCTGCTTTCCCAGAGACTCAGCATGTCACGGTGCTCGTTCTCGGCAGAAGCTTTTTCTGAGAAGGCAAACGTCTGGCTCCTTCTCCCACAAGGAAGGTGCTAGCCCTGAAAGATCTTGCTAGTATGCACTATCCCTCTGCAGCCTATCCACAGGCACAACAGCTTTGGGGATCTCTGCTTTCCCAGAGACTCAGGATGTCACGGTGCTCGCTCTCGGCAGAAGCTTTTTTCTGAAAAGGCAAACTTACGGCTCCTTCTCCCACAGGGAAGGTGCCAGCCCTGAAAACTAATGCAGTTTTTCACTATCCCTCTGCAGCCTATCCACAGGCACAACAGCTTTGGGGATCTCTGCTTTCCCAGAGACTCAGCATGTCACGGTGCTCACTCTTGCCAGAGCCTTTTTCTGAAAAAGAAAACTTTCGGCTCCTTCTCCCACAAGGAAGGTGCTAGCCCTGAAAGATCTTGCTAGTATGCACTATCCCTCTGCAGCCTATCCACAGGCACAACAGCTTTGGGGATCTCTGCTTTCCCAGAGACTCAGCATGTCACGGTGCTCACTCTTGCCAGAGCCTTTTTCTGAAAAAGAAAACTTTCGGCTCCTTCTCCCACAAGGAAGGTGCTAGCCCTGAAAGATCTTGCTAGTATGCACTATCCCTCTGCAGCCTATCCACAGGCACAACAGCTTTGGGGATCTCTGCTTTCCCAGAGACTCAGCATGTCACGGTGCTCGCTCTCGGCAGAAGCTTTTTTCTGAAAAGGCAAACTTACGGCTCCTTCTCCCACAGGGAAGGTGCCAGCCCTGAAAACTAATGCAGTTTTTCACTATCCCTCTGCAGCCTATCCACAGGCACAACAGCTTTGGGGATCTCTGCTTTCCCAGAGACTCAGCATGTCACGGTGCTCGTTCTCGGCAGAAGCTTTTTCTGAGAAGGCAAACGTCTGGCTCCTTCTCCCACAAGGAAGGTGCTAGCCCTGAAAGATCTTGCTGGTATGCACTATCCCTCTGCAGCCTATCCACAGGCACAACAGCTTTGGGGATCTCTGCTTTCCCAGAGACTCAGCATGTCACGGTGCTCACTCTTGCCAGAGCCTTTTTCTGAAAAAGAAAACTTTCGGCTCCTTCTCCCACAAGGAAGGTGCTAGCCCTGAAAGATCTTGCTAGTATGCACTATCCCTCTGCAGCCTATCCACAGGCACAACAGCTTTGGGGATCTCTGCTTTCCCAGAGACTCAGCATGTCACGGTGCTCGCTCTCGGCAGAAGCTTTTTTCTGAAAAGGCAAACTTACGGCTCCTTCTCCCACAGGGAAGGTGCCAGCCCTGAAAACTAATGCAGTTTTTCACTATCCCTCTGCAGCCTATCCACAGGCACAACAGCTTTGGGGATCTCTGCTTTCCCAGAGACTCAGCATGTCACGGTGCTCGTTCTCGGCAGAAGCTTTTTCTGAGAAGGCAAACGTCTGGCTCCTTCTCCCACAAGGAAGGTGCTAGCCCTGAAAGATCTTGCTGGTATGCACTATCCCTCTGCAGCCTATCCACAGGCACAACAGCTTTGGGGATCTCTGCTTTCCCAGAGACTCAGCATGTCACGGTGCTCGCTCTCGGCAGAAGCTTTTTTCTGAAAAGGCAAACTTACGGCTCCTTCTCCCACAGGGAAGGTGCCAGCCCTGAAAACTAATGCAGTTTTTCACTATCCCTCTGCAGCCTATCCACAGGCACAACAGCTTTGGGGATCTCTGCTTTCCCAGAGACTCAGCATGTCACGGTGCTCGTTCTCGGCAGAAGCTTTTTCTGAGAAGGCAAACGTCTGGCTCCTTCTCCCACAAGGAAGGTGCTAGCCCTGAAAGATCTTGCTGGTATGCACTATCCCTCTGCAGCCTATCCACAGGCACAACAGCTTTGGGGATCTCTGCTTTCCCAGAGACTCAGCATGTCACGGTGCTCACTCTTGCCAGAGCCTTTTTCTGAAAAAGAAAACTTTCGGCTCCTTCTCCCACAAGGAAGGTGCTAGCCCTGAAAGATCTTGCTAGTATGCACTATCCCTCTGCAGCCTATCCACAGGCACAACAGCTTTGGGGATCTCTGCTTTCCCAGAGACTCAGCATGTCACGGTGCTCGCTCTCGGCAGAAGCTTTTTTCTGAAAAGGCAAACTTACGGCTCCTTCTCCCACAGGGAAGGTGCCAGCCCTGAAAACTAATGCAGTTTTTCACTATCCCTCTGCAGCCTATCCACAGGCACAACAGCTTTTGGGATCTCTGCTTTCCCAGAGACTCAGCATGTCACGGTGCTCGTTCTCGGCAGAAGCTTTTTCTGAGAAGGCAAACGTCTGGCTCCTTCTCCCACAAGGAAGGTGCTAGCCCTGAAAGATCTTGCTGGTATGCACTATCCCTCTGCAGCCTATCCACAGGCACAACAGCTTTGGGGATCTCTGCTTTCCCAGAGACTCAGCATGTCACGGTGCTCGCTCTCGGCAGAAGCTTTTTTCTGAAAAAGAAAACTTTCGGCTCCTTCTCCCACAGGGAAGGTGCCAGCCCTGAAAACTAATGCAGTTTTTCACTATCCCTCTGCAGCCTATCCACAGGCACAACAGCTTTGGGGATCTCTGCTTTCCCAGAGACTCAGCATGTCACGGTGCTCGTTCTCGGCAGAAGCTTTTTCTGAGAAGGCAAACGTCTGGCTCCTTCTCCCACAAGGAAGGTGCTAGCCCTGAAAGGTCTTGCTGGTATTCACTATCCCTCTGCAGCCTATCCACAGGCACAACAGCTTTGGGGATCTCTGCTTTCCCAGAGACTCAGCATGTCACGGTGCTCACTCTTGCCAGAGCCTTTTTCTGAAAAAGAAAACTTTCGGCTCCTTCTCCCACAAGGAAGGTGCTAGCCCTGAAAGATCTTGCTAGTATGCACTATCCCTCTGCAGCCTATCCACAGGCACAACAGCTTTGGGGATCTCTGCTTTCCCAGAGACTCAGCATGTCACGGTGCTCACTCTTGCCAGAGCCTTTTTCTGAAAAAGAAAACTTTCGGCTCCTTCTCCCACAAGGAAGGTGCTAGCCCTGAAAGATCTTGCTAGTATGCACTATCCCTCTGCAGCCTATCCACAGGCACAACAGCTTTGGGGATCTCTGCTTTCCCAGAGACTCAGCATGTCACGGTGCTCACTCTTGCCAGAGCCTTTTTCTGAAAAAGAAAACTTTCGTTTCCTTCTCCCACAAGGAAGGTGCTAGCCCTGAAAGATCTTGCTAGTATGCACTATCCCTCTGCAGACTATCCACAGGCACAACAGCTTTGGGGATCTCTGCTTTCCCAGAGACTCAGCATGTCACGGTGCTCGCTCTCGGCAGAAGCTTTTTTCTGAAAAAGAAAACTTTCGGCTCCTTCTCCCACAGGGAAGGTGCCAGCCCTGAAAACTAATGCAGTTTTTCACTATCCCTCTGCAGCCTATCCACAGGCACAACAGCTTTGGGGATCTCTGCTTTCCCAGAGACTCAGCATGTCACGGTGCTCACTCTTGCCAGAGCCTTTTTCTGAAAAAGAAAACTTTCGGCTCCTTCTCCCACAAGGAAGGTGCTAGCCCTGAAAGATCTTGCTAGTATGCACTATCCCTCTGCAGCCTATCCACAGGCACAACAGCATTGGGGATCTCTGCTTTCCCAGAGACTCAGCATGTCACGGTGCTCGCTCTCGGCAGAAGCTTTTTTCTGAAAAGGCAAACTTACGGCTCCTTCTCCCACAGGGAAGGTGCCAGCCCTGAAAACTAATGCAGTTTTTCACTATCCCTCTGCAGCCTATCCACAGGCACAACAGCTTTGGGGATCTCTGCTTTCCCAGAGACTCAGCATGTCACGGTGCTCGTTCTCGGCAGAAGCTTTTTCTGAGAAGGCAAACGTCTGGCTCCTTCTCCCACAAGGAAGGTGCTAGCCCTGAAAGATCTTGCTGGTATTCACTATCCCTCTGCAGCCTATCCACAGGCACAACAGCTTTGGGGATCTCTGCTTTCCCAGAGACTCAGCATGTCACGGTGCTCACTCTTGCCAGAGCCTTTTTCTGAAAAAGAAAACTTTCGGCTTCTTCTCCCACAGGGAAGGTGCCAGCCCTGAAAACTAATGCAGTTTTTCACTATCCCTCTGCAGCCTATCCACAGGCACAACAGCTTTGGGGATCTCTGCTTTCCCAGAGACTCAGCATGTCACGGTGCTCGTTCTCGGCAGAAGCTTTTTCTGAGAAGGCAAACCTCTAGCTCCTTCTCCCACAAGGAAGGTGCTAGCCCTGAAAGATCTTGCTGGTATGCACTATCCCTCTGCAGCCTATCCACAGGCACAACAGCTTTGGGGATCTCTGCTTTCCCAGAGACTCAGCATGTCACGGTGCTCGCTCTCGGCAGAAGCTTTTTTCTGAAAAGGCAAACTTACGTCTCCTTCTCCCACAGGGAAGGTGCCAGCCCTGAAAGATCTTGCTAGTATGCACTATCCCTCTGCAGCCTATCCACAGGCACAACAGCTTTGGGGATCTCTGCTTTCCCAGAGACTCAGCATGTCACGGTGCTCGCTCTCGGCAGAAGCTTTTTTCTGAAAAGGCAAACTTACGGCTCCTTCTCCCACAGGGAAGGTGCCAGCCCTGAAAACTAATGCAGTTTTTCACTATCCCTCTGCAGCCTATCCACAGGCACAACAGCTTTGGGGATCTCTGCTTTCCCAGAGACTCAGCATGTCACGGTGCTCGTTCTCGGCAGAAGCTTTTTCTGAGAAGGCAAACGTCTGGCTCCTTCTCCCACAAGGAAGGTGCTAGCCCTGAAAGATCTTGCTGGTATGCACTATCCCTCTGCAGCCTATCCACAGGCACAACAGCTTTGGGGATCTCTGCTTTCCCAGAGACTCAGCATGTCACGGTGCTCACTCTTGCCAGAGCCTTTTTCTGAAAAAGAAAACTTTCGGCTCCTTCTCCCACAAGGAAGGTGCTAGCCCTGAAAGATCTTGCTAGTATGCACTATCCCTCTGCAGCCTATCCACAGGCACAACAGCTTTGGGGATCTCTGCTTTCCCAGAGACTCAGCATGTCACGGTGCTCGCTCTCGGCAGAAGCTTTTTTCTGAAAAGGCAAACTTACGGCTCCTTCTCCCACAGGGAAGGTGCCAGCCCTGAAAACTAATGCAGTTTTTCACTATCCCTCTGCAGCCTATCCACAGGCACAACAGCTTTGGGGATCTCTGCTTTCCCAGAGACTCAGCATGTCACGGTGCTCGTTCTCGGCAGAAGCTTTTTCTGAGAAGGCAAACCTCTAGCTCCTTCTCCCACAAGGAAGGTGCTAGCCCTGAAAGATCTTGCTAGTATGCACTATCCCTCTGCAGCCTATCCACAGGCACAACAGCTTTGGGGATCTCTGCTTTCCCAGAGACTCAGCATGTCACGGTGCTCGTTCTCGGCAGAAGCTTTTTCTGAGAAGGCAAACGTCTGGCTCCTTCTCCCACAAGGAAGGTGCTAGCCCTGAAAGATCTTGCTGGTATTCACTATCCCTCTGCAGCCTATCCACAGGCACAACAGCTTTGGGGATCTCTGCTTTCCAAGAGACTCAGCATGTCACGGTGCTCGCTCTCGGCAGAAGCTTTTTTCTGAAAAGGCAAACTTACGGCTCCTTCTCCCACAGGGAAGGTGCCAGCCCTGAAAACTAATGCAGTTTTTCACTATCCCTCTGCAGCCTATCCACAGGCACAACAGCTTTGGGGATCTCTGCTTTCCCAGAGACTCAGCATGTCACGGTGCTCGTTCTCGGCAGAAGCTTTTTCTGAGAAGGCAAACCTCTAGCTCCTTCTCCCACAAGGAAGGTGCTAGCCCTGAAAGATCTTGCTGGTATTCACTATCCCTCTGCAGCCTATCCACAGGCACAACAGCTTTGGGGATCTCTGCTTTCCCAGAGACTCAGCATGTCACGGTGCTCGTTCTCGGCAGAAGCTTTTTCTGAGAAGGCAAACGTCTGGCTCCTTCTCCCACAAGGAAGGTGCTAGCCCTGAAAGATCTTGCTGGTATTCACTATCCCTCTGCAGCCTATCCACAGGCACAACAGCTTTGGGGATCTCTGCTTTCCCAGAGACTCAGCATGTCACGGTGCTCGCTCTCGGCAGATGCTTTTTTCTGAAAAAGAAAACTTTCGGCTCCTTCTCCCACAGGGAAGGTGCCAGCCCTGAAAACTAATGCAGTTTTTCACTATCCCTCTGCAGCCTATCCACAGGCACAACAGCTTTGGGGATCTCTGCTTTCCCAGAGACTCAGCATGTCACGGTGCTCACTCTTGCCAGAGCCTTTTTCTGAAAAAGAAAACTTTCGGCTCCTTCTCCCACAGGGAAGGTGCCAGCCCTGAAAACTAATGCAGTTTTTCACTATCCCTCTGCAGCCTATCCACAGGCACAACAGCTTTGGGGATCTCTGCTTTCCCAGAGACTCAGCATGTCACGGTGCTCGTTCTCGGCAGAAGCTTTTTCTGAGAAGGCAAACCTCTAGCTCCTTCTCCCACAAGGAAGGTGCTAGCCCTGAAAGATCTTGCTGGTATGCACTATCCCTCTGCAGCCTATCCACAGGCACAACAGCTTTGGGGATCTCTGCTTTCCCAGAGACTCAGCATGTCACGGTGCTCGTTCTCGGCAGAAGCTTTTTCTGAGAAGGCAAACGTCTGGCTCCTTCTCCCACAAGGAAGGTGCTAGCCCTGAAAGATCTTGCTAGTATGCACTATCCCTCTGCAGCCTATCCACAGGCACAACAGCTTTGGGGATCTCTGCTTTCCCAGAGACTCAGCATGTCACGGTGCTCGCTCTCGGCAGAAGCTTTTTTCTGAAAAGGCAAACTTACGGCTCCTTCTCCCACAGGGAAGGTGCCAGCCCTGAAAACTAATGCAGTTTTTCACTATCCCTCTGCAGCCTATCCACAGGCACAACAGCTTTGGGGATCTCTGCTTTCCCAGAGACTCAGCATGTCACGGTGCTCGTTCTCGGCAGAAGCTTTTTCTGAGAAGGCAAACGTCTGGCTCCTTCTCCCACAAGGAAGGTGCTAGCCCTGAAAGATCTTGCTGGTATGCACTATCCCTCTGCAGCCTATCCACAGGCACAACAGCTTTGGGGATCTCTGCTTTCCCAGAGACTCAGCATGTCACGGTGCTCACTCTTGCCAGAGCCTTTTTCTGAAAAAGAAAACTTTCGGCTCCTTCTCCCACAAGGAAGGTGCTAGCCCTGAAAGATCTTGCTAGTATGCACTATCCCTCTGCAGCCTATCCACAGGCACAACAGCTTTGGGGATCTCTGCTTTCCCAGAGACTCAGCATGTCACGGTGCTCGCTCTCGGCAGAAGCTTTTTTCTGAAAAGGCAAACTTACGGCTCCTTCTCCCACAGGGAAGGTGCCAGCCCTGAAAACTAATGCAGTTTTTCACTATCCCTCTGCAGCCTATCCACAGGCACAACAGCTTTGGGGATCTCTGCTTTCCCAGAGACTCAGCATGTCACGGTGCTCGTTCTCGGCAGAAGCTTTTTCTGAGAAGGCAAACCTCTAGCTCCTTCTCCCACAAGGAAGGTGCTAGCCCTGAAAGATCTTGCTAGTATGCACTATCCCTCTGCAGCCTATCCACAGGCACAACAGCTTTGGGGATCTCTGCTTTCCCAGAGACTCAGCATGTCACGGTGCTCGTTCTCGGCAGAAGCTTTTTCTGAGAAGGCAAACGTCTGGCTCCTTCTCCCACAAGGAAGGTGCTAGCCCTGAAAGATCTTGCTGGTATTCACTATCCCTCTGCAGCCTATCCACAGGCACAACAGCTTTGGGGATCTCTGCTTTCCAAGAGACTCAGCATGTCACGGTGCTCGCTCTCGGCAGAAGCTTTTTTCTGAAAAGGCAAACTTACGGCTCCTTCTCCCACAGGGAAGGTGCCAGCCCTGAAAACTAATGCAGTTTTTCACTATCCCTCTGCAGCCTATCCACAGGCACAACAGCTTTGGGGATCTCTGCTTTCCCAGAGACTCAGCATGTCACGGTGCTCGCTCTCGGCAGAAGCTTTTTCTGAGAAGGCAAACCTCTAGCTCCTTCTCCCACAAGGAAGGTGCTAGCCCTGAAAGATCTTGCTGGTATTCACTATCCCTCTGCAGCCTATCCACAGGCACAACAGCTTTGGGGATCTCTGCTTTCCCAGAGACTCAGCATGTCACGGTGCTCGTTCTCGGCAGAAGCTTTTTCTGAGAAGGCAAACGTCTGGCTCCTTCTCCCACAAGGAAGGTGCTAGCCCTGAAAGATCTTGCTGGTATTCACTATCCCTCTGCAGCCTATCCACAGGCACAACAGCTTTGGGGATCTCTGCTTTCCAAGAGACTCAGCATGTCACGGTGCTCGCTCTCGGCAGATGCTTTTTTCTGAAAAAGAAAACTTTCGGCTCCTTCTCCCACAGGGAAGGTGCCAGCCCTGAAAACTAATGCAGTTTTTCACTATCCCTCTGCAGCCTATCCACAGGCACAACAGCTTTGGGGATCTCTGCTTTCCCAGAGACTCAGCATGTCACGGTGCTCACTCTTGCCAGAGCCTTTTTCTGAAAAAGAAAACTTTCGGCTCCTTCTCCCACAGGGAAGGTGCCAGCCCTGAAAACTAATGCAGTTTTTCACTATCCCTCTGCAGCCTATCCACAGGCACAACAGCTTTGGGGATCTCTGCTTTCCCAGAGACTCAGCATGTCACGGTGCTCGTTCTCGGCAGAAGCTTTTTCTGAGAAGGCAAACCTCTAGCTCCTTCTCCCACAAGGAAGGTGCTAGCCCTGAAAGATCTTGCTGGTATGCACTATCCCTCTGCAGCCTATCCACAGGCACAACAGCTTTGGGGATCTCTGCTTTCCCAGAGACTCAGCATGTCACGGTGCTCGTTCTCGGCAGAAGCTTTTTCTGAGAAGGCAAACGTCTGGCTCCTTCTCCCACAAGGAAGGTGCTAGCCCTGAAAGATCTTGCTAGTATGCACTATCCCTCTGCAGCCTATCCACAGGCACAACAGCTTTGGGGATCTCTGCTTTCCCAGAGACTCAGCATGTCACGGTGCTCGCTCTCGGCAGAAGCTTTTTTCTGAAAAGGCAAACTTACGGCTCCTTCTCCCACAGGGAAGGTGCCAGCCCTGAAAACTAATGCAGTTTTTCACTATCCCTCTGCAGCCTATCCACAGGCACAACAGCTTTGGGGATCTCTGCTTTCCCAGAGACTCAGCATGTCACGGTGCTCGTTCTCGGCAGAAGCTTTTTCTGAGAAGGCAAACGTCTGGCTCCTTCTCCCACAAGGAAGGTGCTAGCCCTGAAAGATCTTGCTGGTATTCACTATCCCTCTGCAGCCTATCCACAGGCACAACAGCTTTGGGGATCTCTGCTTTCCCAGAGACTCAGCATGTCACGGTGCTCGCTCTCGGCAGAAGCTTTTTTCTGAAAAAGAAAACTTTCGGCTCCTTCTCCCACAGGGAAGGTGCCAGCCCTGAAAACTAATGCAGTTTTTCACTATCCCTCTGCAGCCTATCCACAGGCACAACAGCTTTGGGGATCTCTGCTTTCCCAGAGACTCAGCATGTCACGGTGCTCACTCTTGCCAGAGCCTTTTTCTGAAAAAGAAAACTTTCGGCTCCTTCTCCCACAGGGAAGGTGCCAGCCCTGAAAACTAATGCAGTTTTTCACTATCCCTCTGCAGCCTATCCACAGGCACAACAGCTTTGGGGATCTCTGCTTTCCCAGAGACTCAGCATGTCACGGTGCTCGTTCTCGGCAGAAGCTTTTTCTGAGAAGGCAAACCTCTAGCTCCTTCTCCCACAAGGAAGGTGTTAGCCCTGAAAGATCTTGCTGGTATGCACTATCCCTCTGCAGCCTATCCACAGGCACAACAGCTTTGGGGATCTCTGCTTTCCCAGAGACTCAGCATGTCACGGTGCTCGCTCTCGGCAGAAGCTTTTTTCTGAAAAGGCAAACTTACGTCTCCTTCTCCCACAGGGAAGGTGCCAGCCCTGAAAACTAATGCAGTTTTTCACTATCCCTCTGCAGCCTATCAACAGGCACAACAGCTTTTGGGATCTCTGCTTTCCCAGAGACTCAGCATGTCACGGTGCTCGTTCTCGGCAGAAGCTTTTTCTGAGAAGGCAAACGTCTGGCTCCTTCTCCCACAAGGAAGGTGCCAGCCCTGAAAGATCTTGCTAGTATGCACTATCCCTCTGCAGCCTATCCACAGGCACAACAGCTTTGGGGATCTCTGCTTTCCCAGAGACTCAGCATGTCACGGTGCTCGCTCTCGGCAGAAGCTTTTTTCTGAAAAGGCAAACTTACGGCTCCTTCTCCCACAGGGAAGGTGCCAGCCCTGAAAACTAATGCAGTTTTTCACTATCCCTCTGCAGCCTATCCACAGGCACAACAGCTTTGGGGATCTCTGCTTTCCCAGAGACTCAGCATGTCACGGTGCTCGTTCTCGGCAGAAGCTTTTTCTGAGAAGGCAAACCTCTAGCTCCTTCTCCCACAAGGAAGGTGCTAGCCCTGAAAGATCTTGCTGGTATGCACTATCCCTCTGCAGCCTATCCACAGGCACAACAGCTTTGGGGATCTCTGCTTTCCCAGAGACTCAGCATGTCACGGTGCTCGCTCTCGGCAGAAGCTTTTTTCTGAAAAGGCAAACTTACGGCTCCTTCTCCCACAGGGAAGGTGCCAGCCCTGAAAACTAATGCAGTTTTTCACTATCCATCTGCAGCCTATCAACAGGCACAACAGCTTTTGGGATCTCTGCTTTCCCAGAGACTCAGCATGTCACGGTGCTCGTTCTCGGCAGAAGCTTTTTCTGAGAAGGCAAACGTCTGGCTCCTTCTCCCACAAGGAAGGTGCTAGCCCTGAAAGATCTTGCTAGTATGCACTATCCCTCTGCAGCCTATCCACAGGCACAACAGCTTTGGGGATCTCTGCTTTCCCAGAGACTCAGCATGTCACGGTGCTCGCTCTCGGCAGAAGCTTTTTTCTGAAAAGGCAAACTTACGGCTCCTTCTCCCACAGGGAAGGTGCCAGCCCTGAAAACTAATGCAGTTTTTCACTATCCCTCTGCAGCCTATCCACAGGCACAACAGCTTTGGGGATCTCTGCTTTCCCAGAGACTCAGCATGTCACGGTGCTCGTTCTCGGCAGAAGCTTTTTCTGAGAAGGCAAACGTCTGGCTCCTTCTCCCACAAGGAAGGTGCTAGCCCTGAAAGATCTTGCTGGTATTCACTATCCCTCTGCAGCCTATCCACAGGCACAACAGCTTTGGGGATCTCTGCTTTCCCAGAGACTCAGCATGTCACGGTGCTCGCTCTCGGCAGAAGCTTTTTTCTGAAAAAGAAAACTTTCGGCTCCTTCTCCCACAGGGAAGGTGCCAGCCCTGAAAACTAATGCAGTTTTTCACTATCCCTCTGCAGCCTATCCACAGGCACAACAGCTTTTGGGATCTCTGCTTTCCCAGAGACTCAGCATGTCACGGTGCTCGCTCTCGGCAGAAGCTTTTTTCTGAAAAAGAAAACTTTCGGCTCCTTCTCCCACAGGGAAGGTGCCAGCCCTGAAAACTAATGCAGTTTTTCACTATCCCTCTGCAGCCTATCCACAGGCACAACAGCTTTGGGGATCTCTGCTTTCCCAGAGACTCAGCATGTCACGGTGCTCACTCTTGCCAGAGCCTTTTTCTGAAAAAGAAAACTTTCGGCTCCTTCTCCCACAGGGAAGGTGCCAGCCCTGAAAACTAATGCAGTTTTTCACTATCCCTCTGCAGCCTATCCACAGGCCCAACAGCTTTGGGGATCTCTGCTTTCCCAGAGACTCAGCATGTCACGGTGCTCGTTCTCGGCAGAAGCTTTTCCTGAGAAGGCAAACCTCTAGCTCCTTCTCCCACAAGGAAGGTGCTAGCCCTGAAAGATCTTGCTGGTATGCACTATCCCTCTGCAGCCTATCCACAGGCACAACAGCTTTGGGGATCTCTGCTTTCCCAGAGACTCAGCATGTCACGGTGCTCGCTCTCGGCAGAAGCTTTTTTCTGAAAAGGCAAACTTACGGCTCCTTCTCCCACAGGGAAGGTGCCAGCCCTGAAAACTAATGCAGTTTTTCACTATCCCTCTGCAGCCTATCCACAGGCACAACAGCTTTGGGGATCTCTGCTTTCCCAGAGACTCAGCATGTCACGGTGCTCGTTCTCGGCAGAAGCTTTTTCTGAGAAGGCAAACCTCTAGCTCCTTCTCCCACAAGGAAGGTGCTAGCCCTGAAAGATCTTGCTGGTATTCACTATCCCTCTGCAGCCTATCCACAGGCACAACAGCTTTGGGGATCTCTGCTTTCCCAGAGACTCAGCATGTCACGGTGCTCGCTCTCGGCAGAAGCTTTTTTCTGAAAAGGCAAACTTACGGCTCCTTCTCCCACAGGGAAGGTGCCAGCCCTGAAAACTAATGCAGTTTTTCACTATCCCTCTGCAGCCTATCCACAGGCACAACAGCTTTTGGGATCTCTGCTTTCCCAGAGACTCAGCATGTCACGGTGCTCGCTCTCGGCAGAAGCTTTTTTCTGAAAAGGCAAACTTACGGCTCCTTCTCCCACAGGGAAGGTGCCAGCCCTGAAAACTAATGCAGTTTTTCACTATCCCTCTGCAGCCTATCCACAGGCACAACAGCTTTGGGGATCTCTGCTTTCCCAGAGACTCAGCATGTCACGGTGCTCGTTCTCGGCAGAAGCTTTTTCTGAGAAGGCAAACCTCTAGCTCCTTCTCCCACAAGGAAGGTGCTAGCCCTGAAAGATCTTGCTGGTATGCACTATCCCTCTGCAGCCTATCCACAGGCACAACAGCTTTGGGGATCTCTGCTTTCCCAGAGACTCAGCATGTCACGGTGCTCGCTCTCGGCAGAAGCTTTTTTCTGAAAAGGCAAACTTACGGCTCCTTCTCCCACAGGGAAGGTGCCAGCCCTGAAAACTAATGCAGTTTTTCACTATCCCTCTGCAGCCTATCCACAGGCACAACAGCTTTTGGGATCTCTGCTTTCCCAGAGACTCAGCATGTCACGGTGCTCGCTCTCGGCAGAAGCTTTTTTCTGAAAAGGCAAACTTACGGCTCCTTCTCCCACAGGGAAGGTGCCAGCCCTGAAAACTAATGCAGTTTTTCACTATCCCTCTGCAGCCTATCCACAGGCACAACAGCTTTGGGGATCTCTGCTTTCCCAGAGACTCAGCATGTCACGGTGCTCGTTCTCGGCAGAAGCTTTTTCTGAGAAGGCAAACCTCTAGCTCCTTCTCCCACAAGGAAGGTGCTAGCCCTGAAAGATCTTGCTGGTATGCACTATCCCTCTGCAGCCTATCCACAGGCACAACAGCTTTGGGGATCTCTGCTTTCCCAGAGACTCAGCATGTCACGGTGCTCGTTCTCGGCAGAAGCTTTTTTCTGAAAAGGCAAACTTACGTCTCCTTCTCCCACAGGGAAGGTGCCAGCCCTGAAAACTAATGCAGTTTTTCACTATCCCTCTGCAGCCTATCAACAGGCACAACAGCTTTTGGGATCTCTGCTTTCCCAGAGACTCAGCATGTCACGGTGCTCGTTCTCGGCAGAAGCTTTTTCTGAGAAGGCAAACGTCTGGCTCCTTCTCCCACAAGGAAGGTGCTAGCCCTGAAAGATCTTGCTAGTATGCACTATCCCTCTGCAGCCTATCCACAGGCACAACAGCTTTGGGGATCTCTGCTTTCCCAGAGACTCAGCATGTCACGGTGCTCGCTCTCGGCAGAAGCTTTTTTCTGAAAAGGCAAACTTACGGCTCCTTCTCCCACAGGGAAGGTGCCAGCCCTGAAAACTAATGCAGTTTTTCACTATCCCTCTGCAGCCTATCCACAGGCACAACAGCTTTGGGGATCTCTGCTTTCCCAGAGACTCAGCATGTCACGGTGCTCGCTCTCGGCAGAAGCTTTTTTCTGAAAAGGCAAACTTACGTCTCCTTCTCCCACAGGGAAGGTGCCAGCCCTGAAAACTAATGCAGTTTTTCACTATCCCTCTGCAGCCTATCAACAGGCACAACAGCTTTTGGGATCTCTGCTTTCCCAGAGACTCAGCATGTCACGGTGCTCGTTCTCGGCAGAAGCTTTTTCTGAGAAGGCAAACCTCTAGCTCCTTCTCCCACAAGGAAGGTGCTAGCCCTGAAAGATCTTGCTGGTATGCACTATCCCTCTGCAGCCTATCCACAGGCACAACAGCTTTGGGGATCTCCGCTTTCCCAGAGACTCAGCATGTCACGGTGCTCGCTCTCGGCAGAAGCTTTTTTCTGAAAAGGCAAACTTACGGCTCCTTCTCCCACAGGGAAGGTGCCAGCCCTGAAAACTAATGCAGTTTTTCACTATCCCTCTGCAGCCTATCAACAGGCACAACAGCTTTGGGGATCTCTGCTTTCCCAGAGACTCAGCATGTCACGGTGCTCGTTCTCGGCAGAAGCTTTTTCTGAGAAGGCAAACGTCTGGCTCCTTCTCCCACAAGGAAGGTGCTAGCCCTGAAAGATCTTGCTAGTATGCACTATCCCTCTGCAGCCTATCCACAGGCACAACAGCTTTGGGGATCTCTGCTTTCCCAGAGACTCAGCATGTCACGGTGCTCGCTCTCGGCAGAAGCTTTTTTCTGAAAAGGCAAACTTACGGCTCCTTCTCCCACAGGGAAGGTGCCAGCCCTGAAAACTAATGCAGTTTTTCACTATCCCTCTGCAGCCTATCCACAGGCACAACAGCTTTGGGGATCTCTGCTTTCCCAGAGACTCAGCATGTCACGGTGCTCCTTCTCGGCAGAAGCTTTTTCTGAGAAGGCAAACCTCTAGCTCCTTCTCCCACAAGGAAGGTGCTAGCCCTGAAAGATCTTGCTGGTATGCACTATCCCTCTGCAGCCTATCCACAGGCACAACAGCTTTGGGGATCTCTGCTTTCCCAGAGACTCAGCATGTCACGGTGCTCGCTCTCGGCAGAAGCTTTTTTCTGAAAAGGCAAACTTACGGCTCCTTCTCCCACAGGGAAGGTGCCAGCCCTGAAAACTAATGCAGTTTTTCACTATCCCTCTGCAGCCTATCAACAGGCACAACAGCTTTTGGGATCTCTGCTTTCCCAGAGACTCAGCATGTCACGGTGCTCGTTCTCGGCAGAAGCTTTTTCTGAGAAGGCAAACGTCTGGCTCCTTCTCCCACAAGGAAGGTGCTAGCCCTGAAAGATCTTGCTAGTATGCACTATCCCTCTGCAGCCTATCCACAGGCACAACAGCTTTGGGGATCTCTGCTTTCCCAGAGACTCAGCATGTCACGGTGCTCGCTCTCGGCAGAAGCTTTTTTCTGAAAAGGCAAACTTACGGCTCCTTCTCCCACAGGGAAGGTGCCAGCCCTGAAAACTAATGCAGTTTTTCACTATCCCTCTGCAGCCTATCCACAGGCACAACAGCTTTGGGGATCTCTGCTTTCCCAGAGACTCAGCATGTCACGGTGCTCGTTCTCGGCAGAAGCTTTTTCTGAGAAGGCAAACGTCTGGCTCCTTCTCCCACAAGGAAGGTGCTAGCCCTGAAAGATCTTGCTGGTATTCACTATCCCTCTGCAGCCTATCCACAGGCACAACAGCTTTGGGGATCTCTGCTTTCCCAGAGACTCAGCATGTCACGGTGCTCGCTCTCGGCAGAAGCTTTTTTCTGAAAAAGAAAACTTTCGGCTCCTTCTCCCACAGGGAAGGTGCCAGCCCTGAAAACTAATGCAGTTTTTCACTATCCCTCTGCAGCCTATCCACAGGCACAACAGCTTTGGGGATCTCTGCTTTCCCAGAGACTCAGCATGTCACGGTGCTCGCTCTCGGCAGAAGCTTTTTTCTGAAAAAGAAAACTTTCGGCTCCTTCTCCCACAGGGAAGGTGCCAGCCCTGAAAACTAATGCAGTTTTTCACTATCCCTCTGCAGCCTATCCACAGGCACAACAGCTTTGGGGATCTCTGCTTTCCCAGAGACTCAGCATGTCACGGTGCTCACTCTTGCCAGAGCCTTTTTCTGAAAAAGAAAACTTTCGGCTCCTTCTCCCACAGGGAAGGTGCCAGCCCTGAAAACTAATGCAGTTTTTCACTATCCCTCTGCAGCCTATCCACAGGCACAACAGCTTTGGGGATCTCTGCTTTCCCAGAGACTCAGCATGTCACGGTGCTCGTTCTCGGCAGAAGCTTTTCCTGAGAAGGCAAACCTCTAGCTCCTTCTCCCACAAGGAAGGTGCTAGCCCTGAAAGATCTTGCTGGTATTCACTATCCCTCTGCAGCCTATCCACAGGCACAACAGCTTTGGGGATCTCTGCTTTCCCAGAGACTCAGCATGTCACGGTGCTCGCTCTCGGCAGAAGCTTTTTTCTGAAAAGGCAAACTTACGGCTCCTTCTCCCACAGGGAAGGTGCCAGCCCTGAAAACTAATGCAGTTTTTCACTATCCCTCTGCAGCCTATCCACAGGCACAACAGCTTTGGGGATCTCTGCTTTCCCAGAGACTCAGCATGTCACGGTGCTCCTTCTCGGCAGAAGCTTTTTCTGAGAAGGCAAACCTCTAGCTCCTTCTCCCACAAGGAAGGTGCTAGCCCTGAAAGATCTTGCTGGTATGCACTATCCCTCCGCAGCCTATCCACAGGCACAACAGCTTTGGGGATCTCTGCTTTCCCAGAGACTCAGCATGTCACGGTGCTCGCTCTCGGCAGAAGCTTTTTTCTGAAAAGGCAAACTTACGGCTCCTTCTCCCACAGGGAAGGTGCCAGCCCTGAAAACTAATGCAGTTTTTCACTATCCCTCTGCAGCCTATCCACAGGCACAACAGCTTTGGGGATCTCTGCTTTCCCAGAGACTCAGCATGTCACGGTGCTCGCTCTCGGCAGAAGCTTTTTTCTGAAAAGGCAAACTTACATCTCCTTCTCCCACAGGGAAGGTGCCAGCCCTGAAAACTAATGCAGTTTTTCACTATCCCTCTGCAGCCTATCAACAGGCACAACAGCTTTTGGGATCTCTGCTTTCCCAGAGACTCAGCATGTCACGGTGCTCGTTCTCGGCAGAAGCTTTTTCTGAGAAGGCAAACGTCTGGCTCCTTCTCCCACAAGGAAGGTGCTAGCCCTGAAAGATCTTGCTGGTATGCACTATCCCTCTGCAGCCTATCCACAGGCACAACAGCTTTGGGGATCTCCGCTTTCCCAGAGACTCAGCATGTCACGGTGCTCGCTCTCGGCAGAAGCTTTTTTCTGAAAAGGCAAACTTACGGCTCCTTCTCCCACAGGGAAGGTGCCAGCCCTGAAAACTAATGCAGTTTTTCACTATCCCTCTGCAGCCTATCCACAGGCACAACAGCTTTGGGGATCTCTGCTTTCCCAGAGACTCAGCATGTCACGGTGCTCGTTCTCGGCAGAAGCTTTTTCTGAGAAGGCAAACCTCTAGCTCCTTCTCCCACAAGGAAGGTGCTAGCCCTGAAAGATCTTGCTGGTATGCACTATCCCTCTGCAGCCTATCCACAGGCACAAGAGCTTTGGGGATCTCTGCTTTCCCAGAGACTCAGCATGTCACAGTGCTCGTTCTCGGCAGAAGCTTTTTCTGAGAAGGCAAACCTCTAGCTCCTTCTCCCACAAGGAAGGTGCTAGCCCTGAAAGATCTTGCTGGTATGCACTATCCCTCTGCAGCCTATCCACAGGCACAACAGCTTTGGGGATCTCTGCTTTCCCAGAGACTCAGCATGTCACGGTGCTCGTTCTCGGCAGAAGCTTTTTTCTGAAAAGGCAAACTTACGTCTCCTTCTCCCACAGGGAAGGTGCCAGCCCTGAAAACTAATGCAGTTTTTCACTATCCCTCTGCAGCCTATCAACAGGCACAACAGCTTTTGGGATCTCTGCTTTCCCAGAGACTCAGCATGTCACGGTGCTCGTTCTCGGCAGAAGCTTTTTCTGAGAAGGCAAACGTCTGGCTCCTTCTCCCACAAGGAAGGTGCTAGCCCTGAAAGATCTTGCTGGTATGCACTATCCCTCTGCAGCCTATCCACAGGCACAACAGCTTTGGGGATCTCTGCTTTCCCAGAGACTCAGCATGTCACGGTGCTCGCTCTCGGCAGAAGCTTTTTTCTGAAAAGGCAAACTTACGGCTCCTTCTCCCACAGGGAAGGTGCCAGCCCTGAAAACTAATGCAGTTTTTCACTATCCCTCTGCAGCCTATCCACAGGCACAACAGCTTTGGGGATCTCTGCTTTCCCAGAGACTCAGCATGTCACGGTGCTCGCTCTCGGCAGAAGCTTTTTTCTGAAAAGGCAAACTTACGTCTCCTTCTCCCACAGGGAAGGTGCCAGCCCTGAAAACTAATGCAGTTTTTCACTATCCCTCTGCAGCCTATCAACAGGCACAACAGCTTTTGGGATCTCTGCTTTCCCAGAGACTCAGCATGTCACGGTGCTCGTTCTCGGCAGAAGCTTTTTCTGAGAAGGCAAACGTCTGGCTCCTTCTCCCACAAGGAAGGTGCTAGCCCTGAAAGATCTTGCTAGTATGCACTATCCCTCTGCAGCCTATCCACAGGCACAACAGCTTTGGGGATCTCTGCTTTCCCAGAGACTCAGCATGTCACGGTGCTCGCTCTCGGCAGAAGCTTTTTTCTGAAAAGGCAAACTTACGGCTCCTTCTCCCACAGGGAAGGTGCCAGCCCTGAAAACTAATGCAGTTTTTCACTATCCCTCTGCAGCCTATCAACAGGCACAACAGCTTTTGGGATCTCTGCTTTCCCAGAGACTCAGCATGTCACGGTGCTCGTTCTCGGCAGAAGCTTTTTCTGAGAAGGCAAACGTCTGGCTCCTTCTCCCACAAGGAAGGTGCTAGCCCTGAAAGATCTTGCTAGTATGCACTATCCCTCTGCAGCCTATCCACAGGCACAACAGCTTTGGGGATCTCTGCTTTCCCAGAGACTCAGCATGTCACGGTGCTCGCTCTCGGCAGAAGCTTTTTTCTGAAAAGGCAAACTTACGGCTCCTTCTCCCACAGGGAAGGTGCCAGCCCTGAAAACTAATGCAGTTTTTCACTATCCCTCTGCAGCCTATCCACAGGCACAACAGCTTTGGGGATCTCTGCTTTCCCAGAGACTCAGCATGTCACGGTGCTCGTTCTCGGCAGAAGCTTTTTCTGAGAAGGCAAACGTCTGGCTCCTTCTCCCACAAGGAAGGTGCTAGCCCTGAAAGATCTTGCTGGTATTCACTATCCCTCTGCAGCCTATCCACAGGCACAACAGCTTTGGGGATCTCTGCTTTCCCAGAGACTCAGCATGTCACGGTGCTCGCTCTCGGCAGAAGCTTTTTTCTGAAAAAGAAAACTTTCGGCTCCTTCTCCCACAGGGAAGGTGCCAGCCCTGAAAACTAATGCAGTTTTTCACTATCCCTCTGCAGCCTATCCACAGGCACAACAGCTTTGGGGATCTCTGCTTTCCCAGAGACTCAGCATGTCACGGTGCTCGCTCTCGGCAGAAGCTTTTTTCTGAAAAAGAAAACTTTCGGCTCCTTCTCCCACAGGGAAGGTGCCAGCCCTGAAAACTAATGGAGTTTTTCACTATCCCTCTGCAGCCTATCCACAGGCACAACAGCTTTGGGGATCTCTGCTTTCCCAGAGACTCAGCATGTCACGGTGCTCACTCTTGCCAGAGCCTTTTTCTGAAAAAGAAAACTTTCGGCTCCTTCTCCCACAGGGAAGGTGCCAGCCCTGAAAACTAATGCAGTTTTTCACTATCCCTCTGCAGCCTATCCACAGGCACAACAGCTTTGGGGATCTCTGCTTTCCCAGAGACTCAGCATGTCACGGTGCTCGCTCTCGGCAGAAGCTTTTTTCTGAAAAGGCAAACTTACGGCTCCTTCTCCCACAGGGAAGGTGCCAGCCCTGAAAACTAATGCAGTTTTTCACTATCCCTCTGCAGCCTATCCACAGGCACAACAGCTTTGGGGATCTCTGCTTTCCCAGAGACTCAGCATGTCACGGTGCTCGTTCTCGGCAGAAGCTTTTTCTGAGAAGGCAAACCTCTAGCTCCTTCTCCCACAAGGAAGGTGCTAGCCCTGAAAGATCTTGCTGGTATGCACTATCCCTCTGCAGCCTATCCACAGGCACAACAGCTTTGGGGATCTCTGCTTTCCCAGAGACTCAGCATGTCACGGTGCTCGCTCTCGGCAGAAGCTTTTTTCTGAAAAGGCAAACTTACGGCTCCTTCTCCCACAGGGAAGGTGCCAGCCCTGAAAACTAATGCAGTTTTTCACTATCCCTCTGCAGCCTATCCACAGGCACAACAGCTTTGGGGATCTCTGCTTTCCCAGAGACTCAGCATGTCACGGTGCTCGCTCTCGGCAGAAGCTTTTTTCTGAAAAGGCAAACTTACGTCTCCTTCTCCCACAGGGAAGGTGCCAGCCCTGAAAACTAATGCAGTTTTTCACTATCCCTCTGCAGCCTATCAACAGGCACAACAGCTTTTGGGATCTCTGCTTTCCCAGAGACTCAGCATGTCACGGTGCTCGTTCTCGGCAGAAGCTTTTTCTGAGAAGGCAAACGTCTGGCTCCTTCTCCCACAAGGAAGGTGCTAGCCCTGAAAGATCTTGCTGGTATGCACTATCCCTCTGCAGCCTATCCACAGGCACAACAGCTTTGGGGATCTCCGCTTTCCCAGAGACTCAGCATGTCACGGTGCTCGCTCTCGGCAGAAGCTTTTTTCTGAAAAGGCAAACTTACGGCTCCTTCTCCCACAGGGAAGGTGCCAGCCCTGAAAACTAATGCAGTTTTTCACTATCCCTCTGCAGCCTATCAACAGGCACAACAGCTTTGGGGATCTCTGCTTTCCCAGAGACTCAGCATGTCACGGTGCTCGTTCTCGGCAGAAGGTTTTTCTGAGAAGGCAAACGTCTGGCTCCTTCTCCCACAAGGAAGGTGCTAGCCCTGAAAGATCTTGCTAGTATGCACTATCCCTCTGCAGCCTATCCACAGGCACAACAGCTTTGGGGATCTCTGCTTTCCCAGAGACTCAGCATGTCACGGTGCTCGCTCTCGGCAGAAGCTTTTTTCTGAAAAGGCAAACTTACGGCTCCTTCTCCCACAGGGAAGGTGCCAGCCCTGAAAACTAATGCAGTTTTTCACTATCCCTCTGCAGCCTATCCACAGGCACAACAGCTTTGGGGATCTCTGCTTTCCCAGAGACTCAGCATGTCACGGTGCTCGTTCTCGGCAGAAGCTTTTTCTGAGAAGGCAAACCTCTAGCTCCTTCTCCCACAAGGAAGGTGCTAGCCCTGAAAGATCTTGCTGGTATGCACTATCCCTCTGCAGCCTATCCACAGGCACAACAGCTTTGGGGATCTCTGCTTTCCCAGAGACTCAGCATGTCACGGTGCTCGCTCTCGTCAGAAGCTTTTTTCTGAAAAGGCAAACTTACGGCTCCTTCTCCCACAGGGAAGGTGCCAGCCCTGAAAACTAATGCAGTTTTTTCACTATCCCTCTGCAGCCTATCAACAGGCACAACAGCTTTTGGGATCTCTGCTTTCCCAGAGACTCAGCATGTCACGGTGCTCGTTCTCGGCAGAAGCTTTTTCTGAGAAGGCAAACGTCTGGCTCCTTCTCCCACAAGGAAGGTGCTAGCCCTGAAAGATCTTGCTAGTATGCACTATCCCTCTGCAGCCTATCCACAGGCACAACAGCTTTGGGGATCTCTGCTTTCCCAGAGACTCAGCATGTCACGGTGCTCGCTCTCGGCAGAAGCTTTTTTCTGAAAAGGCAAACTTACGGCTCCTTCTCCCACAGGGAAGGTGCCAGCCCTGAAAACTAATGCAGTTTTTCACTATCCCTCTGCAGCCTATCCACAGGCACAACAGCTTTGGGGATCTCTGCTTTCCCAGAGACTCAGCATGTCACGGTGCTCGTTCTCGGCAGAAGCTTTTTCTGAGAAGGCAAACGTCTGGCTCCTTCTCCCACAAGGAAGGTGCTAGCCCTGAAAGATCTTGCTGGTATTCACTATCCCTCTGCAGCCTATCCACAGGCACAACAGCTTTGGGGATCTCTGCTTTCCCAGAGACTCAGCATGTCACGGTGCTCGCTCTCGGCAGAAGCTTTTTTCTGAAAAAGAAAACTTTCGGCTCCTTCTCCCACAGGGAAGGTGCCAGCCCTGAAAACTAATGCAGTTTTTCACTATCCCTCTGCAGCCTATCCACAGGCACAACAGCTTTGGGGATCTCTGCTTTCCCAGAGACTCAGCATGTCACGGTGCTCGCTCTCGGCAGAAGCTTTTTTCTGAAAAAGAAAACTTTCGGCTCCTTCTCCCACAGGGAAGGTGCCAGCCCTGAAAACTAATGGAGTTTTTCACTATCCCTCTGCAGCCTATCCACAGGCACAACAGCTTTTGGGATCTCTGCTTTCCCAGAGACTCAGCATGTCACGGTGCTCACTCTTGCCAGAGCCTTTTTCTGAAAAAGAAAACTTTCGGCTCCTTCTCCCACAGGGAAGGTGCCAGCCCTGAAAACTAATGCAGTTTTTCACTATCCCTCTGCAGCCTATCCACAGGCACAACAGCTTTGGGGATCTCTGCTTTCCCAGAGACTCAGCATGTCACGGTGCTCGTTCTCGGCAGAAGCTTTTCCTGAGAAGGCAAACCTCTAGCTCCTTCTCCCACAAGGAAGGTGCTAGCCCTGAAAGATCTTGCTGGTATGCACTATCCCTCTGCAGCCTATCCACAGGCACAACAGCTTTGGGGATCTCTGCTTTCCCAGAGACTCAGCATGTCACGGTGCTCGCTCTCGGCAGAAGCTTTTTTCTGAAAAGGCAAACTTACGGCTCCTTCTCCCACAGGGAAGGTGCCAGCCCTGAAAACTAATGCAGTTTTTCACTATCCCTCTGCAGCCTATCCACAGGCACAACAGCTTTGGGGATCTCTGCTTTCCCAGAGACTCAGCATGTCACGGTGCTCGTTCTCGGCAGAAGCTTTTTCTGAGAAGGCAAACCTCTAGCTCCTTCTCCCACAAGGAAGGTGCTAGCCCTGAAAGATCTTGCTGGTATGCACTATCCCTCTGCAGCCTATCCACAGGCACAACAGCTTTGGGGATCTCTGCTTTCCCAGAGACTCAGCATGTCACGGTGCTCGCTCTCGGCAGAAGCTTTTTTCTGAAAAGGCAAACTTATGGCTCCTTCTCCCACAGGGAAGGTGCCAGCCCTGAAAACTAATGCAGTTTTTCACTATCCCTCTGCAGCCTATCCACAGGCACAACAGCTTTTGGGATCTCTGCTTTCCCAGAGACTCAGCATGTCACGGTGCTCGCTCTCGGCAGAAGCTTTTTTCTGAAAAAGAAAACTTTCGGCTCCTTCTCCCACAGGGAAGGTGCCAGCCCTGAAAACTAATGCAGTTTTTCACTATCCCTCTGCAGCCTATCCACAGGCACAACAGCTTTGGGGATCTCTGCTTTCCCAGAGACTCAGCATGTCACGGTGTTCGTTCTCGGCAGAAGCTTTTTCTGAGAAGGCAAACCTCTAGCTCCTTCTCCCACAAGGAAGGTGCTAGCCCTGAAAGATCTTGCTGGTATGCACTATCCCTCTGCAGCCTATCCACAGGCACAACAGCTTTGGGGATCTCTGCTTTCCCAGAGACTCAGCATGTCACGGTGCTCGTTCTCGGCAGAAGCTTTTTCTGAGAAGGCAAACGTCTGGCTCCTTCTCCCACAAGGAAGGTGCTAGCCCTGAAAGATCTTGCTAGTATGCACTATCCCTCTGCAGCCTATCCACAGGCACAACAGCTTTGGGGATCTCTGCTTTCCCAGAGACTCAGCATGTCACGGTGCTCGCTCTCGGCAGAAGCTTTTTTCTGAAAAGGCAAACTTACGGCTCCTTCTCCCACAGGGAAGGTGCCAGCCCTGAAAACTAATGCAGTTTTTCACTATCCCTCTGCAGCCTATCCACAGGCACAACAGCTTTGGGGATCTCTGCTTTCCCAGAGACTCAGCATGTCACGGTGCTCGTTCTCGGCAGAAGCTTTTTCTGAGAAGGCAAACCTCTAGCTCCTTCTCCCACAAGGAAGGTGCTAGCCCTGAAAGATCTTGCTGGTATGCACTATCCCTCTGCAGCCTATCCACAGGCACAACAGCTTTGGGGATCTCTGCTTTCCCAGAGACTCAGCATGTCACGGTGCTCGTTCTCGGCAGAAGCTTTTTTCTGAAAAGGCAAACTTACGTCTCCTTCTCCCACAGGGAAGGTGCCAGCCCTGAAAACTAATGCAGTTTTTCACTATCCCTCTGCAGCCTATCAACAGGCACAACAGCTTTTGGGATCTCTGCTTTCCCAGAGACTCAGCATGTCACGGTGCTCGTTCTCGGCAGAAGCTTTTTCTGAGAAGGCAAACGTCTGGCTCCTTCTCCCACAAGGAAGGTGCTAGCCCTGAAAGATCTTGCTAGTATGCACTATCCCTCTGCAGCCTATCCACAGGCACAACAGCTTTGGGGATCTCTGCTTTCCCAGAGACTCAGCATGTCACGGTGCTCGCTCTCGGCAGAAGCTTTTTTCTGAAAAGGCAAACTTACGGCTCCTTCTCCCACAAGGAAGGTGCCAGCCCTGAAAACTAATGCAGTTTTTCACTATCCCTCTGCAGCCTATCCACAGGCACAACAGCTTTGGGGATCTCTGCTTTCCCAGAGACTCAGCATGTCACGGTGCTCGCTCTCGGCAGAAGCTTTTTTCTGAAAAGGCAAACTTACGTCTCCTTCTCCCACAGGGAAGGTGCCAGCCCTGAAAACTAATGCAGTTTTTCACTATCCCTCTGCAGCCTATCAACAGGCACAACAGCTTTTGGGATCTCTGCTTTCCCAGAGACTCAGCATGTCACGGTGCTCGTTCTCGGCAGAAGCTTTTTCTGAGAAGGCAAACGTCTGGCTCCTTCTCCCACAAGGAAGGTGCTAGCCCTGAAAGATCTTGCTGGTATGCACTATCCCTCTGCAGCCTATCCACAGGCACAACAGCTTTGGGGATCTCCGCTTTCCCAGAGACTCAGCATGTCACGGTGCTCGCTCTCGGCAGAAGCTTTTTTCTGAAAAGGCAAACTTACGGCTCCTTCTCCCACAGGGAAGGTGCCAGCCCTGAAAACTAATGCAGTTTTTCACTATCCCTCTGCAGCCTATCCACAGGCACAACAGCTTTGGGGATCTCTGCTTTCCCAGAGACTCAGCATGTCACGGTGCTCGTTCTCGGCAGAAGCTTTTTCTGAGAAGGCAAACCTCTAGCTCCTTCTCCCACAAGGAAGGTGCTAGCCCTGAAAGATCTTGCTGGTATGCACTATCCCTCTGCAGCCTATCCACAGGCACAACAGCTTTGGGGATCTCTGCTTTCCCAGAGACTCAGCATGTCACGGTGCTCGCTCTCGGCAGAAGCTTTTTTCTGAAAAGGCAAACTTACGTCTCCTTCTCCCACAGGGAAGGTGCCAGCCCTGAAAACTAATGCAGTTTTTCACTATCCCTCTGCAGCCTATCCACAGGCACAACAGCTTTGGGGATCTCTGCTTTCCCAGAGACTCAGCATGTCACGGTGCTCGGTCTCGGCAGAAGCTTTTTCTGAGAAGGCAAACGTATGGCTCCTTCTCCCACAAGGAAGGTGCAAGCCCTGAAAGATCTTGCTGGTATTCACTATCCCTCTGCAGCCTATCCACAGGCACAACAGCTTTGGGGATCTCTGCTTTCCCAGAGACTCAGCATGTCACGGTGCTCGCTCTCGGCAGAAGCTTTTTTCTGAAAAGGCAAACTTACGGCTCCTTCTCCCACAGGGAAGGTGCCAGCCCTGAAAACTAATGCAGTTTTTCACTATCCCTCTGCAGCCTATCCACAGGCACAACAGCTTTGGGGATCTCTGCTTTCCCAGAGACTCAGCATGTCACGGTGCTCGTTCTCGGCAGAAGCTTTTTTCTGAAAAGGCAAACTTACGTCTCCTTCTCCCACAAGGAAGGTGCTAGCCCTGAAAGATCTTGCTGGTATTCACTATCCCTCTGCAGCCTATCCACAGGCACAACAGCTTTGGGGATCTCTGCTTTCCCAGAGACTCAGCATGTCACGGTGCTCGCTCTCGGCAGAAGCTTTTTTCTGAAAAAGAAAACTTTCGGCTCCTTCTCCCACAGGGAAGGTGCCAGCCCTGAAAACTAATGCAGTTTTTCACTATCCCTCTGCAGCCTATCCACAGGCACAACAGCTTTTGGGATCTCTGCTTTCCCAGAGACTCAGCATGTCACGGTGCTCGTTCTCGGCAGAAGCTTTTTTCTGAAAAAGAAAACTTTCGGCTCCTTCTCCCACAGGGAAGGTGCCAGCCCAGAAAACTAATGCAGTTTTTCACTATCCCTCTGCAGCCTATCCACAGGCACAACAGCTTTGGGGATCTCTGCTTTCCCAGAGACTCAGCATGTCACGGTGCTCGTTCTCGACAGAAGCTTTTTCTGAGAAGGCAAACGTCTGGCTCCTTCTCCCACAAGGAAGGTGCTAGCCCTGAAAGATCTTGCTGGTATTCACTATCCCTCTGCAGCCTATCCACAGGCACAACAGCTTTGGGGATCTCTGCTTTCCAAGAGACTCAGCATGTCACGGTGCTCGCTCTCGGCAGAAGCTTTTTTCTGAAAAAGAAAACTTTCGGCTCCTTCTCCCACAGGGAAGGTGCCAGCCCTGAAAACTAATGCAGTTTTTCACTATCCCTCTGCAGCCTATCCACAGGCACAACAGCTTTGGGGATCTCTGCTTTCCCAGAGACTCAGCATGTCACGGTGCTCACTCTTGCCAGAGCCTTTTTCTGAAAAAGAAAACTTTCGGCTCCTTCTCCCACAGGGAAGGTGCCAGCCCTGAAAACTAATGCAGTTTTTCACTATCCCTCTGCAGCCTATCCACAGGCACAACAGCTTTGGGGATCTCTGCTTTCCCAGAGACTCAGCATGTCACGGTGCTCGTTCTCGGCAGAAGCTTTTTCTGAGAAGGCAAACCTCTAGCTCCTTCTCCCACAAGGAAGGTGCTAGCCCTGAAAGATCTTGCTGGTATGCACTATCCCTCTGCAGCCTATCCACAGGCACAACAGCTTTGGGGATCTCTGCTTTCCCAGAGACTCAGCATGTCACGGTGCTCGTTCTCGGCAGAAGCTTTTTTCTGAAAAGGCAAACTTACGGCTCCTTCTCCCACAGGGAAGGTGCCAGCCCTGAAAACTAATGCAGTTTTTCACTATCCCTCTGCAGCCTATCCACAGGCACAACAGCTTTGGGGATCTCTGCTTTCCCAGAGACTCAGCATGTCACGGTGCTCGCTCTCGGCAGAAGCTTTTTTCTGAAAAGGCAAACTTACGTCTCCTTCTCCCACAGGGAAGGTGCCAGCCCTGAAAACTAATGCAGTTTTTCACTATCCCTCTGCAGCCTATCCACAGGCACAACAGCTTTGGGGATCTCTGCTTTCCCAGAGACTCAGCATGTCACGGTGCTCGTTCTCGGCAGAAGCTTTTTCTGAGAAGGCAAACCTCTAGCTCCTTCTCCCACAAGGAAGGTGCTAGCCCTGAAAGATCTTGCTGGTATGCACTATCCCTCTGCAGCCTATCCACAGGCACAACAGCTTTGGGGATCTCTGCTTTCCCAGAGACTCAGCATGTCACGGTGCTCGCTCTCGGCAGAAGCTTTTTTCTGAAAAGGCAAACTTACGGCTCCTTCTCCCACAGGGAAGGTGCCAGCCCTGAAAACTAATGCAGTTTTTCACTATCCCTCTGCAGCCTATCAACAGGCACAACAGCTTTTGGGATCTCTGCTTTCCCAGAGACTCAGCATGTCACGGTGCTCGTTCTCGGCAGAAGCTTTTTCTGAGAAGGCAAACGTCTGGCTCCTTCTCCCACAAGGAAGGTGCTAGCCCTGAAAGATCTTGCTAGTATGCACTATCCCTCTGCAGCCTATCCACAGGCACAACAGCTTTGGGGATCTCTGCTTTCCCAGAGACTCAGCATGTCACGGTGCTCGCTCTCGGCAGAAGCTTTTTTCTGAAAAGGCAAACTTACGTCTCCTTCTCCCACAGGGAAGGTGCCAGCCCTGAAAACTAATGCAGTTTTTCACTATCCCTCTGCAGCCTATCCACAGGCACAACAGCTTTGGGGATCTCTGCTTTCCCAGAGACTCATCATGTCACGGTGCTCGTTCTCGGCAGAAGCTTTTTCTGAGAAGGCAAACGTCTGGCTCCTTCTCCCACAAGGAAGGTGCTAGCCCTGAAAGATCTTGCTGGTATTCACTATCCCTCTGCAGCCTATCCACAGGCACAACAGCTTTGGGGATCTCTGCTTTCCCAGAGACTCAGCATGTCACGGTGCTCGCTCTCGGCAGAAGCTTTTTTCTGAAAAAGAAAACTTTCGGCTCCTTCTCCCACAGGGAAGGTGCCAGCCCTGAAAACTAATGCAGTTTTTCACTATCCCTCTGCAGCCTATCCACAGGCACAACAGCTTTTGGGATCTCTGCTTTCCCAGAGACTCAGCATGTCACGGTGCTCGCTCTCGGCAGAAGCTTTTTTCTGAAAAAGAAAACTTTCGGCTCCTTCTCCCACAGGGAAGGTGCCAGCCCTGAAAACTAATGCAGTTTTTCACTATCCCTCTGCAGCCTATCCACAGGCACAACAGCTTTGGGGATCTCTGCTTTCCCAGAGACTCAGCATGTCACGGTGCTCACTCTTGCCAGAGCCTTTTTCTGAAAAAGAAAACTTTCGGCTCCTTCTCCCACAGGGAAGGTGCCAGCCCTGAAAACTAATGCAGTTTTTCACTATCCCTCTGCAGCCTATCCACAGGCACAACAGCTTTGGGGATCTCTGCTTTCCCAGAGACTCAGCATGTCACGGTGCTCGTTCTCGGCAGAAGCTTTTCCTGAGAAGGCAAACCTCTAGCTCCTTCTCCCACAAGGAAGGTGCTAGCCCTGAAAGATCTTGCTGGTATGCACTATCCCTCTGCAGCCTATCCACAGGCACAACAGCTTTGGGGATCTCTGCTTTCCCAGAGACTCAGCATGTCACGGTGCTCGCTCTCGGCAGAAGCTTTTTTCTGAAAAGGCAAACTTACGGCTCCTTCTCCCACAGGGAAGGTGCCAGCCCTGAAAACTAATGCAGTTTTTCACTATCCCTCTGCAGCCTATCCACAGGCACAACAGCTTTGGGGATCTCTGCTTTCCCAGAGACTCAGCATGTCACGGTGCTCGTTCTCGGCAGAAGCTTTTTCTGAGAAGGCAAACCTCTAGCTCCTTCTCCCACAAGGAAGGTGCTAGCCCTGAAAGATCTTGCTGGTATGCACTATCCCTCTGCAGCCTATCCACAGGCACAACAGCTTTGGGGATCTCTGCTTTCCCAGAGACTCATCATGTCACGGTGCTCGTTCTCGGCAGAAGCTTTTTCTGAGAAGGCAAACGTCTGGCTCCTTCTCCCACAAGGAAGGTGCTAGCCCTGAAAGATCTTGCTGGTATTCACTATCCCTCTGCAGCCTATCCACAGGCACAACAGCTTTGGGGATCTCTGCTTTCCCAGAGACTCAGCATGTCACGGTGCTCGCTCTCGGCAGAAGCTTTTTTCTGAAAAAGAAAACTTTCGGCTCCTTCTCCCACAGGGAAGGTGCCAGCCCTGAAAACTAATGCAGTTTTTCACTATCCCTCTGCAGCCTATCCACAGGCACAACAGCTTTTGGGATCTCTGCTTTCCCAGAGACTCAGCATGTCACGGTGCTCGCTCTCGGCAGAAGCTTTTTTCTGAAAAAGAAAACTTTCGGCTCCTTCTCCCACAGGGAAGGTGCCAGCCCTGAAAACTAATGCAGTTTTTCACTATCCCTCTGCAGCCTATCCACAGGCACAACAGCTTTGGGGATCTCTGCTTTCCCAGAGACTCAGCATGTCACGGTGCTCACTCTTGCCAGAGCCTTTTTCTGAAAAAGAAAACTTTCGGCTCCTTCTCCCACAGGGAAGGTGCCAGCCCTGAAAACTAATGCAGTTTTTCACTATCCCTCTGCAGCCTATCCACAGGCACAACAGCTTTGGGGATCTCTGCTTTCCCAGAGACTCAGCATGTCACGGTGCTCGTTCTCGGCAGAAGCTTTTCCTGAGAAGGCAAACCTCTAGCTCCTTCTCCCACAAGGAAGGTGCTAGCCCTGAAAGATCTTGCTGGTATGCACTATCCCTCTGCAGCCTATCCACAGGCACAACAGCTTTGGGGATCTCTGCTTTCCCAGAGACTCAGCATGTCACGGTGCTCGCTCTCGGCAGAAGCTTTTTTCTGAAAAGGCAAACTTACGGCTCCTTCTCCCACAGGGAAGGTGCCAGCCCTGAAAACTAATGCAGTTTTTCACTATCCCTCTGCAGCCTATCCACAGGCACAACAGCTTTGGGGATCTCTGCTTTCCCAGAGACTCAGCATGTCACGGTGCTCGTTCTCGGCAGAAGCTTTTTCTGAGAAGGCAAACCTCTAGCTCCTTCTCCCACAAGGAAGGTGCTAGCCCTGAAAGATCTTGCTGGTATGCACTATCCCTCTGCAGCCTATCCACAGGCACAACAGCTTTGGGGATCTCTGCTTTCCCAGAGACTCAGCATGTCACGGTGCTCGCTCTCGGCAGAAGCTTTTTTCTGAAAAGGCAAACTTACGGCTCCTTCTCCCACAGGGAAGGTGCCAGCCCTGAAAACTAATGCAGTTTTTCACTATCCCTCTGCAGCCTATCCACAGGCACAACAGCTTTGGGGATCTCTGCTTTCCCAGAGACTCAGCATGTCACGGTGCTCGCTCTCGGCAGAAGCTTTTTAATGAAAAACAAAACTTTCGGCTCCTTCTCCCACAGGGAAGGTGCCAGCCCTGAAAACTAATGCAGTTTTTCACTATCCCTCTGCAGCCTATCCACAGGCACAACAGCTTTGGGGATCTCTGCTTTCCCAGAGACTCAGCATGTCACGGTGCTCGTTCTCGGCAGAAGCTTTTTCTGAGAAGGCAAACCTCTAGCTCCTTCTCCCACAAGGAAGGTGCTAGCCCTGAAAGATCTTGCTGGTATGCACTATCCCTCTGCAGCCTATCCACAGGCACAACAGCTTTGGGGATCTCTGCTTTCCCAGAGACTCAGCATGTCACGGTGCTCGTTCTCGGCAGAAGCTTTTTCTGAGAAGGCAAACGTCTGGCTCCTTCTCCCACAAGGAAGGTGCTAGCCCTGAAAGATCTTGCTAGTATGCACTATCCCTCTGCAGCCTATCCACAGGCACAACAGCTTTGGGGATCTCTGCTTTCCCAGAGACTCAGCATGTCACGGTGCTCGCTCTCGGCAGAAGCTTTTTTCTGAAAAGGCAAACTTACGGCTCCTTCTCCCACAGGGAAGGTGCCAGCCCTGAAAACTAATGCAGTTTTTCACTATCCCTCTGCAGCCTATCCACAGGCACAACAGCTTTGGGGATCTCTGCTTTCCCAGAGACTCAGCATGTCACGGTGCTCGTTCTCGGCAGAAGCTTTTTCTGAGAAGGCAAACCTCTAGCTCCTTCTCCCACAAGGAAGGTGCTAGCCCTGAAAGATCTTGCTGGTATGCACTATCCCTCTGCAGCCTATCCACAGGCACAACAGCTTTGGGGATCTCTGCTTTCCCAGAGACTCAGCATGTCACGGTGCTCGCTCTCGGCAGAAGCTTTTTTCTGAAAAGGCAAACTTACGTCTCCTTCTCCCACAGGGAAGGTGCCAGCCCTGAAAACTAATGCAGTTTTTCACTATCCCTCTGCAGCCTATCAACAGGCACAACAGCTTTTGGGATCTCTGCTTTCCCAGAGACTCAGCATGTCACGGTGCTCGTTCTCGGCAGAAGCTTTTTCTGAGAAGGCAAACGTCTGGCTCCTTCTCCCACAAGGAAGGTGCTAGCCCTGAAAGATCTTGCTAGTATGCACTATCCCTCTGCAGCCTATCCACAGGCACAACAGCTTTGGGGATCTCTGCTTTCCCAGAGACTCAGCATGTCACGGTGCTCGCTCTCGGCAGAAGCTTTTTTCTGAAAAGGCAAACTTACGGCTCCTTCTCCCACAGGGAAGGTGCCAGGCCTGAAAACTAATGCAGTTTTTCACTATCCCTCTGCAGCCTATCCACAGGCACAACAGCTTTGGGGATCTCTGCTTTCCCAGAGACTCAGCATGTCACGGTGCTCGCTCTCGGCAGAAGCTTTTTTCTGAAAAGGCAAACTTACGTCTCCTTCTCCCACAGGGAAGGTGCCAGCCCTGAAAACTAATGCAGTTTTTCACTATCCCTCTGCAGCCTATCAACAGGCACAACAGCTTTTGGGATCTCTGCTTTCCCAGAGACTCAGCATGTCACGGTGCTCGTTCTCGGCAGAAGCTTTTTCTGAGAAGGCAAACGTCTGGCTCCTTCTCCCACAAGGAAGGTGCTAGCCCTGAAAGATCTTGCTAGTATGCACTATCCCTCTGCAGCCTATCCACAGGCACAACAGCTTTGGGGATCTCCGCTTTCCCAGAGACTCAGCATGTCACGGTGCTCGCTCTCGGCAGAAGCTTTTTTCTGAAAAGGCAAACTTACGGCTCCTTCTCCCACAGGGAAGGTGCCAGCCCTGAAAACTAATGCAGTTTTTCACTATCCCTCTGCAGCCTATCCACAGGCACAACAGCTTTGGGGATCTCTGCTTTCCCAGAGACTCAGCATGTCACGGTGCTCGTTCTCGGCAGAAGCTTTTTCTGAGAAGGCAAACCTCTAGCTCCTTCTCCCACAAGGAAGGTGCTAGCCCTGAAAGATCTTGCTGGTATGCACTATCCCTCTGCAGCCTATCCACAGGCACAACAGCTTTGGGGATCTCTGCTTTCCCAGAGACTCAGCATGTCACGGTGCTCGCTCTCGGCAGAAGCTTTTTTCTGAAAAGGCAAACTTACGTCTCCTTCTCCCACAGGGAAGGTGCCAGCCCTGAAAACTAATGCAGTTTTTCACTATCCCTCTGCAGCCTATCCACAGGCACAACAGCTTTGGGGATCTCTGCTTTCCCAGAGACTCAGCATGTCACGGTGCTCGTTCTCGGCAGAAGCTTTTTCTGAGAAGGCAAACGTCTGGCTCCTTCTCCCACAAGGAAGGTGCTAGCCCTGAAAGATCTTGCTGGTATGCACTATCCCTCTGCAGCCTATCCACAGGCACAACAGCTTTGGGGATCTCTGCTTTCCCAGAGACTCAGCATGTCACGGTGCTCGCTCTCGGCAGAAGCTTTTTTCTGAAAAGGCAAACTTACGGCTCCTTCTCCCACAGGGAAGGTGCCAGCCCTGAAAACTAATGCAGTTTTTCACTATCCCTCTGCAGCCTATCCACAGGCACAACAGCTTTGGGGATCTCTGCTTTCCCAGAGACTCAGCATGTCACGGTGCTCGTTCTCGGCAGAAGCTTTTTTCTGAAAAGGCAAACTTACGTCTCCTTCTCCCACAAGGAAGGTGCTAGCCCTGAAAGATCTTGCTGGTATTCACTATCCCTCTGCAGCCTATCCACAGGCACAACAGCTTTGGGGATCTCTGCTTTCCCAGAGACTCAGCATGTCACGGTGCTCGCTCTCGGCAGAAGCTTTTTTCTGAAAAAGAAAACTTTCGGCTCCTTCTCCCACAGGGAAGGTGCCAGCCCTGAAAACTAATGCAGTTTTTCACTATCCCTCTGCAGCCTATCCACAGGCACAACAGCTTTTGGGATCTCTGCTTTCCCAGAGACTCAGCATGTCACGGTGCTCGCTCTCGGCAGAAGCTTTTTTCTGAAAAAGAAAACTTTCGGCTCCTTCTCCCACAGGGAAGGTGCCAGCCCAGAAAACTAATGCAGTTTTTCACTATCCCTCTGCAGCCTATCCACAGGCACAACAGCTTTGGGGATCTCTGCTTTCCCAGAGACTCAGCATGTCACGGTGCTCGTTCTCGGCAGAAGCTTTTTCTGAGAAGGCAAACGTCTGGCTCCTTCTCCCACAAGGAAGGTGCTAGCCCTGAAAGTTCTTGCTGGTATTCACTATCCCTCTGCAGCCTATCCACAGGCACAACAGCTTTGGGGATCTCTGCTTTCCAAGAGACTCAGCATGTCACGGTGCTCGCTCTCGGCAGAAGCTTTTTTCTGAAAAAGAAATCTTTCGGCTCCTTCTCCCACAGGGAAGGTGCCAGCCCTGAAAACTAATGCAGTTTTTCACTATCCCTCTGCAGCCTATCCACAGGCACAACAGCTTTGGGGATCTCTGCTTTCCCAGAGACTCAGCATGTCACGGTGCTCACTCTTGCCAGAGCCTTTTTCTGAAAAAGAAAACTTTCGGCTCCTTCTCCCACAGGGAAGGTGCCAGCCCTGAAAACTAATGCAGTTTTTCACTATCCCTCTGCAGCCTATCCACAGGCACAACAGCTTTGGGGATCTCTGCTTTCCCAGAGACTCAGCATGTCACGGTGCTCGTTCTCGGCAGAAGCTTTTTCTGAGAAGGCAAACCTCTAGCTCCTTCTCCCACAAGGAAGGTGCTAGCCCTGAAAGATCTTGCTGGTATGCACTATCCCTCTGCAGCCTATCCACAGGCACAACAGCTTTGGGGATCTCTGCTTTCCCAGAGACTCATCATGTCACGGTGCTCGTTCTCGGCAGAAGCTTTTTCTGAGAAGGCAAACGTCTGGCTCCTTCTCCCACAAGGAAGGTGCTAGCCCTGAAAGATCTTGCTGGTATTCACTATCCCTCTGCAGCCTATCCACAGGCACAACAGCTTTGGGGATCTCTGCTTTCCCAGAGACTCAGCATGTCACGGTGCTCGCTCTCGGCAGAAGCTTTTTTCTGAAAAAGAAAACTTTCGGCTCCTTCTCCCACAGGGAAGGTGCCAGCCCTGAAAACTAATGCAGTTTTTCACTATCCCTCTGCAGCCTATCCACAGGCACAACAGCTTTTGGGATCTCTGCTTTCCCAGAGACTCAGCATGTCACGGTGCTCGCTCTCGGCAGAAGCTTTTTTCTGAAAAAGAAAACTTTCGGCTCCTTCTCCCACAGGGAAGGTGCCAGCCCTGAAAACTAATGCAGTTTTTCACTATCCCTCTGCAGCCTATCCACAGGCACAACAGCTTTGGGGATCTCTGCTTTCCCAGAGACTCAGCATGTCACGGTGCTCACTCTTGCCAGAGCCTTTTTCTGAAAAAGAAAACTTTCGGCTCCTTCTCCCACAGGGAAGGTGCCAGCCCTGAAAACTAATGCAGTTTTTCACTATCCCTCTGCAGCCTATCCACAGGCACAACAGCTTTGGGGATCTCTGCTTTCCCAGAGACTCAGCATGTCACGGTGCTCGTTCTCGGCAGAAGCTTTTCCTGAGAAGGCAAACCTCTAGCTCCTTCTCCCACAAGGAAGGTGCTAGCCCTGAAAGATCTTGCTGGTATGCACTATCCCTCTGCAGCCTATCCACAGGCACAACAGCTTTGGGGATCTCTGCTTTCCCAGAGACTCAGCATGTCACGGTGCTCGCTCTCGGCAGAAGCTTTTTTCTGAAAAGGCAAACTTACGGCTCCTTCTCCCACAGGGAAGGTGCCAGCCCTGAAAACTAATGCAGTTTTTCACTATCCCTCTGCAGCCTATCCACAGGCACAACAGCTTTGGGGATCTCTGCTTTCCCAGAGACTCAGCATGTCACGGTGCTCGTTCTCGGCAGAAGCTTTTTCTGAGAAGGCAAACCTCTAGCTCCTTCTCCCACAAGGAAGGTGCTAGCCCTGAAAGATCTTGCTGGTATGCACTATCCCTCTGCAGCCTATCCACAGGCACAACAGCTTTGGGGATCTCTGCTTTCCCAGAGACTCAGCATGTCACGGTGCTCGCTCTCGGCAGAAGCTTTTTTCTGAAAAGGCAAACTTACGGCTCCTTCTCCCACAGGGAAGGTGCCAGCCCTGAAAACTAATGCAGTTTTTCACTATCCCTCTGCAGCCTATCCACAGGCACAACAGCTTTTGGGATCTCTGCTTTCCCAGAGACTCAGCATGTCACGGTGCTCGCTCTCGGCAGAAGCTTTTTTCTGAAAAAGAAAACTTTCGGCTCCTTCTCCCACAGGGAAGGTGCCAGCCCTGAAAACTAATGCAGTTTTTCACTATCCCTCTGCAGCCTATCCACAGGCACAACAGCTTTGGGGATCTCTGCTTTCCCAGAGACTCAGCATGTCACGGTGCTCGTTCTCGGCAGAAGCTTTTTCTGAGAAGGCAAACCTCTAGCTCCTTCTCCCACAAGGAAGGTGCTAGCCCTGAAAGATCTTGCTGGTATGCACTATCCCTCTGCAGCCTATCCACAGGCACAACAGCTTTGGGGATCTCTGCTTTCCCAGAGACTCAGCATGTCACGGTGCTCGTTCTCGGCAGAAGCTTTTTCTGAGAAGGCAAACGTCTGGCTCCTTCTCCCACAAGGAAGGTGCTAGCCCTGAAAGATCTTGCTAGTATGCACTATCCCTCTGCAGCCTATCCACAGGCACAACAGCTTTGGGGATCTCTGCTTTCCCAGAGACTCAGCATGTCACGGTGCTCGCTCTCGGCAGAAGCTTTTTTCTGAAAAGGCAAACTTACGGCTCCTTCTCCCACAGGGAAGGTGCCAGCCCTGAAAACTAATGCAGTTTTTCACTATCCCTCTGCAGCCTATCCACAGGCACAACAGCTTTGGGGATCTCTGCTTTCCCAGAGACTCAGCATGTCACGGTGCTCGTTCTCGGCAGAAGCTTTTTCTGAGAAGGCAAACCTCTAGCTCCTTCTCCCACAAGGAAGGTGCTAGCCCTGAAAGATCTTGCTGGTATGCACTATCCCTCTGCAGCCTATCCACAGGCACAACAGCTTTGGGGATCTCTGCTTTCCCAGAGACTCAGCATGTCACGGTGCTCGCTCTCGGCAGAAGCTTTTTTCTGAAAAGGCAAACTTACGGCTCCTTCTCCCACAGGGAAGGTGCCAGCCCTGAAAACTAATGCAGTTTTTCACTATCCCTCTGCAGCCTATCAACAGGCACAACAGCTTTTGGGATCTCTGCTTTCCCAGAGACTCAGCATGTCACGGTGCTCGTTCTCGGCAGAAGCTTTTTCTGAGAAGGCAAACGTCTGGCTCCTTCTCCCACAAGGAAGGTGCTAGCCCTGAAAGATCTTGCTAGTATGCACTATCCCTCTGCAGCCTATCCACAGGCACAACAGCTTTGGGGATCTCTGCTTTCCCAGAGACTCAGCATGTCACGGTGCTCGCTCTCGGCAGAAGCTTTTTTCTGAAAAGGCAAACTTACGGCTCCTTCTCCCACAGGGAAGGTGCCAGCCCTGAAAACTAATGCAGTTTTTCACTATCCCTCTGCAGCCTATCCACAGGCACAACAGCTTTGGGGATCTCTGCTTTCCCAGAGACTCAGCATGTCACGGTGCTCGCTCTCGGCAGAAGCTTTTTTCTGAAAAGGCAAACTTACGTCTCCTTCTCCCACAGGGAAGGTGCCAGCCCTGAAAACTAATGCAGTTTTTCACTATCCCTCTGCAGCCTATCAACAGGCACAACAGCTTTTGGGATCTCTGCTTTCCCAGAGACTCAGCATGTCACGGTGCTCGTTCTCGGCAGAAGCTTTTTCTGAGAAGGCAAACGTCTGGCTCCTTCTCCCACAAGGAAGGTGCTAGCCCTGAAAGATCTTGCTAGTATGCACTATCCCTCTGCAGCCTATCCACAGGCACAACAGCTTTGGGGATCTCCGCTTTCCCAGAGACTCAGCATGTCACGGTGCTCGCTCTCGGCAGAAGCTTTTTTCTGAAAAGGCAAACTTACGGCTCCTTCTCCCACAGGGAAGGTGCCAGCCCTGAAAACTAATGCAGTTTTTCACTATCCCTCTGCAGCCTATCCACAGGCACAACAGCTTTGGGGATCTCTGCTTTCCCAGAGACTCAGCATGTCACGGTGCTCGTTCTCGGCAGAAGCTTTTTCTGAGAAGGCAAACCTCTAGCTCCTTCTCCCACAAGGAAGGTGCTAGCCCTGAAAGATCTTGCTGGTATGCACTATCCCTCTGCAGCCTATCCACAGGCACAACAGCTTTGGGGATCTCTGCTTTCCCAGAGACTCAGCATGTCACGGTGCTCGCTCTCGGCAGAAGCTTTTTTCTGAAAAGGCAAACTTACGTCTCCTTCTCCCACAGGGAAGGTGCCAGCCCTGAAAACTAATGCAGTTTTTCACTATCCCTCTGCAGCCTATCCACAGGCACAACAGCTTTGGGGATCTCTGCTTTCCCAGAGACTCAGCATGTCACGGTGCTCGTTCTCGGCAGAAGCTTTTTCTGAGAAGGCAAACGTCTGGCTCCTTCTCCCACAAGGAAGGTGCTAGCCCTGAAAGATCTTGCTGGTATGCACTATCCCTCTGCAGCCTCTCCACAGGCACAACAGCTTTGGGGATCTCTGCTTTCCCAGAGACTCAGCATGTCACGGTGCTCGCTCTCGGCAGAAGCTTTTTTCTGAAAAGGCAAACTTACGGCTCCTTCTCCCACAGGGAAGGTGCCAGCCCTGAAAACTAATGCAGTTTTTCACTATCCCTCTGCAGCCTATCCACAGGCACAACAGCTTTGGGGATCTCTGCTTTCCCAGAGACTCAGCATGTCACGGTGCTCGTTCTCGGCAGAAGCTTTTTTCTGAAAAGGCAAACTTTCGTCTCCTTCTCCCACAAGGAAGGTGCTAGCCCTGAAAGATCTTGCTGGTATTCACTATCCCTCTGCAGCCTATCCACAGGCACAACAGCTTTGGGGATCTCTGCTTTCCCAGAGACTCAGCATGTCACGGTGCTCGCTCTCGGCAGAAGCTTTTTTCTGAAAAAGAAAACTTTCGGCTCCTTCTCCCACAGGGAAGGTGCCAGCCCTGAAAACTAATGCAGTTTTTCACTATCCCTCTGCAGCCTATCCACAGGCACAACAGCTTTTGGGATCTCTGCTTTCCCAGAGACTCAGCATGTCACGGTGCTCGTTCTCGGCAGAAGCTTTTTTCTGAAAAAGAAAACTTTCGGCTCCTTCTCCCACAGGGAAGGTGCCAGCCCAGAAAACTAATGCAGTTTTTCACTATCCCTCTGCAGCCTATCCACAGGCACAACAGCTTTGGGGATCTCTGCTTTCCCAGAGACTCAGCATGTCACGGTGCTCGTTCTCGGCAGAAGCTTTTTCTGAGAAGGCAAACGTCTGGCTCCTTCTCCCACAAGGAAGGTGCTAGCCCTGAAAGTTCTTGCTGGTATTCACTATCCCTCTGCAGCCTATCCACAGGCACAACAGCTTTGGGGATCTCTGCTTTCCAAGAGACTCAGCATGTCACGGTGCTCGCTCTCGGCAGAAGCTTTTTTCTGAAAAAGAAATCTTTCGGCTCCTTCTCCCACAGGGAAGGTGCCAGCCCTGAAAACTAATGCAGTTTTTCACTATCCCTCTGCAGCCTATCCACAGGCACAACAGCTTTGGGGATCTCTGCTTTCCCAGAGACTCAGCATGTCACGGTGCTCACTCTTGCCAGAGCCTTTTTCTGAAAAAGAAAACTTTCGGCTCCTTCTCCCACAGGGAAGGTGCCAGCCCTGAAAACTAATGCAGTTTTTCACTATCCCTCTGCAGCCTATCCACAGGCACAACAGCTTTGGGGATCTCTGCTTTCCCAGAGACTCAGCATGTCACGGTGCTCGTTCTCGGCAGAAGCTTTTTCTGAGAAGGCAAACCTCTAGCTCCTTCTCCCACAAGGAAGGTGCTAGCCCTGAAAGATCTTGCTGGTATGCACTATCCCTCTGCAGCCTATCCACAGGCACAACAGCTTTGGGGATCTCTGCTTTCCCAGAGACTCAGCATGTCACGGTGCTCGTTCTCGGCAGAAGCTTTTTTCTGAAAAGGCAAACTTACGTCTCCTTCTCCCACAGGGAAGGTGCCAGCCCTGAAAACTAATGCAGTTTTTCACTATCCCTCTGCAGCCTATCAACAGGCACAACAGCTTTTGGGATCTCTGCTTTCCCAGAGACTCAGCATGTCACGGTGCTCGTTCTCGGCAGAAGCTTTTTCTGAGAAGGCAAACGTCTGGCTCCTTCTCCCACAAGGAAGGTGCTAGCCCTGAAAGATCTTGCTAGTATGCACTATCCCTCTGCAGCCTATCCACAGGCACAACAGCTTTGGGGATCTCTGCTTTCCCAGAGACTCACCATGTCACGGTGCTCGCTCTCGGCAGAAGCTTTTTTCTGAAAAGGCAAACTTACGGCTCCTTCTCCCACAGGGAAGGTGCCAGCCCTGAAAACTAATGCAGTTTTTCACTATCCCTCTGCAGCCTATCCACAGGCACAACAGCTTTGGGGATCTCTGCTTTCCCAGAGACTCAGCATGTCACGGTGCTCGCTCTCGGCAGAAGCTTTTTTCTGAAAAGGCAAACTTACGTCTCCTTCTCCCACAGGGAAGGTGCCAGCCCTGAAAACTAATGCAGTTTTTCACTATCCCTCTGCAGCCTATCAACAGGCACAACAGCTTTGGGGATCTCTGCTTTCCCAGAGACTCAGCATGTCACGGTGCTCGTTCTCGGCAGAAGCTTTTTCTGAGAAGGCAAACGTCTGGCTCCTTCTCCCACAAGGAAGGTGCTAGCCCTGAAAGATCTTGCTAGTATGCACTATCCCTCTGCAGCCTATCCACAGGCACAACAGCTTTGGGGATCTCCGCTTTCCCAGAGACTCAGCATGTCACGGTGCTCGCTCTCGGCAGAAGCTTTTTTCTGAAAAGGCAAACTTACGGCTCCTTCTCCCACAGGGAAGGTGCCAGCCCTGAAAACTAATGCAGTTTTTCACTATCCCTCTGCAGCCTATCCACAGGCACAACAGCTTTGGGGATCTCTGCTTTCCCAGAGACTCAGCATGTCACGGTGCTCACTCTTGCCAGAGCCTTTTTCTGAAAAAGAAAACTTTCGGCTCCTTCTCCCACAGGGAAGGTGCCAGCCCTGAAAACTAATGCAGTTTTTCACTATCCCTCTGCAGCCTATCCACAGGCACAACAGCTTTGGGGATCTCTGCTTTCCCAGAGACTCAGCATGTCACGGTGCTCGCTCTCGGCAGAAGCTTTTTTCTGAAAAGGCAAACTTACGTCTCCTTCTCCCACAGGGAAGGTGCCAGCCCTGAAAACTAATGCAGTTTTTCACTATCCCTCTGCAGCCTATCAACAGGCACAACAGCTTTTGGGCTCTCTGCTTTCCCAGAGACTCAGCATGTCACGGTGCTCGTTCTCGGCAGAAGCTTTTTCTGAGAAGGCAAACGTCTGGCTCCTTCTCCCACAAGGAAGGTGCTAGCCCTGAAAGATCTTGCTAGTATGCACTATCCCTCTGCAGCCTATCCACAGGCACAACAGCTTTGGGGATCTCTGCTTTCCCAGAGACTCAGCATGTCACGGTGCTCGCTCTCGGCAGAAGCTTTTTTCTGAAAAGGCAAACTTACGGCTCCTTCTCCCACAGGGAAGGTGCCAGCCCTGAAAACTAATGCAGTTTTTCACTATCCCTCTGCAGCCTATCCACAGGCACAACAGCTTTGGGGATCTCTGCTTTCCCAGAGACTCAGCATGTCACGGTGCTCGTTCTCGGCAGAAGCTTTTTCTGAGAAGGCAAACGTCTGGCTCCTTCTCCCACAAGGAAGGTGCTAGCCCTGAAAGATCTTGCTGGTATTCACTATCCCTCTGCAGCCTATCCACAGGCACAACAGCTTTGGGGATCTCTGCTTTCCCAGAGACTCAGCATGTCACGGTGCTCGCTCTCGGCAGAAGCTTTTTTCTGAAAAAGAAAACTTTCGGCTCCTTCTCCCACAGGGAAGGTGCCAGCCCTGAAAACTAATGCAGTTTTTCACTATCCCTCTGCAGCCTATCCACAGGCACAACAGCTTTTGGGATCTCTGCTTTCCCAGAGACTCAGCATGTCACGGTGCTCGTTCTCGGCAGAAGCTTTTTTCTGAAAAAGAAAACTTTCGGCTCCTTCTCCCACAGGGAAGGTGCCAGCCCAGAAAACTAATGCAGTTTTTCACTATCCCTCTGCAGCCTATCCACAGGCACAACAGCTTTGGGGATCTCTGCTTTCCCAGAGACTCAGCATGTCACGGTGCTCGTTCTCGGCAGAAGCTTTTTCTGAGAAGGCAAACGTCTGGCTCCTTCTCCCACAAGGAAGGTGCTAGCCCTGAAAGATCTTGCTGGTATTCACTATCCCTCTGCAGCCTATCCACAGGCACAACAGCTTTGGGGATCTCTGCTTTCCAAGAGACTCAGCATGTCACGGTGCTCGCTCTCGGCAGAAGCTTTTTTCTGAAAAAGAAAACTTTCGGCTCCTTCTCCCACAGGGAAGGTGCCAGCCCTGAAAACTAATGCAGTTTTTCACTATCCCTCTGCAGCCTATCCACAGGCACAACAGCTTTGGGGATCTCTGCTTTCCCAGAGACTCAGCATGTCACGGTGCTCACTCTTGCCAGAGCCTTTTTCTGAAAAAGAAAACTTTCGGCTCCTTCTCCCACAGGGAAGGTGCCAGCCCTGAAAACTAATGCAGTTTTTCACTATCCCTCTGCAGCCTATCCACAGGCACAACAGCTTTGGGGATCTCTGCTTTCCCAGAGACTCAGCATGTCACGGTGCTCGTTCTCGGCAGAAGCTTTTCCTGAGAAGGCAAACCTCTAGCTCCTTCTCCCACAAGGAAGGTGCTAGCCCTGAAAGATCTTGCTGGTATGCACTATCCCTCTGCAGCCTATCCACAGGCACAACAGCTTTGGGGATCTCTGCTTTCCCAGAGACTCAGCATGTCACGGTGCTCGCTCTCGGCAGAAGCTTTTTTCTGAAAAGGCAAACTTACGGCTCCTTCTCCCACAGGGAAGGTGCCAGCCCTGAAAACTAATGCAGTTTTTCACTATCCCTCTGCAGCCTATCCACAGGCACAACAGCTTTGGGGATCTCTGCTTTCCCAGAGACTCAGCATGTCACGGTGCTCGTTCTCGGCAGAAGCTTTTTCTGAGAAGGCAAACCTCTAGCTCCTTCTCCCACAAGGAAGGTGCTAGCCCTGAAAGATCTTGCTGGTATGCACTATCCCTCTGCAGCCTATCCACAGGCACAACAGCTTTGGGGATCTCTGCTTTCCCAGAGACTCATCATGTCACGGTGCTCGTTCTCGGCAGAAGCTTTTTCTGAGAAGGCAAACGTCTGGCTCCTTCTCCCACAAGGAAGGTGCTAGCCCTGAAAGATCTTGCTGGTATTCACTATCCCTCTGCAGCCTATCCACAGGCACAACAGCTTTGGGGATCTCTGCTTTCCCAGAGACTCAGCATGTCACGGTGCTCGCTCTCGGCAGAAGCTTTTTTCTGAAAAGGCAAACTTACGGCTCCTTCTCCCACAGGGAAGGTGCCAGCCCTGAAAACTAATGCAGTTTTTCACTATCCCTCTGCAGCCTATCCACAGGCACAACAGCTTTTGGGATCTCTGCTTTCCCAGAGACTCAGCATGTCACGGTGCTCGTTCTCGGCAGAAGCTTTTTCTGAGAAGGCAAACGTCTGGCTCCTTCTCCCACAAGGAAGGTGCTAGCCCTGAAAGATCTTGCTAGTATGCACTATCCCTCTGCAGCCTATCCACAGGCACAACAGCTTTGGGGATCTCTGCTTTCCCAGAGACTCAGCATGTCACGGTGCTCGCTCTCGGCAGAAGCTTTTTTCTGAAAAGGCAAACTTACGGCTCCTTCTCCCACAGGGAAGGTGCCAGCCCTGAAAACTAATGCAGTTTTTCACTATCCCTCTGCAGCCTATCCACAGGCACAACAGCTTTGGGGATCTCTGCTTTCCCAGAGACTCAGCATGTCACGGTGCTCGTTCTCGGCAGAAGCTTTTTCTGAGAAGGCAAACCTCTAGCTCCTTCTCCCACAAGGAAGGTGCTAGCCCTGAAAGATCTTGCTGGTATGCACTATCCCTCTGCAGCCTATCCACAGGCACAACAGCTTTGGGGATCTCTGCTTTCCCAGAGACTCAGCATGTCACGGTGCTCGCTCTCGGCAGAAGCTTTTTTCTGAAAAGGCAAACTTACGTCTCCTTCTCCCACAGGGAAGGTGCCAGCCCTGAAAACTAATGCAGTTTTTCACTATCCCTCTGCAGCCTATCAACAGGCACAACAGCTTTTGGGATCTCTGCTTTCCCAGAGACTCAGCATGTCACGGTGCTCGTTCTCGGCAGAAGCTTTTTCTGAGAAGGCAAACGTCTGGCTCCTTCTCCCACAAGGAAGGTGCTAGCCCTGAAAGATCTTGCTGGTATGCACTATCCCTCTGCAGCCTATCCACAGGCACAACAGCTTTGGGGATCTCTGCTTTCCCAGAGACTCAGCATGTCACGGTGCTCGCTCTCGGCAGAAGCTTTTTTCTGAAAAGGCAAACTTACGGCTCCTTCTCCCACAGGGAAGGTGCCAGGCCTGAAAACTAATGCAGTTTTTCACTATCCCTCTGCAGCCTATCCACAGGCACAACAGCTTTGGGGATCTCTGCTTTCCCAGAGTCTCAGCATGTCACGGTGCTCGTTCTCGGCAGAAGCTTTTTCTGAGAAGGCAAACGTCTGGCTCCTTCTCCCACAAGGAAGGTGCTAGCCCTGAAAGATCTTGCTGGTATTCACTATCCCTCTGCAGCCTATCCACAGGCACAACAGCTTTGGGGATCTCTGCTTTCCCAGAGACTCAGCATGTCACGGTGCTCGCTCTCGGCAGAAGCTTTTTTCTGAAAAAGAAAACTTTCGGCTCCTTCTCCCACAGGGAAGGTGCCAGCCCTGAAACCTAATGCAGTTTTTCACTATCCCTCTGCAGCCTATCCACAGGCACAACAGCTTTTGGGATCTCTGCTTTCCCAGAGACTCAGCATGTCACGGTGCTCGTTCTCGGCAGAAGCTTTTTTCTGAAAAAGAAAACTTTCGGCTCCTTCTCCCACAGGGAAGGTGCCAGCCCTGAAAACTAATGCAGTTTTTCACTATCCCTCTGCAGCCTATCCACAGGCACAACAGCTTTGGGGATCTCTGCTTTCCCAGAGACTCAGCATGTCACGGTGCTCGTTCTCGGCAGAAGCTTTTTCTGAGAAGGCAAACGTCTGGCTCCTTCTCCCACAAGGAAGGTGCTAGCCCTGAAAGATCTTGCTGGTATTCACTATCCCTCTGCAGCCTATCCACAGGCACAACAGCTTTGGGGATCTCTGCTTTCCAAGAGACTCAGCATGTCACGGTGCTCGCTCTCGGCAGAAGCTTTTTTCTGAAAAAGAAAACTTTCGGCTCCTTCTCCCACAGGGAAGGTGCCAGCCCTGAAAACTAATGCAGTTTTTCACTATCCCTCTGCAGCCTATCCACAGGCACAACAGCTTTGGGGATCTCTGCTTTCCCAGAGACTCAGCATGTCACGGTGCTCACTCTTGCCAGAGCCTTTTTCTGAAAAAGAAAACTTTCGGCTCCTTCTCCCACAGGGAAGGTGCCAGCCCTGAAAACTAATGCAGTTTTTCACTATCCCTCTGCAGCCTATCCACAGGCACAACAGCTTTGGGGATCTCTGCTTTCCCAGAGACTCAGCATGTCACGGTGCTCGTTCTCGGCAGAAGCTTTTTCTGAGAAGGCAAACCTCTAGCTCCTTCTCCCACAAGGAAGGTGCTAGCCCTGAAAGATCTTGCTGGTATGCACTATCCCTCTGCAGCCTATCCACAGGCACAACAGCTTTGGGGATCTCTGCTTTCCCAGAGACTCAGCATGTCACGGTGCTCGTTCTCGGCAGAAGCTTTTTCTGAGAAGGCAAACGTCTGGCTCCTTCTCCCACAAGGAAGGTGCTAGCCCTGAAAGATCTTGCTGGTATTCACTATCCCTCTGCAGCCTATCCACAGGCACAACAGCTTTGGGGATCTCTGCTTTCCCAGAGACTCAGCATGTCACGGTGCTCACTCTTGCCAGAGCCTTTTTCTGAAAAAGAAAACTTTCGGCTCCTTCTCCCACAAGGAAGGTGCTAGCCCTGAAAGATCTTGCTAGTATGCACTATCCCTCTGCAGCCTATCCACAGGCACAACAGCTTTGGGGATCTCTGCTTTCCCAGAGACTCAGCATGTCACGGTGCTCACTCTTGCCAGAGCCTTTTTCTGAAAAAGAAAACTTTCGGCTCCTTCTCCCACAAGGAAGGTGCTAGCCCTGAAAGATCTTGCTAGTATGCACTATCCCTCTGCAGCCTATCCACAGGCACAACAGCTTTGGGGATCTCTGCTTTCCCAGAGACTCAGCATGTCACGGTGCTCGCTCTCGGCAGAAGCTTTTTTCTGAAAAGGCAAACTTACGGCTCCTTCTCCCACAGGGAAGGTGCCAGCCCTGAAAACTAATGCAGTTTTTCACTATCCCTCTGCAGCCTATCCACAGGCACAACAGCTTTGGGGATCTCTGCTTTCCCAGAGACTCAGCATGTCACGGTGCTCGTTCTCGGCAGAAGCTTTTTCTGAGAAGGCTAACGTCTGGCTCCTTCTCCCACAAGGAAGGTGCTAGCCCTGAAAGATCTTGCTGGTATGCACTATCCCTCTGCAGCCTATCCACAGGCACAACAGCTTTGGGGATCTCTGCTTTCCCAGAGACTCAGCATGTCACGGTGCTCGCTCTCGGCAGAAGCTTTTTTCTGAAAAAGAAAACTTTCGGCTCCTTCTCCCACAGGGAAGGTGCCAGCCCTGAAAACTAATGCAGTTTTTCACTATCCCTCTGCAGCCTATCCACAGGCACAACAGCTTTGGGGATCTCTGCTTTCCCAGAGACTCAGCATGTCACGGTGCTCGCTATCGGCAGAAGCTTTTTTCTGAAAAAGAAAACTTTCGGCTCCTTCTCCCACAGGGAAGGTGCCAACCCTGAAAACTAATGCAGTTTTTCACTATCCCTCTGCAGCCTATCCACAGGCACAACAGCTTTGGGGATCTCTGCTTTCCCAGAGACTCAGCATGTCACGGTGCTCGTTCTCGGCAGAAGCTTTTTCTGAGAAGGCAAACGTCTGGCTCCTTCTCCCACAAGGAAGGTGCTAGCCCTGAAAGATCTTGCTGGTATTCACTATCCCTCTGCAGCCTATCCACAGGCACAACAGCTTTGGGGATCTCTGCTTTCCCAGAGACTCAGCATGTCACGGTGCTCGCTCTCGGCAGAAGCTTTTTTCTGAAAAAGAAAACTTTCGGCTCCTTCTCCCACAGGGAAGGTGCCAGCCCTGAAAACTAATGCAGTTTTTCACTATCCCTCTGCAGCCTATCCACAGGCACAACAGCTTTGGGGATCTCTGCTTTCCCAGAGACTCAGCATGTCACGGTGCTCGTTCTCGGCAGAAGCTTTTTCTGAGAAGGAAAACCTCTAGCTCCTTCTCCCACAAGGAAGGTGCTAGCCCTGAAAGATCTTGCTGGTATGCACTATCCCTCTGCAGCCTATCCACAGGCACAACAGCTTTGGGGATCTCTGCTTTCCCAGAGACTCAGCATGTCACGGTGCTCACTCTTGCCAGAGCCTTTTTCTGAAAAAGAAAACTTTCGGCTCCTTCTCCCACAGGGAAGGTGCCAGCCCTGAAAACTAATGCAGTTTTTCACTATCCCTCTGCAGCCTATCCACAGGCACAACAGCTTTGGGGATCTCTGCTTTCCCAGAGACTCAGCATGTCACGGTGCTCGTTCTCGGCAGAAGCTTTTTCTGAGAAGGAAAACCTCTAGCTCCTTCTCCCACAAGGAAGGTGCTAGCCCTGAAAGATCTTGCTGGTATGCACTATCCCTCTGCAGCCTATCCACAGGCACAACAGCTTTGGGGATCTCTGCTTTCCCAGAGACTCAGCATGTCACGGTGCTCGCTCTCGGCAGAAGCTTTTTTCTGAAAAGGCAAACTTACGTCTCCTTCTCCCACAGGGAAGGTGCCAGCCCTGAAAACTAATGCAGTTTTTCACTATCCCTCTGCAGCCTATCCACAGGCACAACAGCTTTTGGGATCTCTGCTTTCCCAGAGACTCAGCATGTCACGGTGCTCGTTCTCGGCAGAAGCTTTTTCTGAGAAGGCAAACGTCTGGCTCCTTCTCCCACAAGGAAGGTGCTAGCCCTGAAAGATCTTGCTAGTATGCACTATCCCTCTGCAGCCTATCCACAGGCACAACAGCTTTGGGGATCTCTGCTTTCCCAGAGACTCAGCATGTCACGGTGCTCGCTCTCGGCAGAAGCTTTTTTCTGAAAAGGCAAACTTACGGCTCCTTCTCCCACAGGGAAGGTGCCAGCCCTGAAAACTAATGCAGTTTTTCACTATCCCTCTGCAGCCTATCCACAGGCACAACAGCTTTGGGGATCTCTGCTTTCCCAGAGACTCAGCATGTCACGGTGCTCGTTCTCGGCAGAAGCTTTTTCTGAGAAGGCAAACGTCTGGCTCCTTCTCCCACAAGGAAGGTGCTAGCCCTGAAAGATCTTGCTGGTATTCACTATCCCTCTGCAGCCTATCCACAGGCACAACAGCTTTGGGGATCTCTGCTTTCCCAGAGACTCAGCATGTCACGGTGCTCGCTCTCGGCAGAAGCTTTTTTCTGAAAAAGAAAACTTTTGGCTCCTTCTCCCACAGGGAAGGTGCCAGCCCTGAAAACTAATGCAGTTTTTCACTATCCCTCTGCAGCCTATCCACAGGCACAACAGCTTTGGGGATCTCTGCTTTCCCAGAGACTCAGCATGTCACGGTGCTCACTCTCGCCAGAGCCTTTTTCTGAAAAAGAAAACTTTCGGCTCCTTCTCCCACAGGGAAGGTGCCAGCCCTGAAAACTAATGCAGTTTTTCACTATCCCTCTGCAGCCTATCCACAGGCACAACAGCTTTGGGGATCTCTGCTTTCCCAGAGACTCAGCATGTCACAGTGCTCGTTCTCGGCAGAAGCTTTTTCTGAGAAGGCAAACCTCTAGCTCCTTCTCCCAAAAGGAAGGTGCTAGCCCTGAAAGATCTTGCTGGTATGCACTATACCTCTGCAGCCTATCCACAGGCACAACAGCTTTGGGGATCTCTGCTTTCCCAGAGACTCAGCATGTCACGGTGCTCGCTCTCGGCAGAAGCTTTTTTCTGAAAAAGAAAACTTTCGGCTCCTTCTCCCACAGGGAAGGTGCCAGCCCTGAAAACTAATGCAGTTTTTCACTATCCCTCTGCAGCCTATCCACAGGCACAACAGCTTTGGGGATCTCTGCTTTCCCAGAGACTCAGCATGTCACGGTGCTCGCTCTCAGCAGAAGCTTTTTTCTGAAAAGGCAAACTTACGGCTCCTTCTCCCACAGGGAAGGTGCCAGCCCTGAAAACTAATGCAGTTTTTCACTATCCCTCTGCAGCCTATCCACAGGCACAACAGCTTTGGGGATCTCTGCTTTCCCAGAGACTCAGCATGTCACGGTGCTCGTTCTCGGCAGAAGCTTTTTCTGAGAAGGCAAACGTCTGGCTCCTTCTCCCACACGGAAGGTGCTAGCCCTGAAAGATCTTGCTGGTATGCACTATCCCTCTGCAGCCTATCCACAGGCACAACAGCTTTGGGGATCTCTGCTTTCCCAGAGACTCAGCATGTCACGGTGCTCGCTCTCGGCAGAAGCTTTTTTCTGAAAAAGAAAACTTTCGGCTCCTTCTCCCACAGGGAAGGTGCCAACCCTGAAAACTAATGCAGTTTTTCACTATCCCTCTGCAGCCTATCCACAGGCACAACAGCTTTGGGGATCTCTGCTTTCCCAGAGACTCAGCATGTCACGGTGCTCGCTCTCGGCAGAAGCTTTTTCTGAGAAGGCAAACGTCTGGCTCCTTCTCCCACAAGGAAGGTGCTAGCCCTGAAAGATCTTGCTGGTATTCACTATCCCTCTGCAGCCTATCCACAGGCACAACAGCTTTGGGGATCTCTGCTTTCCCAGAGACTCAGCATGTCACGGTGCTCGCTCTCGGCAGAAGCTTTTTTCTGAAAAAGAAAACTTTCGGCTCCTTCTCCCACAGGGAAGGTGCCAGCCCTGAAAACTAATGCAGTTTTTCACTATCCCTCTGCAGCCTATCCACAGGCACAACAGCTTTGGGGATCTCTGCTTTCCCAGAGACTCAGCATGTCACGGTGCTCACTCTTGCCAGAGCCTTTTTCTGAAAAAGAAAACTTTCGGCTCCTTCTCCCACAGGGAAGGTGCCAGCCCTGAAAACTAATGCAGTTTTTCACTATCCCTCTGCAGCCTATCCACAGGCACAACAGCTTTGGGGATCTCTGCTTTCCCAGAGACTCAGCATGTCACGGTGCTCGTTCTCGGCAGAAGCTTTTTCTGAGAAGGCAAACCTCTAGCTCCTTCTCCCACAAGGAAGGTGCTAGCCCTGAAAGATCTTGCTGGTATGCACTATCCCTCTGCAGCCTATCCACAGGCACAACAGCTTTGGGGATCTCTGCTTTCCCAGAGACTCAGCATGTCACGGTGCTCGCTCTCGGCAGAAGCTTTTTTCTGAAAAGGCAAACTTACGTCTCCTTCTCCCACAGGGAAGGTGCCAGCCCTGAAAACTAATGCAGTTTTTCACTATCCCTCTGCAGCCTATCCACAGGCACAACAGCTTTTGGGATCTCTGCTTTCCCAGAGACTCAGCATGTCACGGTGCTCGTTCTCGGCAGAAGCTTTTTCTGAGAAGGCAAACGTCTGGCTCCTTCTCCCACAAGGAAGGTGCTAGCCCTGAAAGATCTTGCTAGTATGCACTATCCCTCTGCAGCCTATCCACAGGCACAACAGCTTTGGGGATCTCTGCTTTCCCAGAGACTCAGCATGTCACGGTGCTCGCTCTCGGCAGAAGCTTTTTTCTGAAAAGGCAAACTTACGGCTCCTTCTCCCACAGGGAAGGTGCCAGCCCTGAAAACTAATGCAGTTTTTCACTATCCCTCTGCAGCCTATCCACAGGCACAACAGCTTTGGGGATCTCTGCTTTCCCAGAGACTCAGCATGTCACGGTGCTCGTTCTCGGCAGAAGCTTTTTCTGAGAAGGCAAACGTCTGGCTCCTTCTCCCACAAGGAAGGTGCTAGCCCTGAAAGATCTTGCTGGTATTCACTATCCCTCTGCAGCCTATCCACAGGCACAACAGCTTTGGGGATCTCTGCTTTCCCAGAGACTCTGCATGTCACGGTGCTCGCTCTCGGCAGAAGCTTTTTTCTGAAAAAGAAAACTTTCGGCTCCTTCTCCCACAGGGAAGGAGCCAGCCCTGAAAACTAATGCAGTTTTTCACTATCCCTCTGCAGCCTATCCACAGGCACAACAGCTTTGGGGATCTCTGCTTTCCCAGAGACTCAGCATGTCACAGTGCTCGTTCTCGGCAGAAGCTTTTTCTGAGAAGGCAAACCTCTAGCTCCTTCTCCCACAACGAAGGTGCTAGCCCTGAAAGATCTTGCTGGTATGCACTATCCCTCTGCAGCCTATCCACAGGCACAACAGCTTTGGGGATCTCTGCTTTCCCAGAGACTCAGCATGTCACGGTGCTCGCTCTCGGCAGAAGCTTTTTTCTGAAAAGGCAAACTTACGGCACCTTCTCCCACAGGGAAGGTGCCAGCCCTGAAAACTAATGCAGTTTTTCACTATCCCTCTGCAGCCTATCCACAGGCACAACAGCTGTGGGGATCTCTGCTTTCCCAGAGACTCAGCATGTCACGGTGCTCGCTCTCGGCAGAAGCTTTTTTCTGAAAAGGCAAACTTACGGCTCCTTCTCCCACAGGGAAGGTGCCAGCCCTGAAAACTAATGCAGTTTTTCACTATCCCTCTGCAGCCTATCCACAGGCACAACAGCTTTGGGGATCTCTGCTTTCCCAGAGACTCAGCATGTCACGGTGCTCGTTCTCGGCAGAAGCTTTTTCTGAGAAGGCAAACGTCTGGCTCCTTCTCCCACAAGGAAGGTGCTAGCCCTGAAAGATCTTGCTGGTATGCACTATCCCTCTGCAGCCTATCCACAGGCACAACAGCTTTGGGGATCTCTGCTTTCCCAGAGACTCAGCATGTCACGGTGCTCGCTCTCGGCAGAAGCTTTTTTCTGAAAAAGAAAACTTTCGGCTCCTTCTCCCACAGGGAAGGTGCCAGCCCTGAAAACTAATGCAGTTTTTCACTATCCCTCTGCAGCCTATCCACAGGCACAACAGCTTTTGGGATCTCTGCTTTCCCAGAGACTCAGCATGTCACGGTGCTCGCTCTCGGCAGAAGCTTTTTTCTGAAAAAGAAAACTTTCGGCTCCTTCTCCCACAGGGAAGGTGCCAACCCTGAAAACTAATGCAGTTTTTCACTATCCCTCTGCAGCCTATCCACAGGCACAACAGCTTTGGGGATCTCTGCTTTCCCAGAGACTCAGCATGTCACGGTGCTCGCTCTCGGCAGAAGCTTTTTCTGAGAAGGCAAACGTCTGGCTCCTTCTCCCACAAGGAAGGTGCTAGCCCTGAAAGATCTTGCTGGTATTCACTATCCCTCTGCAGCCTATCCACAGGCACAACAGCTTTGGGGATCTCTGCTTTCCCAGAGACTCAGCATGTCACGGTGCTCGCTCTCGGCAGAAGCTTTTTTCTGAAAAAGAAAACTTTCGGCTCCTTCTCCCACAGGGAAGGTGCCAGCCCTGAAAACTAATGCAGTTTTTCACTATCCCTCTGCAGCCTATCCACAGGCACAACAGCTTTGGGGATCTCTGCTTTCCCAGAGACTCAGCATGTCACGGTGCTCACTCTTGCCAGAGCCTTTTTCTGAAAAAGAAAACTTTCGGCTCCTTCTCCCACAGGGAAGGTGCCAGCCCTGAAAACTAATGCAGTTTTTCACTATCCCTCTGCAGCCTATCCACAGGCACAACAGCTTTGGGGATCTCTGCTTTCCCAGAGACTCAGCATGTCACGGTGCTCGTTCTCGGCAGAAGCTTTTTCTGAGAAGGCAAACCTCTAGCTCCTTCTCCCACAAGGAAGGTGCTAGCCCTGAAAGATCTTGCTGGTATGCACTATCCCTCTGCAGCCTATCCACAGGCACAACAGCTTTGGGGATCTCTGCTTTCCCAGAGACTCAGCATGTCACGGTGCTCGCTCTCGGCAGAAGCTTTTTTCTGAAAAGGCAAACTTACGTCTCCTTCTCCCACAGGGAAGGTGCCAGCCCTGAAAACTAATGCAGTTTTTCACTATCCCTCTGCAGCCTATCCACAGGCACAACAGCTTTTGGGATCTCTGCTTTCCCAGAGACTCAGCATGTCACGGTGCTCGTTCTCGGCAGAAGCTTTTTCTGAGAAGGCAAACGTCTGGCTCCTTCTCCCACAAGGAAGGTGCTAGCCCTGAAAGATCTTGCTAGTATGCACTATCCCTCTGCAGCCTATCCACAGGCACAACAGCTTTGGGGATCTCTGCTTTCCCAGAGACTCAGCATGTCACGGTGCTCGCTCTCGGCAGAAGCTTTTTTCTGAAAAGGCAAACTTACGGCTCCTTCTCCCACAGGGAAGGTGCCAGCCCTGAAAACTAATGCAGTTTTTCACTATCCCTCTGCAGCCTATCCACAGGCACAACAGCTTTGGGGATCTCTGCTTTCCCAGAGACTCAGCATGTCACGGTGCTCGTTCTCGGCAGAAGCTTTTTCTGAGAAGGCAAACCTCTAGCTCCTTCTCCCACAAGGAAGGTGCTAGCCCTGAAAGATCTTGCTGGTATGCACTATCCCTCTGCAGCCTATCCACAGGCACAACAGCTTTGGGGATCTCTGCTTTCCCAGAGACTCAGCATGTCACGGTGCTCGCTCTCGGCAGAAGCTTTTTTCTGAAAAGGCAAACTTACGTCTCCTTCTCCCACAGGGAAGGTGCCAGCCCTGAAAACTAATGCAGTTTTTCACTATCCCTCTGCAGCCTATCCACAGGCACAACAGCTTTTGGGATCTCTGCTTTCCCAGAGACTCAGCATGTCACGGTGCTCGTTCTCGGCAGAAGCTTTTTCTGAGAAGGCAAACGTCTGGCTCCTTCTCCCACAAGGAAGGTGCTAGCCCTGAAAGATCTTGCTAGTATGCACTATCCCTCTGCAGCCTATCCACAGGCACAACAGCTTTGGGGATCTCTGCTTTCCCAGAGACTCAGCATGTCATGGTGCTCGCTCTCGGCAGAAGCTTTTTTCTGAAAAAGAAAACTTTCGGCTCCTTCTCCCACAGGGAAGGAGCCAGCCCTGAAAACTAATGCAGTTTTTCACTATCCCTCTGCAGCCTATCCACAGGCACAACAGCTTTGGGGATCTCTGCTTTCCCAGAGACTCAGCATGTCACAGTGCTCGTTCTCGGCAGAAGCTTTTTCTGAGAAGGTAAACCTCTAGCTCCTTCTCCCACAACGAAGGTGCTAGCCCTGAAAGATCTTGCTGGTATGCACTATCCCTCTGCAGCCTATCCACAGGCACAACAGCTTTGGGGATCTCTGCTTTCCCAGAGACTCAGCATGTCATGGTGCTCGCTCTCGGCAGAAGCTTTTTTCTGAAAAGGCAAACTTACGGCTCCTTCTCCCACAGGGAAGGTGCCAGCCCTGAAAACTAATGCAGTTTTTCACTATCCCTCTGCAGCCTATCCACAGGCACAACAGCTTTGGGGATCTCTGCTTTCCCAGAGACTCAGCATGTCACGGTGCTCGTTCTCGGCAGAAGCTTTTTCTGAGAAGGCAAACGTCTGGCTCCTTCTCCCACAAGGAAGGTGCTAGCCCTGAAAGATCTTGCTGGTATTCACTATCCCTCTGCAGCCTATCCACAGGCACAACAGCTTTGGGGATCTCTGCTTTCCCAGAGACTCAGCATGTCACGGTGCTCGCTCTCGGCAGAAGCTTTTTTCTGAAAAAGAAAACTTTCGGCTCCTTCTCCCACAGGGAAGGTGCCAGCCCTGAAAACTAATGCAGTTTTTCACTATCCCTCTGCAGCCTATCCACAGGCACAACAGCTTTGGGGATCTCTGCTTTCCCAGAGACTCAGCATGTCACGGTGCTCGCTCTCGGCAGAAGCTTTTTTCTGAAAAGGCAAACTTACGGCTCCTTCTCCCACAGGGAAGGTGCCAGCCCTGAAAACTAATGCAGTTTTTCACTATCCACAGGCACAACAGCTTTGGGGATCTCTGCTTTCCCAGAGACTCAGCATGTCACGGTGCTCGCTCTCGGCAGAAGCTTTTTTCTGAAAAGGCAAACTTACGGCTCCTTCTCCCACAGGGAAGGTGCCAGCCCTGAAAACTAATGCAGTTTTTCACTATCCCTCTGCAGCCTATCCACAGGCACAACAGCTTTGGGGATCTCTGCTTTCCCAGAGACTCAGCATGTCACGGTGCTCGTTCTCGGCAGAAGCTTTTTCTGAGAAGGCAAACGTCTGGCTCCTTCTCCCACAAGGAAGGTGCTAGCCCTGAAAGATCTTGCTGGTATGCACTATCCCTCTGCAGCCTATCCACAGGCACAACAGCTTTGGGGATCTCTGCTTTCCCAGAGACTCAGCATGTCACGGTGCTCGCTCTCGGCAGAAGCTTTTTTCTGAAAAAGAAAACTTTCGGCTCCTTCTCCCACAGGGAAGGTGCCAGCCCTGAAAACTAATGCAGTTTTTCACTATCCCTCTGCAGCCTATCCACAGGCACAACAGCTTTTGGGATCTCTGCTTTCCCAGAGACTCAGCATGTCACGGTGCTCGCTCTCGGCAGAAGCTTTTTTCTGAAAAAGAAAACTTTCGGCTCCTTCTCCCACAGGGAAGGTGCCAACCCTGAAAACTAATGCAGTTTTTCACTATCCCTCTGCAGCCTATCCACAGGCACAACAGCTTTGGGGATCTCTGCTTTCCCAGAGACTCAGCATGTCACGGTGCTCGTTCTCGGCAGAAGCTTTTTCTGAGAAGGCAAACGTCTGGCTCCTTCTCCCACAAGGAAGGTGCTAGCCCTGAAAGATCTTGCTGGTATTCACTATCCCTCTGCAGCCTATCCACAGGCACAACAGCTTTGGGGATCTCTGCTTTCCCAGAGACTCAGCATGTCACGGTGCTCGCTCTCGGCAGAAGCTTTTTTCTGAAAAAGAAAACTTTCGGCTCCTTCTCCCACAGGGAAGGTGCCAGCCCTGAAAACTAATGCAGTTTTTCACTATCCCTCTGCAGCCTATCCACAGGCACAACAGCTTTGGGGATCTCTGCTTTCCCAGAGACTCAGCATGTCACGGTGCTCACTCTTGCCAGAGCCTTTTTCTGAAAAAGAAAACTTTCGGCTCCTTCTCCCACAGGGAAGGTGCCAGCCCTGAAAACTAATGCAGTTTTTCACTATCCCTCTGCAGCCTATCCACAGGCACAACAGCTTTGGGGATCTCTGCTTTCCCAGAGACTCAGCATGTCACGGTGCTCGTTCTCGGCAGAAGCTTTTTCTGAGAAGGCAAACCTCTAGCTCCTTCTCCCACAAGGAAGGTGCTAGCCCTGAAAGATCTTGCTGGTATGCACTATCCCTCTGCAGCCTATCCACAGGCACAACAGCTTTGGGGATCTCTGCTTTCCCAGAGACTCAGCATGTCACGGTGCTCGCTCTCGGCAGAAGCTTTTTTCTGAAAAGGCAAACTTACGTCTCCTTCTCCCACAGGGAAGGTGCCAGCCCTGAAAACTAATGCAGTTTTTCACTATCCCTCTGCAGCCTATCCACAGGCACAACAGCTTTTGGGATCTCTGCTTTCCCAGAGACTCAGCATGTCACGGTGCTCGTTCTCGGCAGAAGCTTTTTCTGAGAAGGCAAACGTCTGGCTCCTTCTCCCACAAGGAAGGTGCTAGCCCTGAAAGATCTTGCTAGTATGCACTATCCCTCTGCAGCCTATCCACAGGCACAACAGCTTTGGGGATCTCTGCTTTCCCAGAGACTCAGCATGTCACGGTGCTCGCTCTCGGCAGAAGCTTTTTTCTGAAAAGGCAAACTTACGGCTCCTTCTCCCACAGGGAAGGTGCCAGCCCTGAAAACTAATGCAGTTTTTCACTATCCCTCTGCAGCCTATCCACAGGCACAACAGCTTTGGGGATCTCTGCTTTCCCAGAGACTCAGCATGTCACGGTGCTGGTTCTCGGCAGATGCTTTTTCTGAGAAGGCAAACGTCTGGCTCCTTCTCCCACAAGGAAGGTGCTAGCCCTGAAAGATCTTGCTGGTATTCACTATCCCTCTGCAGCCTATCCACAGGCACAACAGCTTTGGGGATCTCTGCTTTCCCAGAGACTCAGCATGTCACGGTGCTCGCTCTCGGCAGAAGCTTTTTTCTGAAAAAGAAAACTTTCGGCTCCTTCTCCCACAGGGAAGGAGCCAGCCCTGAAAACTAATGCAGTTTTTCACTATCCCTCTGCAGCCTATCCACAGGCACAACAGCTTTGGGGATCTCTGCTTTCCCAGAGACTCAGCATGTCACAGTGCTCGTTCTCGGCAGAAGCTTTTTCTGAGAAGGCAAACCTCTAGCTCCTTCTCCCACAACGAAGGTGCTAGCCCTGAAAGATCTTGCTGGTATGCACTATCCCTCTGCAGCCTATCCACAGGCACAACAGCTTTGGGGATCTCTGCTTTCCCAGAGACTCAGCATGTCACGGTGCTCGCTCTCGGCAGAAGCTTTTTTCTGAAAAGGCAAACTTACGGCTCCTTCTCCCACCGGGAAGGTGCCAGCCCTGAAAACTAATGCAGTTTTTCACTATCCCTCTGCAGCCTATCCACAGGCACAACAGCTTTGGGGATCTCTGCTTTCCCAGAGACTCAGCATGTCACGGTGCTCGTTCTCGGCAGAAGCTTTTTCTGAGAAGGCAAACGTCTGGCTCCTTCTCCCACAAGGAAGGTGCTAGCCCTGAAAGATCTTGCTGGTATTCACTATCCCTCTGCAGCCTATCCACAGGCACAACAGCTTTGGGGATCTCTGCTTTCCCAGAGACTCAGCATGTCACGGTGCTCGCTCTCGGCAGAAGCTTTTTTCTGAAAAAGAAAACTTTCGGCTCCTTCTCCCACAGGGAAGGTGCCAGCCCTGAAAACTAATGCAGTTTTTCACTATCCCTCTGCAGCCTATCCACAGGCACAACAGCTTTGGGGATCTCTGCTTTCCCAGAGACTCAGCATGTCACGGTGCTCGCTCTCGGCAGAAGCTTTTTTCTGAAAAGGCAAACTTACGGCTCCTTCTCCCACAGGGAAGGTGCCAGCCCTGAAAACTAATGCAGTTTTTCACTATCCCTCTGCAGCTTATCCACAGGCACAACAGCTTTGGGGATCTCTGCTTTCCCAGAGACTCAGCATGTCACGGTGCTCGTTCTCGGCAGAAGCTTTTTCTGAGAAGGCAAACGTCTGGCTCCTTCTCCCACAAGGAAGGTGCTAGACCTGAAAGATCTTGCTGGTATGCACTATCCCTCTGCAGCCTATCCACAGGCACAACAGCTTTGGGGATCTCTGCTTTCCCAGAGACTCAGCATGTCACGGTGCTCGCTCTCGGCAGAAGCTTTTTTCTGAAAAAGAAAACTTTCGGCTCCTTCTCCCACAGGGAAGGTGCCAGCCCTGAAAACTAATGCAGTTTTTCACTATCCCTCTGCAGCCTATCCACAGGCACAACAGCTTTTGGGATCTCTGCTTTCCCAGAGACTCAGCATGTCACGGTGCTCGCTCTCGGCAGAAGCTTTTTTCTGAAAAAGAAAACTTTCGGCTCCTTCTCCCACAGGGAAGGTGCCAACCCTGAAAACTAATGCAGTTTTTCACTATCCCTCTGCAGCCTATCCACAGGCACAACAGCTTTGGGGATCTCTGCTTTCCCAGAGACTCAGCATGTCACGGTGCTCGTTCTCGGCAGAAGCTTTTTCTGAGAAGGCAAACGTCTGGCTCCTTCTCCCACAAGGAAGGTGCTAGCCCTGAAAGATCTTGCTGGTATGAACTATCCCTCTGCAGCCTATCCACAGGCACAAGAGCTTTGGGGATCTCTGCTTTCCCAGAGACTCAGCATGTCACGGTGCTCGCTCTCGGCAGAAGCTTTTTTCTGAAAAAGAAAACTTTCGGCTCCTTCTCCCACAGGGAAGGTGCCAGCCCTGAAAACTAATGCAGTTTTTCACTATCCCTCTGCAGCCTATCCACAGGCACAACAGCTTTGGGGATCTCTGCTTTCCCAGAGACTCAGCATGTCACGGTGCTCACTCTTGCCAGAGCCTTTTTCTGAAAAAGAAAACTTTCGGCTCCTTCTCCCACAGGGAAGGTGCCAGCCCTGAAAACTAATGCAGTTTTTCACTATCCCTCTGCAGCCTATCCACAGGCACAACAGCTTTGGGGATCTCTGCTTTCCCAGAGACTCAGCATGTCACGGTGCTCGTTCTCGGCAGAAGCTTTTTCTGAGAAGGCAAACCTCTAGCTCCTTCTCCCACAAGGAAGGTGCTAGCCCTGAAAGATCTTGCTGGTATGCACTATCCCTCTGCAGCCTATCCACAGGCACAACAGCTTTGGGGATCTCTGCTTTCCCAGAGACTCAGCATGTCACGGTGCTCGCTCTCGGCAGAAGCTTTTTTCTGAAAAGGCAAACTTACGTCTCCTTCTCCCACAGGGAAGGTGCCAGCCCTGAAAACTAATGCAGTTTTTCACTATCCCTCTGCAGCCTATCCACAGGCACAACAGCTTTTGGGATCTCTGCTTTCCCAGAGACTCAGCATGTCACGGTGCTCGTTCTCGGCAGAAGCTTTTTCTGAGAAGGCAAACGTCTGGCTCCTTCTCCCACAAGGAAGGTGCTAGCCCTGAAAGATCTTGCTAGTATGCACTATCCCTCTGCAGCCTATCCACAGGCACAACAGCTTTTGGGATCTCTGCTTTCCCAGAGACTCAGCATGTCACGGTGCTCGCTCTCGGCAGAAGCTTTTTTCTGAAAAGGCAAACTTACGGCTCCTTCTCCCACAGGGAAGGTGCCAGCCCTGAAAACTAATGCAGTTTTTCACTATCCCTCTGCAGCCTATCCACAGGCACAACAGCTTTGGGGATCTCTGCTTTCCCAGAGACTCAGCATGTCACGGTGCTGGTTCTCGGCAGAAGCTTTTTCTGAGAAGGCAAACGTGTGGCTCCTTCTCCCACAAGGAAGGTGCTAGCCCTGAAAGATCTTGCTGGTATTCACTATCCCTCTGCAGCCTATCCACAGGCACAACAGCTTTGGGGATCTCTGCTTTCCCAGAGACTCAGCATGTCACGGTGCTCGCTCTCGGCAGAAGCTTTTTTCTGAAAAAGAAAACTTTCGGCTCCTTCTCCCACAGGGAAGGAGCCAGCCCTGAAAACTAATGCAGTTTTTCACTATCCCTCTGCAGCCTATCCACAGGCACAACAGCTTTGGGGATCTCTGCTTTCCCAGAGACTCAGCATGTCACAGTGCTCGTTCTCGGCAGAAGCTTTTTCTGAGAAGGAAAACCTCTAGCTCCTTCTCCCACAACGAAGGTGCTAGCCCTGAAAGATCTTGCTGGTATGCACTATCCCTCTGCAGCCTATCCACAGGCACAACAGCTTTGGGGATCTCTGCTTTCCCAGAGACTCAGCATGTCACGGTGCTCGCTCTCGGCAGAAGCTTTTTTCTGAAAAGGCAAACTTACGTCTCCTTCTCCCACAGGGATGGTGCCAGCCCTGAAAACTAATGCAGTTTTTCACTATCCCTCTGCAGCCTATCCACAGGCACAACAGCTTTTGGGATCTCTGCTTTCCCAGAGACTCAGCATGTCACGGTGCTCGTTCTCGGCAGAAGCTTTTTCTGAGAAGGCAAACGTCTGGCTCCTTCTCCCACAAGGAAGGTGCTAGCCCTGAAAGATCTTGCTAGTATGCACTATCCCTCTGCAGCCTATCCACAGGCACAACAGCTTTGGGGATCTCTGCTTTCCCAGAGACTCAGCATGTCACGGTGCTCGCTCTCGGCAGAAGCTTTTTTCTGAAAAGGCAAACTTACGGCTCCTTCTCCCACAGGGAAGGTGCCAGCCCTGAAAACTAATGCAGTTTTTCACTATCCCTCTGCAGCCTATCCACAGGCACAACAGCTTTGGGGATCTCTGCTTTCCCAGAGACTCAGCATGTCACGGTGCTCGTTCTCGGCAGAAGCTTTTTCTGAGAAGGCAAACGTCTGGCTCCTTCTCCCACAAGGAAGGTGCTAGCCCTGAAAGATCTTGCTGGTATTCACTATCCCTCTGCAGCCTATCCACAGGCACAACAGCTTTGGGGATCTCTGCTTTCCCAGAGACTCAGCATGTCACGGTGCTCGCTCTCGGCAGAAGCTTTTTTCTGAAAAAGAAAACTTTCGGCTCCTTCTCCCACAGGGAAGGTGCCAGCCCTGAAAACTAATGCAGTTTTTCACTATCCCTCTGCAGCCTATCCACAGGCACAACAGCTTTGGGGATCTCTGCTTTCCCAGAGACTCAGCATGTCACGGTGCTCACTCTTGCCAGAGCCTTTTTCTGAAAAAGAAAACTTTCGGCTCCTTCTCCCACAGGGAAGGTGCCAGCCCTGAAAACTAATGCAGTTTTTCACTATCCCTCTGCAGCCTATCCACAGGCACAACAGCTTTGGGGATCTCTGCTTTCCCAGAGACTCAGCATGTCACGGTGCTCGTTCTCGGCAGAAGCTTTTTCTGAGAAGGCAAACCTCTAGCTCCTTCTCCCACAAGGAAGGTGCTAGCCCTGAAAGATCTTGCTGGTATGCACTATCCCTCTGCAGCCTATCCACAGGCACAACAGCTTTGGGGATCTCTGCTTTCCCAGAGACTCAGCATGTCACGGTGCTCGCTCTCGGCAGAAGCTTTTTTCTGAAAAGGCAAACTTACGGCTCCTTCTCCCACAGGGAAGGTGCCAGCCCTGAAAACTAATGCAGTTTTTCACTATCCCTCTGCAGCCTATCCACAGGCACAACAGCTTTGGGGATCTCTGCTTTCCCTGAGACTCAGCATGTCACGGTGCTCGTTCTCGGCAGAAGCTTTTTCTGAGAAGGCAAACCTCTAGCTCCTTCTCCCACAAGGAAGGTGCTAGCCCTGAAAGATCTTGCTGGTATGCACTATCCCTCTGCAGCCTATCCACAGGCACAACAGCTTTGGGGATCTCTGCTTTCCCAGAGACTCAGCATGTCACGGTGCTCGCTCTCGGCAGAAGCTTTTTTCTGAAAAGGCAAACTTACGTCTCCTTCTCCCACAGGGAAGGTGCCAGCCCTGAAAACTAATGCAGTTTTTCACTATCCCTCTGCAGCCTATCAACAGGCACAACAGCTTTTGGGATCTCTGCTTTCCCAGAGACTCAGCATGTCACGGTGCTCGTTCTCGGCAGAAGCTTTTCTGAGAAGGCAAACGTCTGGCTCCTTCTCCCACAAGGAAGGTGCTAGCCCTGAAAGATCTTGCTAGTATGCACTATCCCTCTGCAGCCTATCCACAGGCACAACAGCTTTGGGGATCTCTGCTTTCCCAGAGACTCAGCATGTCACGGTGCTCGCTCTCGGCAGAAGCTTTTTTCTGAAAAAGAAAACTTTCGGCTCCTTCTCCCACAGGGAAGGTGCCAGCCCTGAAAACTAATGCAGTTTTTCACTATCCCTCTGCAGCCTATCCACAGGCACAACAGCTTTGGGGATCTCTGCTTTCCCAGAGACTCAGCATGTCACGGTGCTCACTCTTGCCAGAGCCTTTTTCTGAAAAAGAAAACTTTCGGCTCCTTCTCCCACAGGGAAGGTGCCAGCCCTGAAAACTAATGCAGTTTTTCACTATCCCTCTGCAGCCTATCCACAGGCACAACAGCTTTGGGGATCTCTGCTTTCCCAGAGACTCAGCATGTCACGGTGCTCGTTCTCGGCAGAAGCTTTTTCTGAGAAGGCAAACCTCTAGCTCCTTCTCCCACAAGGAAGGTGCTAGCCCTGAAAGATCTTGCTGGTATGCACTATCCCTCTGCAGCCTATCCACAGGCACAACAGCTTTGGGGATCTCTGCTTTCCCAGAGACTCAGCATGTCACGGTGCTCGCTCTCGGCAGAAGCTTTTTTCTGAAAAGGCAAACTTACGTCTCCTTCTCCCACAGGGAAGGTGCCAGCCCTGAAAACTAATGCAGTTTTTCACTATCCCTCTGCAGCCTATCAACAGGCACAACAGCTTTTGGGATCTCTGCTTTCCCAGAGACTCAGCATGTCACGGTGCTCGTTCTCGGCAGAAGCTTTTTCTGAGAAGGCAAACGTCTGGCTCCTTCTCCCACAAGGAAGGTGCTAGCCCTGAAAGATCTTGCTAGTATGCACTATCCCTCTGCAGCCTATCCACAGGCACAACAGCTTTTGGGATCTCTGCTTTCCCAGAGACTCAGCATGTCACGGTGCTCGCTCTCGGCAGAAGCTTTTTTCTGAAAAGGCAAACTTACGGCTCCTTCTCCCACAGGGAAGGTGCCAGCCCTGAAAACTAATGCAGTTTTTCACTATCCCTCTGCAGCCTATCCACAGGCACAACAGCTTTGGGGATCTCTGCTTTCCCAGAGACTCAGCATGTCACGGTGCTCGCTCTCGGCAGAAGCTTTTTTCTGAAAAGGCAAACTTACGTCTCCTTCTCCCACAGGGAAGGTGCCAGCCCTGAAAACTAATGCAGTTTTTCACTATCCCTCTGCAGCCTATCAACAGGCACAACAGCTTTTGGGATCTCTGCTTTCCCAGAGACTCAGCATGTCACGGTGCTCGTTCTCGGCAGAAGCTTTTTCTGAGAAGGCAAACGTCTGGCTCCTTCTCCCACAAGGAAGGTGCTAGCCCTGAAAGATCTTGCTAGTATGCACTATCCCTCTGAAGCCTATCCACAGGCACAACAGCTTTGGGGATCTCTGCTTTCCCAGAGACTCAGCATGTCACGGTGCTCGCTCTCGGCAGAAGCTTTTTTCTGAAAAAGAAAACTTTCTGCTCCTTCTCCCACAGGGAAGGTGCCAGCCCTGAAAACTAATGCAGTTTTTCACTATCCCTCTGCAGCCTATCCACAGGCACAACAGCTTTTGGGATCTCTGCTTTCCCAGAGACTCAGCATGTCACGGTGCTCGCTCTCGGCAGAAGCTTTTTTCTGAAAAAGAAAACTTTCGGCTCCTTCTCCCACAGGGAAGGTGCCAGCCCTGAAAACTAATGCAGTTTTTCACTATCCCTCTGCAGCCTATCCACAGGCACAACAGCTTTGGGGATCTCTGCTTTCCCAGAGACTCAGCATGTCACGGTGCTCACTCTTGCCAGAGCCTTTTTCTGAAAAAGAAAACTTTCGGCTCCTTCTCCCACAAGGAAGGTGCTAGCCCTGAAAGATCTTGCTAGTATGCACTATCCCTCTGCAGCCTATCCACAGGCACAACAGCTTTGGGGATCTCTGCTTTCCCAGAGACTCAGCATGTCACGGTGCTCGTTCTCGGCAGAAGCTTTTTCTGAGAAGGCAAACCTCTAGCTCCTTCTCCCACAAGGAAGGTGCTAGCCCTGAAAGATCTTGCTGGTATGCACTATCCCTCTGCAGTCTATCCACAGGCACAACAGCTTTGGGGATCTCTGCTTTCCCAGAGACTCAGCATGTCACGGTGCTCGTTCTCGGCAGAAGCTTTTTCTGAGAAGGCAAACGTCTGGCTCCTTCTCCCACAAGGAAGGTGCTAGCCCTGAAAGATCTTGCTAGTATGCACTATCCCTCTGCAGCCTATCCACAGGCACAACAGCTTTGGGGATCTCTGCTTTCCCAGAGACTCAGCATGTCACGGTGCTCGCTCTCGGCAGAAGCTTTTTTCTGAAAAGGCAAACTTACGGCTCCTTCTCCCACAGGGAAGGTGCCAGCCCTGAAGACTAATGCAGTTTTTCACTATCCCTCTGCAGCCTATCCACAGGCACAACAGCTTTGGGGATCTCTGCTTTCCCAGAGACTCAGCATGTCACGGTGCTCGCTCTCGGCAGAAGCTTTTTTCTGAAAAAGAAAACTTTCGGCTCCTTCTCCCACAGGGAAGGTGCCAGCCCTGAAAACTAATGCAGTTTTTCACTATCCCTCTGCAGCCTATCCACAGGCACAACAGCTTTGGGGATCTCTGCTTTCCCAGAGACTCAGCATGTCACGGTGCTCACTCTTGCCAGAGCCTTTTTCTGAAAAAGAAAACTTTCGGCTCCTTCTCCCACAGGGAAGGTGCCAGCCCTGAAAACTAATGCAGTTTTTCACTATCCCTCTGCAGCCTATCCACAGGCACAACAGCTTTGGGGATCTCTGCTTTCCCAGAGACTCAGCATGTCACGGTGCTCGTTCTCGGCAGAAGCTTTTTCTGAGAAGGCAAACGTCTGGCTCCTTCTCCCACAAGGAAGGTGCTAGCCCTGAAAGGTCTTGCTGGTATTCACTATCCCTCTGCAGCCTATCCACAGGCACAACAGCTTTGGGGATCTCTGCTTTCCCAGAGACTCAGCATGTCACGGTGCTCACTCTTGCCAGAGCCTTTTTCTGAAAAAGAAAACTTTCGGCTCCTTCTCCCACAGGGAAGGTGCCAGCCCTGAAAACTAATGCAGTTTTTCACTATCCCTCTGCAGCCTATCCACAGGCACAACAGCTTTGGGGATCTCTGCTTTCCCAGAGACTCAGCATGTCACGGTGCTCGTTCTCGGCAGAAGCTTTTTCTGAGAAGGAAAACCTCTAGCTCCTTCTCCCACAAGGAAGGTGCTAGCCCTGAAAGATCTTGCTGGTATGCACTATCCCTCTGCAGCCTATCCACAGGCACAACAGCTTTGGGGATCTCTGCTTTCCCAGAGACTCAGCATGTCACGGTGCTCGCTCTCGGCAGAAGCTTTTTTCTGAAAAGGCAAACTTACGTCTCCTTCTCCCACAGGGAAGGTGCCAGCCCTGAAAACTAATGCAGTTTTTCACTATCCCTCTGCAGCCTATCCACAGGCACAACAGCTTTTGGGATCTCTGCTTTCCCAGAGACTCAGCATGTCACGGTGCTCGTTCTCGGCAGAAGCTTTTTCTGAGAAGGCAAACGTCTGGCTCCTTCTCCCACAAGGAAGGTGCTAGCCCTGAAAGATCTTGCTAGTATGCACTATCCCTCTGCAGCCTATCCACAGGCACAACAGCTTTGGGGATCTCTGCTTTCCCAGAGACTCAGCATGTCACGGTGCTCGCTCTCGGCAGAAGCTTTTTTCTGAAAAGGCAAACTTACGGCTCCTTCTCCCACAGGGAAGGTGCCAGCCCTGAAAACTAATGCAGTTTTTCACTATCCCTCTGCAGCCTATCCACAGGCACAACAGCTTTGGGGATCTCTGCTTTCCCAGAGACTCAGCATGTCACGGTGCTCGTTCTCGGCAGAAGCTTTTTCTGAGAAGGCAAACGTCTGGCTCCTTCTCCCACAAGGAAGGTGCTAGCCCTGAAAGATCTTGCTGGTATTCACTATCCCTCTGCAGCCTATCCACAGGCACAACAGCTTTGGGGATCTCTGCTTTCCCAGAGACTCAGCATGTCACGGTGCTCGTTCTCGGCAGAAGCTTTTTCTGAGAAGGCAAACGTCTGGCTCCTTCTCCCACAAGGAAGGTGCTAGCCCTGAAAGGTCTTGCTGGTATTCACTATCCCTCTGCAGCCTATCCACAGGCACAACAGCTTTGGGGATCTCTGCTTTCCCAGAGACTCAGCATGTCACGGTGCTCACTCTTGCCAGAGCCTTTTTCTGAAAAAGAAAACTTTCGGCTCCTTCTCCCACAGGGAAGGTGCCAGCCCTGAAAACTAATGCAGTTTTTCACTATCCCTCTGCAGCCTATCCACAGGCACAACAGCTTTGGGGATCTCTGCTTTCCCAGAGACTCAGCATGTCACGGTGCTCGTTCTCGGCAGAAGCTTTTTCTGAGAAGGAAAACCTCTAGCTCCTTCTCCCACAAGGAAGGTGCTAGCCCTGAAAGATCTTGCTGGTATGCACTATCCCTCTGCAGCCTATCCACAGGCACAACAGCTTTGGGGATCTCTGCTTTCCCAGAGACTCAGCATGTCACGGTGCTCGCTCTCGGCAGAAGCTTTTTTCTGAAAAGGCAAACTTACGTCTCCTTCTCCCACAGGGAAGGTGCCAGCCCTGAAAACTAATGCAGTTTTTCACTATCCCTCTGCAGCCTATCCACAGGCACAACAGCTTTTGGGATCTCTGCTTTCCCAGAGACTCAGCATGTCACGGTGCTCGTTCTCGGCAGAAGCTTTTTCTGAGAAGGCAAACGTCTGGCTCCTTCTCCCACAAGGAAGGTGCTAGCCCTGAAAGATCTTGCTAGTATGCACTATCCCTCTGCAGCCTATCCACAGGCACAACAGCTTTGGGGATCTCTGCTTTCCCAGAGACTCAGCATGTCACGGTGCTCGCTCTCGGCAGAAGCTTTTTTCTGAAAAGGCAAACTTACGGCTCCTTCTCCCACAGGGAAGGTGCCAGCCCTGAAAACTAATGCAGTTTTTCACTATCCCTCTGCAGCCTATCCACAGGCACAACAGCTTTGGGGATCTCTGCTTTCCCAGAGACTCAGCATGTCACGGTGCTCGTTCTCGGCAGAAGCTTTTTCTGAGAAGGCAAACGTCTGGCTCCTTCTCCCACAAGGAAGGTGCTAGCCCTGAAAGATCTTGCTGGTATTCACTATCCCTCTGCAGCCTATCCACAGGCACAACAGCTTTGGGGATCTCTGCTTTCCCAGAGACTCAGCATGTCACGGTGCTCGCTCTCGGCAGAAGCTTTTTTCTGAAAAAGAAAACTTTCGGCTCCTTCTCCCACAGGGAAGGTGCCAGCCCTGAAAACTAATGCAGTTTTTCACTATCCCTCTGCAGCCTATCCACAGGCACAACAGCTTTGGGGATCTCTGCTTTCCCAGAGACTCAGCATGTCACGGTGCTCACTCTTGCCAGAGCCTTTTTCTGAAAAAGAAAACTTTCGGCTCCTTCTCCCACAGGGAAGGTGCCAGCCCTGAAAACTAATGCAGTTTTTCACTATCCCTCTGCAGCCTATCCACAGGCACAACAGCTTTGGGGATCTCTGCTTTCCCAGAGACTCAGCATGTCACAGTGCTCGTTCTCGGCAGAAGCTTTTTCTGAGAAGGCAAACCTCTAGCTCCTTCTCCCACAAGGAAGGTGCTAGCCCTGAAAGATCTTGCTGGTATGCACTATACCTCTGCAGCCTATCCACAGGCACAACAGCTTTGGGGATCTCTGCTTTCCCAGAGACTCAGCATGTCACGGTGCTCGCTCTCGGCAGAAGCTTTTTTCTGAAAAAGAAAACTTTCGGCTCCTTCTCCCACAGGGAAGGTGCCAGCCCTGAAAACTAATGCAGTTTTTCACTATCCCTCTGCAGCCTATCCACAGGCACAACAGCTTTGGGGATCTCTGCTTTCCCAGAGACTCAGCATGTCACGGTGCTCGCTCTCGGCAGAAGCTTTTTTCTGAAAAGGCAAACTTACGGCTCCTTCTCCCACAGGGAAGGTGCCAGCCCTGAAAACTAATGCAGTTTTTCACTATCCCTCTGCAGCCTATCCACAGGCACAACAGCTTTGGGGATCTCTGCTTTCCCAGAGACTCAGCATGTCACGGTGCTCGTTCTCGGCAGAAGCTTTTTCTGAGAAGGCAAACGTCTGGCTCCTTCTCCCACAAGGAAGGTGCTAGCCCTGAAAGATCTTGCTGGTATGCACTATCCCTCTGCAGCCTATCCACAGGCACAACAGCTTTGGGGATCTCTGCTTTCCCAGAGACTCAGCATGTCACGGTGCTCGCTCTCGGCAGAAGCTTTTTTCTGAAAAAGAAAACTTTCGGCTCCTTCTCCCACAGGGAAGGTGCCAGCCCTGAAAACTAATGCAGTTTTTCACTATCCCTCTGCAGCCTATCCACAGGCACAACAGCTTTGGGGATCTCTGCTTTCCCAGAGACTCAGCATGTCACGGTGCTCGCTCTCGGCAGAAGCTTTTTTCTGAAAAAGAAAACTTTCGGCTCCTTCTCCCACAGGGAAGGTGCCAACCCTGAAAACTAATGCAGTTTTTCACTATCCCTCTGCAGCCTATCCACAGGCACAACAGCTTTGGGGATCTCTGCTTTCCCAGAGACTCAGCATGTCACGGTGCTCGCTCTCGGCAGAAGCTTTTTTCTGAAAAAGAAAACTTTCGGCTCCTTCTCCCACAGGGAAGGTGCCAGCCCTGAAAACTAATGCAGTTTTTCACTATCCCTCTGCAGCCTATCCACAGGCACAACAGCTTTGGGGATCTCTGCTTTCCCAGAGACTCAGCATGTCACGGTGCTCACTCTTGCCAGAGCCTTTTTCTGAAAAAGAAAACTTTCGGCTCCTTCTCCCACAGGGAAGGTGCCAGCCCTGAAAACTAATGCAGTTTTTCACTATCCCTCTGCAGCCTATCCACAGGCACAACAGCTTTGGGGATCTCTGCTTTCCCAGAGACTCAGCATGTCACGGTGCTCGTTCTCGGCAGAAGCTTTTTCTGAGAAGGCAAACCTCTAGCTCCTTCTCCCACAAGGAAGGTGCTAGCCCTGAAAGATCTTGCTGGTATGCACTATCCCTCTGCAGCCTATCCACAGGCACAACAGCTTTGGGGATCTCTGCTTTCCCAGAGACTCAGCATGTCACGGTGCTCGCTCTCGGCAGAAGCTTTTTTCTGAAAAGGCAAACTTACGTCTCCTTCTCCCACAGGGAAGGTGCCAGCCCTGAAAACTAATGCAGTTTTTCACTATCCCTCTGCAGCCTATCCACAGGCACAACAGCTTTTGGGATCTCTGCTTTCCCAGAGACTCAGCATGTCACGGTGCTCGTTCTCGGCAGAAGCTTTTTCTGAGAAGGCAAACGTCTGGCTCCTTCTCCCACAAGGAAGGTGCTAGCCCTGAAAGATCTTGCTGGTATTCACTATCCCTCTGCAGCCTATCCACAGGCACAACAGCTTTTGGGATCTCTGCTTTCCCAGAGACTCAGCATGTCACGGTGCTCGCTCTCGGCAGAAGCTTTTTTCTGAAAAAGAAAACTTTCGGCTCCTTCTCCCACAGGGAAGGAGCCAGCCCTGAAAACTAATGCAGTTTTTCACTATCCCTCTGCAGCCTATCCACAGGCACAACAGCTTTGGGGATCTCTGCTTTCCCAGAGACTCAGCATGTCACAGTGCTCGTTCTCGGCAGAAGCTTTTTCTGAGAAGGCAAACCTCTAGCTCCTTCTCCCACAACGAAGGTGCTAGCCCTGAAAGATCTTGCTGGTATGCACTATCCCTCTGCAGCCTATCCACAGGCACAACAGCTTTGGGGATCTCTGCTTTCCCAGAGACTCAGCATGTCACGGTGCTCGCTCTCGGCAGAAGCTTTTTTCTGAAAAGGCAAACTTACGTCTCCTTCTCCCACAGGGAAGGTGCCAGCCCTGAAAACTAATGCAGTTTTTCACTATCCCTCTGCAGCCTATCCACAGGCACAACAGCTTTTGGGATCTCTGCTTTCCCAGAGACTCAGCATGTCACGGTGCTCGTTCTCGGCAGAAGCTTTTTCTGAGAAGGCAAACGTCTGGCTCCTTCTCCCACAAGGAAGGTGCTAGCCCTGAAAGATCTTGCTAGTATGCACTATCCCTCTGCAGCCTATCCACAGGCACAACAGCTTTGGGGATCTCTGCTTTCCCAGAGACTCAGCATGTCACGGTGCTCGCTCTCGGCAGAAGCTTTTTTCTGAAAAGGCAAACTTACGGCTCCTTCTCCCACAGGGAAGGTGCCAGCCCTGAAAACTAATGCAGTTTTTCACTATCCCTCTGCAGCCTATCCACAGGCACAACAGCTTTGGGGATCTCTGCTTTCCCAGAGACTCAGCATGTCACGGTGCTCGTTCTCGGCAGAAGCTTTTTCTGAGAAGGCAAACGTCTGGCTCCTTCTCCCACAAGGAAGGTGCTAGCCCTGAAAGATCTTGCTGGTATTCACTATCCCTCTGCAGCCTATCCACAGGCACAACAGCTTTGGGGATCTCTGCTTTCCCAGAGACTCAGCATGTCACGGTGCTCGCTCTCGGCAGAAGCTTTTTTCTGAAAAAGAAAACTTTCGGCTCCTTCTCCCACAGGGAAGGTGCCAGCCCTGAAAACTAATGCAGTTTTTCACTATCCCTCTGCAGCCTATCCACAGGCACAACAGCTTTGGGGATCTCTGCTTTCCCAGAGACTCAGCATGTCACGGTGCTCACTCTTGCCAGAGCCTTTTTCTGAAAAAGAAAACTTTCGGCTCCTTCTCCCACAGGGAAGGTGCCAGCCCTGAAAACTAATGCAGTTTTTCACTATCCCTCTGCAGCCTATCCACAGGCACAACAGCTTTGGGGATCTCTGCTTTCCCAGAGACTCAGCATGTCACGGTGCTCGTTCTCGGCAGAAGCTTTTTCTGAGAAGGAAAACCTCTAGCTCCTTCTCCCACAAGGAAGGTGCTAGCCCTGAAAGATCTTGCTGGTATGCACTATCCCTCTGCAGCCTATCCACAGGCACAACAGCTTTGGGGATCTCTGCTTTCCCAGAGACTCAGCATGTCACGGTGCTCGCTCTCGGCAGAAGCTTTTTTCTGAAAAGGCAAACTTACGTCTCCTTCTCCCACAGGGAAGGTGCCAGCCCTGAAAACTAATGCAGTTTTTCACTATCCCTCTGCAGCCTATCAACAGGCACAACAGCTTTTGGGATCTCTGCTTTCCCAGAGACTCAGCATGTCACGGTGCTCGTTCTCGGCAGAAGCTTTTTCTGAGAAGGCAAACGTCTGGCTCCTTCTCCCACAAGGAAGGTGCTAGCCCTGAAAGATCTTGCTAGTATGCACTATCCCTCTGCAGCCTATCCACAGGCACAACAGCTTTGGGGATCTCTGCTTTCCCAGAGACTCAGCATGTCACGGTGCTCGCTCTCGGCAGAAGCTTTTTTCTGAAAAGGCAAACTTACGGCTCCTTCTCCCACAGGGAAGGTGCCAGCCCTGAAAACTAATGCAGTTTTTCACTATCCCTCTGCAGCCTATCCACAGGCACAACAGCTTTGGGGATCTCTGCTTTCCCAGAGACTCAGCATGTCACGGTGCTCGTTCTCGGCAGAAGCTTTTTCTGAGAAGGCAAACCTCTAGCTCCTTCTCCCACAAGGAAGGTGCTAGCCCTGAAAGATCTTGCTGGTATGCACTATCCCTCTGCAGCCTATCCACAGGCACAACAGCTTTGGGGATCTCTGCTTTCCCAGAGACTCAGCATGTCACGGTGCTCGCTCTCGGCAGAAGCTTTTTTCTGAAAAGGCAAACTTACGGCTCCTTCTCCCACAGGGAAGGTGCCAGCCCTGAAAACTAATGCAGTTTTTCACTATCCCTCTGCAGCCTATCAACAGGCACAACAGCTTTGGGGATCTCTGCTTTCCCAGAGACTCAGCATGTCACGGTGCTCGATCTCGGCAGAAGCTTTTTCTGAGAAGGCAAACGTCTGGCTCCTTCTCCCACAAGGAAGGTGCTAGCCCTGAAAGATCTTGCTAGTATGCACTATCCCTCTGCAGCCTATCCACAGGCACAACAGCTTTGGGGATCTCTGCTTTCCCAGAGACTCAGCATGTCACGGTGCTCGCTCTCGGCAGAAGCTTTTTTCTGAAAAGGCAAACTTACGGCTCCTTCTCCCACAGGGAAGGTGCCAGCCCTGAAAACTAATGCAGTTTTTCACTATCCCTCTGCAGCCTATCCACAGGCACAACAGCTTTGGGGATCTCTGCTTTCCCAGAGACTCAGCATGTCACGGTGCTCGCTCTCGGCAGAAGCTTTTTTCTGAAAAAGAAAACTTTCGGCTCCTTCTCCCACAGGGAAGGTGCCAGCCCTGAAAACTAATGCAGTTTTTCACTATCCCTCTGCAGCCTATCCACAGGCACAACAGCTTTGGGGATCTCTGCTTTCCCAGAGACTCAGCATGTCACGGTGCTCACTCTTGCCAGAGCCTTTTTCTGAAAAAGAAAACTTTCGGCTCCTTCTCCCACAAGGAAGGTGCTAGCCCTGAAAGATCTTGCTAGTATGCACTATCCCTCTGCAGCCTATCCACAGGCACAACAGCTTTGGGGATCTCTGCTTTCCCAGAGACTCAGCATGTCACGGTGCTCGCTCTCGGCAGAAGCTTTTTTCTGAAAAGGCAAACTTACGGCTCCTTCTCCCACAGGGAAGGTGCCAGCCCTGAAAACTAATGCAGTTTTTCACTATCCCTCTGCAGCCTATCCACAGGCACAACAGCTTTGGGGATCTCTGCTTTCCCAGAGACTCAGCATGTCACGGTGCTCGTTCTCGGCAGAAGCTTTTTCTGAGAAGGCAAACGTCTGGCTCCTTCTCCCACAAGGAAGGTGCTAGCCCTGAAAGATCTTGCTGGTATTCACTATCCCTCTGCAGCCTATCCACAGGCACAACAGCTTTGGGGATCTCTGCTTTCCAAGAGACTCAGCATGTCACGGTGCTCGCTCTCGGCAGAAGCTTTTTTCTGAAAAAGAAAACTTTCGGCTCCTTCTCCCACAGGGAAGGTGCCAGCCCTGAAAACTAATGCAGTTTTTCACTATCCCTCTGCAGCCTATCCACAGGCACAACAGCTTTGGGGATCTCTGCTTTCCCAGAGACTCAGCATGTCACGGTGCTCACTCTTGCCAGAGCCTTTTTCTGAAAAAGAAAACTTTCGGCTCCTTCTCCCACAGGGAAGGTGCCAGCCCTGAAAACTAATGCAGTTTTTCACTATCCCTCTGCAGCCTATCCACAGGCACAACAGCTTTGGGGATCTCTGCTTTCCCAGAGACTCAGCATGTCACGGTGCTCGTTCTCGGCAGAAGCTTTTTCTGAGAAGGCAAACCTCTAGCTCCTTCTCCCACAAGGAAGGTGCTAGCCCTGAAAGATCTTGCTGGTATGCACTATCCCTCTGCAGCCTATCCACAGGCACAACAGCTTTGGGGATCTCTGCTTTCCCAGAGACTCAGCATGTCACGGTGCTCGTTCTCGGCAGAAGCTTTTTCTGAGAAGGCAAACGTCTGGCTCCTTCTCCCACAAGGAAGGTGCTAGCCCTGAAAGATCTTGCTAGTATGCACTATCCCTCTGCAGCCTATCCACAGGCACAACAGCTTTGGGGATCTCTGCTTTCCCAGAGACTCAGCATGTCACGGTGCTCGCTCTCGGCAGAAGCTTTTTTCTGAAAAGGCAAACTTACGGCTCCTTCTCCCACAGGGAAGGTGCCAGCCCTGAAAACTAATGCAGTTTTTCACTATCCCTCTGCAGCCTATCCACAGGCACAACAGCTTTGGGGATCTCTGCTTTCCCAGAGACTCAGCATGTCACGGTGCTCGTTCTCGGCAGAAGCTTTTTCTGAGAAGGCAAACGTCTGGCTCCTTCTCCCACAAGGAAGGTGCTAGCCCTGAAAGATCTTGCTGGTATGCACTATCCCTCTGCAGCCTATCCACAGGCACAACAGCTTTGGGGATCTCTGCTTTCCCAGAGACTCAGCATGTCACGGTGCTCACTCTTGCCAGAGCCTTTTTCTGAAAAAGAAAACTTTCGGCTCCTTCTCCCACAAGGAAGGTGCTAGCCCTGAAAGATCTTGCTAGTATGCACTATCCCTCTGCAGCCTATCCACAGGCACAACAGCTTTGGGGATCTCTGCTTTCCCAGAGACTCAGCATGTCACGGTGCTCACTCTTGCCAGAGCCTTTTTCTGAAAAAGAAAACTTTCGGCTCCTTCTCCCACAAGGAAGGTGCTAGCCCTGAAAGATCTTGCTAGTATGCACTATCCCTCTGCAGCCTATCCACAGGCACAACAGCTTTGGGGATCTCTGCTTTCCCAGAGACTCAGCATGTCACGGTGCTCGCTCTCGGCAGAAGCTTTTTTCTGAAAAGGCAAACTTACGGCTCCTTCTCCCACAGGGAAGGTGCCAGCCCTGAAAACTAATGCAGTTTTTCACTATCCCTCTGCAGCCTATCCACAGGCACAACAGCTTTGGGGATCTCTGCTTTCCCAGAGACTCAGCATGTCACGGTGCTCGTTCTCGGCAGAAGCTTTTTCTGAGAAGGCAAACGTCTGGCTCCTTCTCCCACAAGGAAGGTGCTAGCCCTGAAAGATCTTGCTGGTATGCACTATCCCTCTGCAGCCTATCCACAGGCACAACAGCTTTGGGGATCTCTGCTTTCCCAGAGACTCAGCATGTCACGGTGCTCGCTCTCGGCAGAAGCTTTTTTCTGAAAAAGAAAACTTTCGGCTCCTTCTCCCACAGGGAAGGTGCCAGCCCTGAAAACTAATGCAGTTTTTCACTATCCCTCTGCAGCCTATCCACAGGCACAACAGCTTTGGGGATCTCTGCTTTCCCAGAGACTCAGCATGTCACGGTGCTCGTTCTCGGCAGAAGCTTTTTCTGAGAAGGCAAACGTCTGGCTCCTTCTCCCACAAGGAAGGTGCTAGCCCTGAAAGGTCTTGCTGGTATTCACTATCCCTCTGCAGCCTATCCACAGGCACAACAGCTTTGGGGATCTCTGCTTTCCCAGAGACTCAGCATGTCACGGTGCTCACTCTTGCCAGAGCCTTTTTCTGAAAAAGAAAACTTTCGGCTCCTTCTCCCACAAGGAAGGTGCTAGCCCTGAAAGATCTTGCTAGTATGCACTATCCCTCTGCAGCCTATCCACAGGCACAACAGCTTTGGGGATCTCTGCTTTCCCAGAGACTCAGCATGTCACGGTGCTCACTCTTGCCAGAGCCTTTTTCTGAAAAAGAAAACTTTCGGCTCCTTCTCCCACAAGGAAGGTGCTAGCCCTGAAAGATCTTGCTAGTATGCACTATCCCTCTGCAGCCTATCCACAGGCACAACAGCTTTGGGGATCTCTGCTTTCCCAGAGACTCAGCATGTCACGGTGCTCGCTCTCGGCAGAAGCTTTTTTCTGAAAAAGAAAACTTTCGGCTCCTTCTCCCACAGGGAAGGTGCCAGCCCTGAAAACTAATGCAGTTTTTCACTATCCCTCTGCAGCCTATCCACAGGCACAACAGCTTTGGGGATCTCTGCTTTCCCAGAGACTCAGCATGTCACGGTGCTCACTCTTGCCAGAGCCTTTTTCTGAAAAAGAAAACTTTCGGCTCCTTCTCCCACAAGGAAGGTGCTAGCCCTGAAAGAACTTGCTAGTATGCACTATCCCTCTGCAGCCTATCCACAGGCACAACAGCTTTGGGGATCTCTGCTTTCCCAGAGACTCAGCATGTCACGGTGCTCGCTCTCGGCAGAAGCTTTTTTCTGAAAAGGCAAACTTACGGCTCCTTCTCCCACAGGGAAGGTGCCAGCCCTGAAAACTAATGCAGTTTTTCACTATCCCTCTGGAGCCTATCCACAGGCACAACAGCTTTGGGGATCTCTGCTTTCCCAGAGACTCAGCATGTCACGGTGCTCGTTCTCGGCAGAAGCTTTTTCTGAGAAGGCAAACGTCTGGCTCCTTCTCCCACAAGGAAGGTGCTAGCCCTGAAAGATCTTGCTGGTATTCACTATCCCTCTGCAGCCTATCCACAGGCACAACAGCTTTGGGGATCTCTGCTTTCCAAGAGACTCAGCATGTCACGGTGCTCGCTCTCGGCAGAAGCTTTTTTCTGAAAAAGAAAACTTTCGGCTCCTTCTCCCACAGGGAAGGTGCCAGCCCTGAAAACTAATGCAGTTTTTCACTATCCCTCTGCAGCCTATCCACAGGCACAACAGCTTTGGGGATCTCTGCTTTCCCAGAGACTCAGCATGTCACGGTGCTCACTCTTGCCAGAGCCTTTTTCTGAAAAAGAAAACTTTCGGCTCCTTCTCCCACAGGGAAGGTGCCAGCCCTGAAAACTAATGCAGTTTTTCACTATCCCTCTGCAGCCTATCCACAGGCACAACAGCTTTGGGGATCTCTGCTTTCCCAGAGACTCAGCATGTCACGGTGCTCGTTCTCGGCAGAAGCTTTTTTCTGAGAAGGCAAACCTCTAGCTCCTTCTCCCACAAGGAAGGTGCTAGCCCTGAAAGATCTTGCTGGTATGCACTATCCCTCTGCAGCCTATCCACAGGCACAACAGCTTTGGGGATCTCTGCTTTCCCAGAGACTCAGCATGTCACGGTGCTCGTTCTCGGCAGAAGCTTTTTCTGAGAAGGCAAACGTCTGGCTCCTTCTCCCACAAGGAAGGTGCTAGCCCTGAAAGATCTTGCTAGTATGCACTATCCCTCTGCAGCCTATCCACAGGCACAACAGCTTTGGGGATCTCTGCTTTCCCAGAGACTCAGCATGTCACGGTGCTCGCTCTCGGCAGAAGCTTTTTTCTGAAAAGGCAAACTTACGGCTCCTTCTCCCACAGGGAAGGTGCCAGCCCTGAAAACTAATGCAGTTTTTCACTATCCCTCTGCAGCCTATCCACAGGCACAACAGCTTTGGGGATCTCTGCTTTCCCAGAGACTCAGCATGTCACGGTGCTCGTTCTCGGCAGAAGCTTTTTCTGAGAAGGCAAACGTCTGGCTCCTTCTCCCACAAGGAAGGTGCTAGCCCTGAAAGATCTTGCTGGTATGCACTATCCCTCTGCAGCCTATCCACAGGCACAACAGCTTTGGGGATCTCTGCTTTCCCAGAGACTCAGCATGTCACGGTGCTCACTCTTGCCAGAGCCTTTTTCTGAAAAAGAAAACTTTCGGCTCCTTCTCCCACAGGGAAGGTGCCAGCCCTGAAAACTAATGCAGTTTTTCACTATCCCTCTGCAGCCTATCCACAGGCACAACAGCTTTGGGGATCTCTGCTTTCCCAGAGACTCAGCATGTCACGGTGCTCGCTCTCGGCAGAAGCTTTTTTCTGAAAAGGCAAACTTACGGCTCCTTCTCCCACAGGGAAGGTGCCAGCCCTGAAAACTAATGCAGTTTTTCACTATCCCTCTGCAGCCTATCCACAGGCACAACAGCTTTGGGGATCTCTGCTTTCCCAGAGACTCAGCATGTCACGGTGCTCGTTCTCGGCAGAAGCTTTTTCTGAGAAGGCAAACGTCTGGCTCCTTCTCCCACAAGGAAGGTGCTAGCCCTGAAAGATCTTGCTGGTATTCACTATCCCTCTGCAGCCTATCCACAGGCACAACAGCTTTGGGGATCTCTGCTTTCCAAGAGACTCAGCATGTCACGGTGCTCGCTCTCGGCAGAAGCTTTTTTCTGAAAAAGAAAACTTTCGGCTCCTTCTCCCACAGGGAAGGTGCCAGCCCTGAAAACTAATGCAGTTTTTCACTATCCCTCTGCAGCCTATCCACAGGCACAACAGCTTTGGGGATCTCTGCTTTCCCAGAGACTCAGCATGTCACGGTGCTCACTCTTGCCAGAGCCTTTTTCTGAAAAAGAAAACTTTCGGCTCCTTCTCCCACAGGGAAGGTGCCAGCCCTGAAAACTAATGCAGTTTTTCACTATCCCTCTGCAGCCTATCCACAGGCACAACAGCTTTGGGGATCTCTGCTTTCCCAGAGACTCAGCATGTCACGGTGCTCGTTCTCGGCAGAAGCTTTTTCTGAGAAGGCAAACGTCTGGCTCCTTCTCCCACAAGGAAGGTGCTAGCCCTGAAAGATCTTGCTAGTATGCACTATCCCTCTGCAGCCTATCCACAGGCCCAACAGCTTTGGGGATCTCTGCTTTCCCAGAGACTCAGCATGTCACGGTGCTCGCTCTCGGCAGAAGCTTTTTTCTGAAAAGGCAAACTTACGGCTCCTTCTCCCACAGGGAAGGTGCCAGCCCTGAAAACTAATGCAGTTTTTCACTATCCCTCTGCAGCCTATCCACAGGCACAACAGCTTTGGGGATCTCTGCTTTCCCAGAGACTCAGCATGTCACGGTGCTCACTCTTGCCAGAGCCTTTTTCTGAAAAAGAAAACTTTCAGCTCCTTCTCCCACAAGGAAGGTGCTAGCCCTGAAAGATCTTGCTAGTATGCACTATCCCTCTGCAGCCTATCCACAGGCACAACAGCTTTGGGGATCTCTGCTTTCCCAGAGACTCAGCATGTCACGGTGCTCACTCTTGCCAGAGCCTTTTTCTGAAAAAGAAAACTTTCGGCTCCTTCTCCCACAAGGAAGGTGCTAGCCCTGAAAGATCTTGCTAGTATGCACTATCCCTCTGCAGCCTATCCACAGGCACAACAGCTTTGGGGATCTCTGCTTTCCCAGAGACTCAGCATGTCACGGTGCTCGCTCTCGGCAGAAGCTTTTTTCTGAAAAAGAAAACTTTCGGCTCCTTCTCCCACAGGGAAGGTGCCAGCCCTGAAAACTAATGCAGTTTTTCACTATCCCTCTGCAGCCTATCCACAGGCACAACAGCTTTGGGGATCTCTGCTTTCCCAGAGACTCAGCATGTCACGGTGCTCACTCTTGCCAGAGCCTTTTTCTGAAAAAGAAAACTTTCGGCTCCTTCTCCCACAAGGAAGGTGCTAGCCCTGAAAGATCTTGCTAGTATGCACTATCCCTCTGCAGCCTATCCACAGGCACAACAGCTTTGGGGATCTCTGCTTTCCCAGAGACTCAGCATGTCACGGTGCTCACTCTTGCCAGAGCCTTTTTCTGAAAAAGAAAACTTTCGGCTCCTTCTCCCACAAGGAAGGTGCTAGCCCTGAAAGATCTTGCTAGTATGCACTATCCCTCTGCAGCCTATCCACAGGCACAACAGCTTTGGGGATCTCTGCTTTCCCAGAGACTCAGCATGTCACGGTGCTCGCTCTCGGCAGAAGCTTTTTTCTGAAAAAGAAAACTTTCGGCTCCTTCTCCCACAGGGAAGGTGCCAGCCCTGAAAACTAATGCAGTTTTTCACTATCCCTCTGCAGCCTATCCACAGGCACAACAGCTTTGGGGATCTCTGCTTTCCCAGAGACTCAGCATGTCACGGTGCTCGTTCTCGGCAGAAGCTTTTTCTGAGAAGGCAAACGTCTGGCTCCTTCTCCCACAAGGAAGGTGCTAGCCCTGAAAGATCTTGCTGGTATGCACTATCCCTCTGCAGCCTATCCACAGGCACAACAGCTTTGGGGATCTCTGCTTTCCCAGAGACTCAGCATGTCACGGTGCTCACTCTTGCCAGAGCCTTTTTCTGAAAAAGAAAACTTTCGGCTCCTTCTCCCACAAGGAAGGTGCTAGCCCTGAAAGATCTTGCTAGTATGCACTATCCCTCTGCAGCCTATCCACAGGCACAACAGCTTTGGGGATCTCTGCTTTCCCAGAGACTCAGCATGTCACGGTGCTCACTCTTGCCAGAGCCTTTTTCTGAAAAAGAAAACTTTCGGCTCCTTCTCCCACAGGGAAGGTGCCAGCCCTGAAAACTAATGCAGTTTTTCATTATCCCTCTGCAGCCTATCCACAGGCACAACAGCTTTGGGGATCTCTGCTTTCCCAGAGACTCAGCATGTCACGGTGCTCACTCTTGCCAGAGCCTTTTTCTGAAAAAGAAAACTTTCGGCTCCTTCTCCCACAAGGAAGGTGCTAGCCCTGAAAGATCTTGCTAGTATGCACTATCCCTCTGCAGCCTATCCACAGGCACAACAGCTTTGGGGATCTCTGCTTTCCCAGAGACTCAGCATGTCACGGTGCTCGCTCTCGGCAGAAGCTTTTTTCTGAAAAGGCAAACTTACGGCTCCTTCTCCCACAGGGAAGGTGCCAGCCCTGAAAACTAATGCAGTTTTTCACTATCCCTCTGCAGCCTATCCACAGGCACAACAGCTTTGGGGATCTCTGCTTTCCCAGAGATTCAGCATTTCACGGTGCTCGTTCTCGGCAGAAGCTTTTTCTGAGAAGGCAAACGTCTGGCTCCTTCTCCCACAAGGAAGGTGCTAGCCCTGAAAGATCTTGCTGGTATGCACTATCCCTCTGCAGCCTATCCACAGGCACAACAGCTTTGGGGATCTCTGCTTTCCAAGAGACTCAGCATGTCACGGTGCTCGCTCTCGGCAGAAGCTTTTTTCTGAAAAAGAAAACTTTCGGCTCCTTCTCCCACAGGGAAGGTGCCAGCCCTGAAAACTAATGCAGTTTTTCACTATCCCTCTGCAGCCTATCCACAGGCACAACAGCTTTGGGGATCTCTGCTTTCCCAGAGACTCAGCATGTCACGGTGCTCACTCTTGCCAGAGCCTTTTTCTGAAAAAGAAAACTTTCGGCTCCTTCTCCCACAGGGAAGGTGCCAGCCCTGAAAACTAATGCAGTTTTTCACTATCCCTCTGCAGCCTATCCACAGGCACAACAGCTTTGGGGATCTCTGCTTTCCCAGAGACTCAGCATGTCACGGTGCTCGTTCTCGGCAGAAGCTTTTTCTGAGAAGGCAAACGTCTGGCTCCTTCTCCCACAAGGAAGGTGCTAGCCCTGAAAGATCTTGCTGGTATGCACTATCCCTCTGCAGCCTATCCACAGGCACAACAGCTTTGGGGATCTCTGCTTTCCCAGAGACTCAGCATGTCACGGTGCTCACTCTTGCCAGAGCCTTTTTCTGAAAAAGAAAACTTTCGGCTCCTTCTCCCACAAGGAAGGTGCTAGCCCTGAAAGATCTTGCTAGTATGCACTATCCCTCTGCAGCCTATCCACAGGCACAACAGCTTTGGGGATCTCTGCTTTCCCAGAGACTCAGCATGTCACGGTGCTCACTCTTGCCAGAGCCTTTTTCTGAAAAAGAAAACTTTCGGCTCCTTCTCCCACAGGGAAGGTGCCAGCCCTGAAAACTAATGCAGTTTTTCACTATCCCTCTGCAGCCTATCCACAGGCACAACAGCTTTGGGGATCTCTGCTTTCCCAGAGACTCAGCATGTCACGGTGCTCACTCTTGCCAGAGCCTTTTTCTGAAAAAGAAAACTTTCGGCTCCTTCTCCCACAAGGAAGGTGCTAGCCCTGAAAGATCTTGCTAGTATGCACTATCCCTCTGCAGCCTATCCACAGGCACAACAGCTTTGGGGATCTCTGCTTTCCCAGAGACTCAGCATGTCACGGTGCTCGCTCTCGGCAGAAGCTTTTTTCTGAAAAGGCAAACTTACGGCTCCTTCTCCCACAGGGAAGGTGCCAGCCCTGAAAACTAATGCAGTTTTTCACTATCCCTCTGCAGCCTATCCACAGGCACAACAGCTTTGGGGATCTCTGCTTTCCCAGAGATTCAGCATTTCACGGTGCTCGTTCTCGGCAGAAGCTTTTTCTGAGAAGGCAAACGTCTGGCTCCTTCTCCCACAAGGAAGGTGCTAGCCCTGAAAGATCTTGCTGGTATGCACTATCCCTCTGCAGCCTATCCACAGGCACAACAGCTTTGGGGATCTCTGCTTTCCAAGAGACTCAGCATGTCACGGTGCTCGCTCTCGGCAGAAGCTTTTTTCTGAAAAAGAAAACTTTCGGCTCCTTCTCCCACAGGGAAGGTGCCAGCCCTGAAAACTAATGCAGTTTTTCACTATCCCTCTGCAGCCTATCCACAGGCACAACAGCTTTGGGGATCTCTGCTTTCCCAGAGACTCAGCATGTCACGGTGCTCACTCTCGCCAGAGCCTTTTTCTGAAAAAGAAAACTTTCGGCTCCTTCTCCCACAGGGAAGGTGCCAGCCCTGAAAACTAATGCAGTTTTTCACTATCCCTCTGCAGCCTATCCACAGGCACAACAGCTTTGGGGATCTCTGCTTTCCCAGAGACTCAGCATGTCACGGTGCTCGTTCTCGGCAGAAGCTTTTTCTGAGAAGGCAAACGTCTGGCTCCTTCTCCCACAAGGAAGGTGCTAGCCCTGAAAGATCTTGCTAGTATGCACTATCCCTCTGCAGCCTATCCACAGGCACAACAGCTTTTGGGATCTCTGCTTTCCCAGAGACTCAGCATGTCACGGTGCTCGCTCTCGGCAGAAGCTTTTTTCTGAAAAGGCAAACTTACGGCTCCTTCTCCCACAGGGAAGGTGCCAGCCCTGAAAACTAATGCAGTTTTTCACTATCCCTCTGCAGCCTATCCACAGGCACAACAGCTTTGGGGATCTCTGCTTTCCCAGAGACTCAGCATGTCACGGTGCTCACTCTTGCCAGAGCCTTTTTCTGAAAAAGAAAACTTTCGGCTCCTTCTCCCACAGGGAAGGTGCCAGCCCTGAAAACTAATGCAGTTTTTCACTATCCCTCTGCAGCCTATCCACAGGCACAACAGCTTTGGGGATCTCTGCTTTCCCAGAGACTCAGCATGTCACGGTGCTCGTTCTCGGCAGAAGCTTTTTCTGAGAAGGCAAACGTCTGGCTCCTTCTCCCACAAGGAAGGTGCTAGCCCTGAAAGATCTTGCTAGTATGCACTATCCCTCTGCAGCCTATCCACAGGCACAACAGCTTTGGGGATCTCTGCTTTCCCAGAGACTCAGCATGTCACGGTGCTCGCTCTCGGCAGAAGCTTTTTTCTGAAAAGGCAAACTTACGGCTCCTTCTCCCACAGGGAAGGTGCCAGCCCTGAAAACTAATGCAGTTTTTCACTATCCCTCTGCAGCCTATCCACAGGCACAACAGCTTTGGGGATCTCTGCTTTCCCAGAGACTCAGCATGTCACGGTGCTCGTTCTCGGCAGAAGCTTTTTCTGAGAAGGCAAACGTCTGGCTCCTTCTCCCACAAGGAAGGTGCTAGCCCTGAAAGATCTTGCTGGTATTCACTATCCCTCTGCAGCCTATCCACAGGCACAACAGCTTTGGGGATCTCTGCTTTCCCAGAGACTCAGCATGTCACGGTGCTCACTCTTGCCAGAGCCTTTTTCTGAAAAAGAAAACTTTCGGCTCCTTCTCCCACAAGGAAGGTGCTAGCCCTGAAAGATCTTGCTAGTATGCACTATCCCTCTGCAGCCTATCCACAGGCACAACAGCTTTGGGGATCTCTGCTTTCCCAGAGACTCAGCATGTCACGGTGCTCACTCTTGCCAGAGCCTTTTTCTGAAAAAGAAAACTTTCGGCTCCTTCTCCCACAAGGAAGGTGCTAGCCGTGAAAGATCTTGCTAGTATGCACTATCCCTCTGCAGCCTATCCACAGGCACAACAGCTTTGGGGATCTCTGCTTTCCCAGAGACTCAGCATGTCACGGTGCTCGCTCTCGGCAGAAGCTTTTTTCTGAAAAAGAAAACTTTCGGCTCCTTCTCCCACAGGGAAGGTGCCAGCCCTGAAAACTAATGCAGTTTTTCACTATCCCTCTGCAGCCTATCCACAGGCACAACAGCTTTGGGGATCTCTGCTTTCCCAGAGACTCAGCATGTCACGGTGCTCACTCTTGCCAGAGCCTTTTTCTGAAAAAGAAAACTTTCGGCTCCTTCTCCCACAAGGAAGGTGCTAGCCCTGAAAGATCTTGCTAGTATGCACTATCCCTCTGCAGCCTATCCACAGGCACAACAGCTTTGGGGATCTCTGCTTTCCCAGAGACTCAGCATGTCACGGTGCTCGCTCTCGGCAGAAGCTTTTTTCTGAAAAAGAAAACTTTCGGCTCCTTCTCCCACAGGGAAGGTGCCAGCCCTGAAAACTAATGCAGTTTTTCACTATCCCTCTGCAGCCTATCCACAGGCACAACAGCTTTGGGGATCTCTGCTTTCCCAGAGACTCAGCATGTCACGGTGCTCACTCTTGCCAGAGCCTTTTTCTGAAAAAGAAAACTTTCGGCTCCTTCTCCCACAAGGAAGGTGCTAGCCCTGAAAGAACTTGCTAGTATGCACTATCCCTCTGCAGCCTATCCACAGGCACAACAGCTTTGGGGATCTCTGCTTTCCCAGAGACTCAGCATGTCACGGTGCTCGCTCTCGGCAGAAGCTTTTTTCTGAAAAGGCAAACTTACGGCTCCTTCTCCCACAGGGAAGGTGCCAGCCCTGAAAACTAATGCAGTTTTTCACTATCCCTCTGCAGCCTATCCACAGGCACAACAGCTTTGGGGATCTCTGCTTTCCCAGAGACTCAGCATGTCACGGTGCTCGTTCTCGGCAGAAGCTTTTTCTGAGAAGGCAAACGTCTGGCTCCTTCTCCCACAAGGAAGGTGCTAGCCCTGAAAGATCTTGCTGGTATTCACTATCCCTCTGCAGCCTATCCACAGGCACAACAGCTTTGGGGATCTCTGCTTTCCAAGAGACTCAGCATGTCACGGTGCTCGCTCTCGGCAGAAGCTTTTTTCTGAAAAAGAAAACTTTCGGCTCCTTCTCCCACAGGGAAGGTGCCAGCCCTGAAAACTAATGCAGTTTTTCACTATCCCTCTGCAGCCTATCCACAGGCACAACAGCTTTGGGGATCTCTGCTTTCCCAGAGACTCAGCATGTCACGGTGCTCACTCTTGCCAGAGCCTTTTTCTGAAAAAGAAAACTTTCGGCTCCTTCTCCCACAGGGAAGGTGCCAGCCCTGAAAACTAATGCAGTTTTTCACTATCCCTCTGCAGCCTATCCACAGGCACAACAGCTTTGGGGATCTCTGCTTTCCCAGAGACTCAGCATGTCACGGTGCTCGTTCTCGGCAGAAGCTTTTTCTGAGAAGGCAAACCTCTAGCTCCTTCTCCCACAACGAAGGTGCTAGCCCTGAAAGATCTTGCTGGTATGCACTATCCCTCTGCAGCCTATCCACAGGCACAACAGCTTTTGGGATCTCTGCTTTCCCAGAGACTCAGCATGTCACGGTGCTCGTTCTCGGCAGAAGCTTTTTCTGAGAAGGCAAACGTCTGGCTCCTTCTCCCACAAGGAAGGTGCTAGCCCTGAAAGATCTTGCTAGTATGCACTATCCCTCTGCAGCCTATCCACAGGCACAACAGCTTTGGGCATCTCTGCTTTCCCAGAGACTCAGCATGTCACGGTGCTCGCTCTCGGCAGAAGCTTTTTTCTGAAAAGGCAAACTTACGGCTCCTTCTCCCACAGGGAAGGTGCCAGCCCTGAAAACTAATGCAGTTTTTCACTATCCCTCTGCAGCCTATCCACAGGCACAACAGCTTTGGGGATCTCTGCTTTCCCAGAGACTCAGCATGTCACGGTGCTCGTTCTCGGCAGAAGCTTTTTCTGAGAAGGCAAACGTCTGGCTCCTTCTCCCACAAGGAAGGTGCTAGCCCTGAAAGATCTTGCTGGTATGCACTATCCCTCTGCAGCCTATCCACAGGCACAACAGCTTTGGGGATCTCTGCTTTCCCAGAGACTCAGCATGTCACGGTGCTCACTCTTGCCAGAGCCTTTTTCTGAAAAAGAAAACTTTCGGCTCCTTCTCCCACAAGGAAGGTGCTAGCCCTGAAAGATCTTGCTAGTATGCACTATCCCTCTGCAGCCTATCCACAGGCACAACAGCTTTGGGGATCTCTGCTTTCCCAGAGACTCAGCATGTCACGGTGCTCACTCTTGCCAGAGCCTTTTTCTGAAAAAGAAAACTTTCGGCTCCTTCTCCCACAGGGAAGGTGCCAGCCCTGAAAACTAATGCAGTTTTTCACTATCCCTCTGCAGCCTATCCACAGGCACAACAGCTTTGGGGATCTCTGCTTTCCCAGAGACTCAGCATGTCACGGTGCTCGTTCTCGGCAGAAGCTTTTTCTGAGAAGGCAAACCTCTAGCTCCTTCTCCCACAAGGAAGGTGCTAGCCCTGAAAGATCTTGCTGGTATGCACTATCCCTCTGCAGCCTATCCACAGGCACAACAGCTTTGGGGATCTCTGCTTTCCCAGAGACTCAGCATGTCACGGTGCTCGCTCTCGGCAGAAGCTTTTTTCTGAAAAGGCAAACTTACGTCTCCTTCTCCCACAGGGAAGGTGCCAGCCCTGAAAACTAATGCAGTTTTTCACTATCCCTCTGCAGCCTATCAACAGGCACAACAGCTTTTGGGATCTCTGCTTTCCCAGAGACTCAGCATGTCACGGTGCTCGTTCTCGGCATAAGCTTTTTCTGAGAAGGCAAACGTCTGGCTCCTTCTCCCACAAGGAAGGTGCTAGCCCTGAAAGATCTTGCTAGTATGCACTATCCCTCTGCAGCCTATCCACAGGCACAACAGCTTTGGGGATCTCTGCTTTCCCAGAGACTCAGCATGTCACGGTGCTCGCTCTCGGCAGAAGCTTTTTTCTGAAAAGGCAAACTTACGGCTCCTTCTCCCACAGGGAAGGTGCCAGCCCTGAAAACTAATGCAGTTTTTCACTATCCCTCTGCAGCCTATCCACAGGCACAACAGCTTTGGGGATCTCTGCTTTCCCAGAGACTCAGCATGTCACGGTGCTCGTTCTCGGCAGAAGCTTTTTCTGAGAAGGCAAACCTCTAGCTCCTTCTCCCACAAGGAAGGTGCTAGCCCTGAAAGATCTTGCTGGTATGCACTATCCCTCTGCAGCCTATCCACAGGCACAACAGCTTTGGGGATCTCTGCTTTCCCAGAGACTCAGCATGTCACGGTGCTCGCTCTCGGCAGAAGCTTTTTTCTGAAAAGGCAAACTTACGTCTCCTTCTCCCACAGGGAAGGTGCCAGCCCTGAAAACTAATGCAGTTTTTCACTATCCCTCTGCAGCCTATCAACAGGCACAACAGCTTTTGGGATCTCTGCTTTCCCAGAGACTCAGCATGTCACGGTGCTCGTTCTCGGCAGAAGCTTTTCTGAGAAGGCAAACGTCTGGCTCCTTCTCCCACAAGGAAGGTGCTAGCCCTGAAAGATCTTGCTAGTATGCACTATCCCTCTGCAGCCTATCCACAGGCACAACAGCTTTGGGGATCTCTGCTTTCCCAGAGACTCAGCATGTCACGGTGCTCGCTCTCGGCAGAAGCTTTTTTCTGAAAAGGCAAACTTACGGCTCCTTCTCCCACAGGGAAGGTGCCAGCCCTGAAAACTAATGCAGTTTTTCACTATCCCTCTGCAGCCTATCCACAGGCACAACAGCTTTTGGGATCTCTGCTTTCCCAGAGACTCAGCATGTCACGGTGCTCGTTCTCGGCAGAAGCTTTTTCTGAGAAGGCAAACGTCTGGCTCCTTCTCCCACAAGGAAGGTGCTAGCCCTGAAAGATCTTGCTGGTATTCACTATCCCTCTGCAGCCTATCCACAGGCACAACAGCTTTGGGGATCTCTGCTTTCCCAGAGACTCAGCATGTCACGGTGCTCGCTCTCGGCAGAAGCTTTTTTCTGAAAAAGAAAACTTTCAGCTCCTTCTCCCACAGGGAAGGTGCCAGCCCTGAAAACTAATGCAGTTTTTCACTATCCCTCTGCAGCCTATCCACAGGCACAACAGCTTTGGGGATCTCTGCTTTCCCAGAGACTCAGCATGTCACGGTGCTCACTCTTGCCAGAGCCTTTTTCTGAAAAAGAAAACTTTCGGCTCCTTCTCCCACAGGGAAGGTGCCAGCCCTGAAAACTAATGCAGTTTTTCACTATCCCTCTGCAGCCTATCCACAGGAACAACAGCTTTGGGGATCTCTGCTTTCCCAGAGACTCAGCATGTCACGGTGCTCGTTCTCGGCAGAAGCTTTTTCTGAGAAGGAAAACCTCTAGCTCCTTCTCCCACAAGGAAGGTGCTAGCCCTGAAAGATCTTGCTGGTATGCACTATCCCTCTGCAGCCTATCCACAGGCACAACAGCTTTGGGGATCTCTGCTTTCCCAGAGACTCAGCATGTCACGGTGCTCGCTCTCGGCAGAAGCTTTTTTCTGAAAAGGCAAACTTACGTCTCCTTCTCCCACAGGGAAGGTGCCAGCCCTGAAAATTAATGCAGTTTTTCACTATCCCTCTACAGCCTATCAACAGGCACAACAGCTTTTGGGATCTCTGCTTTCCCAGAGACTCAGCATGTCACGGTGCTCGTTCTCGGCAGAAGCTTTTTCTGAGAAGGCAAACGTCTGGCTCCTTCTCCCACAAGGAAGGTGCTAGCCCTGAAAGATCTTGCTAGTATGCACTATCCCTCTGCAGCCTATCCACAGGCACAACAGCTTTGGGGATCTCTGCTTTCCCAGAGACTCAGCATGTCACGGTGCTCGCTCTCGGCAGAAGCTTTTTTCTGAAAAGGCAAACTTACGGCTCCTTCTCCCACAGGGAAGGTGCCAGCCCTGAAAACTAATGCGGTTTTTCACTATCCCTCTGCAGCCTATCCACAGGCACAACAGCTTTTGGGATCTCTGCTTTCCCAGAGACTCAGCATGTCACGGTGCTCGTTCTCGGCAGAAGCTTTTTCTGAGAAGGCAAACGTCTGGCTCCTTCTCCCACAAGGAAGGTGCTAGCCCTGAAAGATCTTGCTGTTATTCACTATCCCTCTGCAGCCTATCCACAGGCACAACAGCTTTGGGGATCTCTGCTTTCCCAGAGACTCAGCATGTCACGGTGCTCGCTCTCGGCAGAAGCTTTTTTCTGAAAAAGAAAACTTTCGGCTCCTTCTCCCACAGGGAAGGTGCCAGCCCTGAAAACTAATGCAGTTTTTCACTATCCCTCTGCAGCCTATCCACAGGCACAACAGCTTTTGGGATCTCTGCTTTCCCAGAGACTCAGCATGTCACGGTGCTCGCTCTCGGCAGAAGCTTTTTTCTGAAAAAGAAAACTTTCGGCTCCTTCTCCCACAGGGAAGGTGCCAGCCCTGAAAACTAATGCAGTTTTTCACTATCCCTCTGCAGCCTATCCACAGGCACAACAGCTTTGGGGATCTCTGCTTTCCCAGAGACTCAGCATGTCACGGTGCTCGTTCTCGGCAGAAGCTTTTTCTGAGAAGGCAAACGTCTGGCTCCTTCTCCCACAAGGAAGGTGCTAGCCCTGAAAGATCTTGCTGGTATTCACTATCCCTCTGCAGCCTATCCACAGGCACAACAGCTTTGGGGATCTCTGCTTTCCAAGAGACTCAGCATGTCACGGTGCTCGCTCTCGGCAGAAGCTTTTTTCTGAAAAAGAAAACTTTCGGCTCCTTCTCCCACAGGGAAGGTGCCAGCCCTGAAAACTAATGCAGTTTTTCACTATCCCTCTGCAGCCTATCCACAGGCACAACAGCTTTGGGGATCTCTGCTTTCCCAGAGACTCAGCATGTCACGGTGCTCACTCTTGCCAGAGCCTTTTTCTGAAAAAGAAAACTTTCGGCTCCTTCTCCCACAGGGAAGGTGCCAGCCCTGAAAACTAATGCAGTTTTTCACTATCCCTCTGCAGCCTATCCACAGGCACAACAGCTTTGGGGATCTCTGCTTTCCCAGAGACTCAGCATGTCACGGTGCTCGTTCTCGGCAGAAGCTTTTTCTGAGAAGGCAAACCTCTAGCTCCTTCTCCCACAAGGAAGGTGCTAGCCCTGAAAGATCTTGCTGGTATGCACTATCCCTCTGCAGCCTATCCACAGGCACAACAGCTTTGGGGATCTCTGCTTTCCCAGAGACTCAGCATGTCACGGTGCTCGTTCTCGGCAGAAGCTTTTTCTGAGAAGGCAAACGTCTGGCTCCTTCTCCCACAAGGAAGGTGCTAGCCCTGAAAGATCTTGCTAGTATGCACTATCCCTCTGCAGCCTATCCACAGGCACAACAGCTTTGGGGATCTCTGCTTTCCCAGAGACTCAGCATGTCACGGTGCTCGCTCTCGGCAGAAGCTTTTTTCTGAAAAGGCAAACTTACGGCTCCTTCTCCCACAGGGAAGGTGCCAGCCCTGAAAACTAATGCAGTTTTTCACTATCCCTCTGCAGCCTATCCACAGGCACAACAGCTTTGGGGATCTCTGCTTTCCCAGAGACTCAGCATGTCACGGTGCTCGTTCTCGGCAGAAGCTTTTTCTGAGAAGGCAAACGTCTGGCTCCTTCTCCCACAAGGAAGGTGCTAGCCCTGAAAGATCTTGCTGGTATTCACTATCCCTCTGCAGCCTATCCACAGGCACAACAGCTTTGGGGATCTCTGCTTTCCCAGAGACTCAGCATGTCACGGTGCTCACTCTTGCCAGAGCCTTTTTCTGAAAAAGAAAACTTTCGGCTCCTTCTCCCACAAGGAAGGTGCTAGCCCTGAAAGATCTTGCTAGTATGTACTATCCCTCTGCAGCCTATCCACAGGCACAACAGCTTTGGGGATCTCTGCTTTCCCAGAGACTCAGCATGTCACGGTGCTCACTCTTGCCAGAGCCTTTTTCTGAAAAAGAAAACTTTCGGCTCCTTCTCCCACAAGGAAGGTGCTAGCCCTGAAAGATCTTGCTAGTATGCACTATCCCTCTGCAGCCTATCCACAGGCACAACAGCTTTGGGGATCTCTGCTTTCCCAGAGACTCAGCATGTCACGGTGCTCGCTCTCGGCAGAAGCTTTTTTCTGAAAAGGCAAACTTACGGCTCCTTCTCCCACAGGGAAGGTGCCAGCCCTGAAAACTAATGCAGTTTTTCACTATCCCTCTGCAGCCTATCCACAGGCACAACAGCTTTTGGGATCTCTGCTTTCCCAGAGACTCAGCATGTCACGGTGCTCGCTCTCGGCAGAAGCTTTTTTCTGAAAAAGAAAACTTTCGGCTCCTTCTCCCACAGGGAAGGTGCCAGCCCTGAAAACTAATGCAGTTTTTCACTATCCCTCTGCAGCCTATCCACAGGCACAACAGCTTTGGGGATCTCTGCTTTCCCAGAGACTCAGCATGTCACGGTGCTCACTCTTGCCAGAGCCTTTTTCTGAAAAAGAAAACTTTCGGCTCCTTCTCCCACAGGGAAGGTGCCAGCCCTGAAAACTAATGCAGTTTTTCACTATCCCTCTGCAGCCTATCCACAGGCACAACAGCTTTGGGGATCTCTGCTTTCCCAGAGACTCAGCATGTCACGGTGCTCGTTCTCGGCAGAAGCTTTTTCTGAGAAGGCAAACGTCTGGCTCCTTCTCCCACAAGGAAGGTGCTAGCCCTGAAAGGTCTTGCTGGTATTCACTATCCCTCTGCAGCCTATCCACAGGCACAACAGCTTTGGGGATCTCTGCTTTCCCAGAGACTCAGCATGTCACGGTGCTCACTCTTGCCAGAGCCTTTTTCTGAAAAAGAAAACTTTCGGCTCCTTCTCCCACAGGGAAGGTGCCAGCCCTGAAAACTAATGCAGTTTTTCACTATCCCTCTGCAGCCTATCCACAGGCACAACAGCTTTGGGGATCTCTGCTTTCCCAGAGACTCAGCATGTCACGGTGCTCGTTCTCGGCAGAAGCTTTTTCTGAGAAGGAAAACCTCTAGCTCCTTCTCCCACAAGGAAGGTGCTAGCCCTGAAAGATCTTGCTGTTATGCACTATCCCTCTGCAGCCTATCCACAGGCACAACAGCTTTGGGGATCTCTGCTTTCCCAGAGACTCAGCATGTCACGGTGCTCGCTCTCGGCAGAAGCTTTTTTCTGAAAAGGCAAACTTACGTCTCCTTCTCCCACAGGGAAGGTGCCAGCCCTGAAAACTAATGCAGTTTTTCACTATCCCTCTGCAGCCTATCCACAGGCACAACAGCTTTTGGGATCTCTGCTTTCCCAGAGACTCAGCATGTCACGGTGCTCGTTCTCGGCAGAAGCTTTTTCTGAGAAGGCAAACGTCTGGCTCCTTCTCCCACAAGGAAGGTGCTAGCCCTGAAAGATCTTGCTAGTATGCACTATCCCTCTGCAGCCTATCCACAGGCACAACAGCTTTGGGGATCTCTGCTTTCCCAGAGACTCAGCATGTCACGGTGCTCGCTCTCGGCAGAAGCTTTTTTCTGAAAAGGCAAACTTACGGCTCCTTCTCCCACAGGGAAGGTGCCAGCCCTGAAAACTAATGCAGTTTTTCACTATCCCTCTGCAGCCTATCCACAGGCACAACAGCTTTGGGGATCTCTGCTTTCCCAGAGACTCAGCATGTCACGGTGCTCGTTCTCGGCAGAAGCTTTTTCTGAGAAGGCAAACGTCTGGCTCCTTCTCCCACAAGGAAGGTGCTAGCCCTGAAAGATCTTGCTGGTATTCACTATCCCTCTGCAGCCTATCCACAGGCACAACAGCTTTGGGGATCTCTGCTTTCCCAGAGACTCAGCATGTCACGGTGCTCGCTCTCGGCAGAAGCTTTTTTCTGAAAAAGAAAACTTTCGGCTCCTTCTCCCACAGGGAAGGTGCCAGCCCTGAAAACTAATGCAGTTTTTCACTATCCCTCTGCAGCCTATCAACAGGCACAACAGCTTTTGGGATCTCTGCTTTCCCAGAGACTCAGCATGTCACGGTGCTCGTTCTCGGCAGAAGCTTTTTCTGAGAAGGCAAACGTCTGGCTCCTTCTCCCACAAGGAAGGTGCTAGCCCTGAAAGATCTTGCTAGTATGCACTATCCCTCTGCAGCCTATCCACAGGCACAACAGCTTTGGGGATCTCTGCTTTCCCAGAGACTCAGCATGTCACGGTGCTCGCTCTCGGCAGAAGCTTTTTTCTGAAAAGGCAAACTTACGGCTCCTTCTCCCACAGGGAAGGTGCCAGCCCTGAAAACTAATGCAGTTTTTCACTATCCCTCTGCAGCCTATCCACAGGCACAACAGCTTTTGGGATCTCTGCTTTCCCAGAGACTCAGCATGTCACGGTGCTCGTTCTCGGCAGAAGCTTTTTCTGAGAAGGCAAACGTCTGGCTCCTTCTCCCACAAGGAAGGTGCTAGCCCTGAAAGATCTTGCTGGTATTCACTATCCCTCTGCAGCCTATCCACAGGCACAACAGCTTTGGGGATCTCTGCTTTCCCAGAGACTCAGCATGTCACGGTGCTCGCTCTCGGCAGAAGCTTTTTTCTGAAAAAGAAAACTTTCGGCTCCTTCTCCCACAGGGAAGGTGCCAGCCCTGAAAACTAATGCAGTTTTTCACTATCCCTCTGCAGCCTATCCACAGGCACAACAGCTTTTGGGATCTCTGCTTTCCCAGAGACTCAGCATGTCACGGTGCTCGCTCTCGGCAGAAGCTTTTTTCTGAAAAAGAAAACTTTCGGCTCCTTCTCCCACAGGGAAGGTGCCAGCCCTGAAAACTAATGCAGTTTTTCACTATCCCTCTGCAGCCTATCCACAGGCACAACAGCTTTGGGGATCTCTGCTTTCCCAGAGACTCAGCATGTCACGGTGCTCGTTCTCGGCAGAAGCTTTTTCTGAGAAGGCAAACGTCTGGCTCCTTCTCCCACAAGGAAGGTGCTAGCCCTGAAAGATCTTGCTGGTATTCACTATCCCTCTGCAGCCTATCCACAGGCACAACAGCTTTGGGGATCTCTGCTTTCCAAGAGACTCAGCATGTCACGGTGCTCGCTCTCGGCAGAAGCTTTTTTCTGAAAAAGAAAACTTTCGGCTCCTTCTCCCACAGGGAAGGTGCCAGCCCTGAAAACTAATGCAGTTTTTCACTATCCCTCTGCAGCCTATCCACAGGCACAACAGCTTTGGGGATCTCTGCTTTCCCAGAGACTCAGCATGTCACGGTGCTCACTCTTGCCAGAGCCTTTTTCTGAAAAAGAAAACTTTCGGCTCCTTCTCCCACAGGGAAGGTGCCAGCCCTGAAAACTAATGCAGTTTTTCACTATCCCTCTGCAGCCTATCCACAGGCACAACAGCTTTGGGGATCTCTGCTTTCCCAGAGACTCAGCATGTCACGGTGCTCGTTCTCGGCAGAAGCTTTTTCTGAGAAGGCAAACCTCTAGCTCCTTCTCCCACAAGGAAGGTGCTAGCCCTGAAAGATCTTGCTGGTATGCACTATCCCTCTGCAGCCTATCCACAGGCACAACAGCTTTGGGGATCTCTGCTTTCCCAGAGACTCAGCATGTCACGGTGCTCGTTCTCGGCAGAAGCTTTTTCTGAGAAGGCAAACGTCTGGCTCCTTCTCCCACAAGGAAGGTGCTAGCCCTGAAAGATCTTGCTAGTATGCACTATCCCTCTGCAGCCTATCCACAGGCACAACAGCTTTGGGGATCTCTGCTTTCCCAGAGACTCAGCATGTCACGGTGCTCGCTCTCGGCAGAAGCTTTTTTCTGAAAAGGCAAACTTACGGCTCCTTCTCCCACAGGGAAGGTGCCAGCCCTGAAAACTAATGCAGTTTTTCACTATCCCTCTGCAGCCTATCCACAGGCACAACAGCTTTGGGGATCTCTGCTTTCCCAGAGACTCAGCATGTCACGGTGCTCGTTCTCGGCAGAAGCTTTTTCTGAGAAGGCAAACGTCTGGCTCCTTCTCCCACAAGGAAGGTGCTAGCCCTGAAAGATCTTGCTGGTATTCACTATCCCTCTGCAGCCTATCCACAGGCACAACAGCTTTGGGGATCTCTGCTTTCCCAGAGACTCAGCATGTCACGGTGCTCACTCTTGCCAGAGCCTTTTTCTGAAAAAGAAAACTTTCGGCTCCTTCTCCCACAAGGAAGGTGCTAGCCCTGAAAGATCTTGCTAGTATGTACTATCCCTCTGCAGCCTATCCACAGGCACAACAGCTTTGGGGATCTCTGCTTTCCCAGAGACTCAGCATGTCACGGTGCTCACTCTTGCCAGAGCCTTTTTCTGAAAAAGAAAACTTTCGGCTCCTTCTCCCACAAGGAAGGTGCTAGCCCTGAAAGATCTTGCTAGTATGCACTATCCCTCTGCAGCCTATCCACAGGCACAACAGCTTTGGGGATCTCTGCTTTCCCAGAGACTCAGCATGTCACGGTGCTCGCTCTCGGCAGAAGCTTTTTTCTGAAAAGGCAAACTTTCGGCTCCTTCTCCCACAGGGAAGGTGCCAGCCCTGAAAACTAATGCAGTTTTTCACTATCCCTCTGCAGCCTATCCACAGGCACAACAGCTTTGGGGATCTCTGCTTTCCCAGAGACTCAGCATGTCACGGTGCTCGCTCTCGGCAGAAGCTTTTTTCTGAAAAAGAAAACTTTCGGCTCCTTCTCCCACAGGGAAGGTGCCAGCCCTGAAAACTAATGCAGTTTTTCACTATCCCTCTGCAGCCTATCCACAGGCACAACAGCTTTGGGGATCTCTGCTTTCCCAGAGACTCAGCATGTCACGGTGCTCACTCTTGCCAGAGCCTTTTTCTGAAAAAGAAAACTTTCGGCTCCTTCTCCCACAGGGAAGGTGCCAGCCCTGAAAACTAATGCAGTTTTTCACTATCCCTCTGCAGCCTATCCACAGGCACAACAGCTTTGGGGATCTCTGCTTTCCCAGAGACTCAGCATGTCACGGTGCTCGTTCTCGGCAGAAGCTTTTTCTGAGAAGGCAAACGTCTGGCTCCTTCTCCCACAAGGAAGGTGCTAGCCCTGAAAGGTCTTGCTGGTATTCACTATCCCTCTGCAGCCTATCCACAGGCACAACAGCTTTGGGGATCTCTGCTTTCCCAGAGACTCAGCATGTCACGGTGCTCACTCTTGCCAGAGCCTTTTTCTGAAAAAGAAAACTTTCGGCTCCTTCTCCCACAGGGAAGGTGCCAGCCCTGAAAACTAATGCAGTTTTTCACTATCCCTCTGCAGCCTATCCACAGGCACAACAGCTTTGGGGATCTCTGCTTTCCCAGAGACTCAGCATGTCACGGTGCTCGTTCTCGGCAGAAGCTTTTTCTGAGAAGGCAAACCTCTAGCTCCTTCTCCCACAAGGAAGGTGCTAGCCCTGAAAGATCTTGCTGGTATGCACTATCCCTCTGCAGCCTATCCACAGGCACAACAGCTTTGGGGATCTCTGCTTTCCCAGAGACTCAGCATGTCACGGTGCTCGCTCTCGGCAGAAGCTTTTTTCTGAAAAGGCAAACTTACGTCTCCTTCTCCCACAGGGAAGGTGCCAGCCCTGAAAACTAATGCAGTTTTTCACTATCCCTCTGCAGCCTATCAACAGGCACAACAGCTTTTGGGATCTCTGCTTTCCCAGAGACTCAGCATGTCACGGTGCTCGTTCTCGGCAGAAGCTTTTTCTGAGAAGGCAAACGTCTGGCTCCTTCTCCCACAAGGAAGGTGCTAGCCCTGAAAGATCTTGCTAGTATGCACTATCCCTCTGCAGCCTATCCACAGGCACAACAGCTTTGGGGATCTCTGCTTTCCCAGAGACTCAGCATGTCACGGTGCTCGCTCTCGGCAGAAGCTTTTTTCTGAAAAGGCAAACTTACGGCTCCTTCTCCCACAGGGAAGGTGCCAGCCCTGAAAACTAATGCAGTTTTTCACTATCCCTCTGCAGCCTATCCACAGGCACAACAGCTTTTGGGATCTCTGCTTTCCCAGAGACTCAGCATGTCACGGTGCTCGTTCTCGGCAGAAGCTTTTTCTGAGAAGGCAAACGTCTGGCTCCTTCTCCCACAAGGAAGGTGCTAGCCCTGAAAGATCTTGCTGGTATTCACTATCCCTCTGCAGCCTATCCACAGGCACAACAGCTTTGGGGATCTCTGCTTTCCCAGAGACTCAGCATGTCACGGTGCTCGCTCTCGGCAGAAGCTTTTTTCTGAAAAAGAAAACTTTCGGCTCCTTCTCCCACAGGGAAGGTGCCAGCCCTGAAAACTAATGCAGTTTTTCACTATCCCTCTGCAGCCTATCCACAGGCACAACAGCTTTGGGGATCTCTGCTTTCCCAGAGACTCAGCATGTCACGGTGCTCACTATTGCCAGAGCCTTTTTCTGAAAAAGAAAACTTTCGGCTCCTTCTCCCACAGGGAAGGTGCCAGCCCTGAAAACTAATGCAGTTTTTCACTATCCCTCTGCAGCCTATCCACAGGCACAACAGCTTTGGGGATCTCTGCTTTCCCAGAGACTCAGCATGTCACAGTGCTCGTTCTCGGCAGAAGCTTTTTCTGAGAAGGCAAACCTCTAGCTCCTTCTCCCACAAGGAAGGTGCTAGCCCTGAAAGATCTTGCTGGTATGCACTATACCTCTGCAGCCTATCCACAGGCACAACAGCTTTGGGGATCTCTGCTTTCCCAGAGACTCAGCATGTCACGGTGCTCGCTCTCGGCAGAAGCTTTTTTCTGAAAAAGAAAACTTTCGGCTCCTTCTCCCACAGGGAAGGTGCCAGCCCTGAAAACTAATGCAGTTTTTCACTATCCCTCTGCAGCCTATCCACAGGCACAACAGCTTTGGGGATCTCTGCTTTCCCAGAGACTCAGCATGTCACGGTGCTCGCTCTCGGCAGAAGCTTTTTTCTGAAAAGGCAAACTTACGGCTCCTTCTCCCACAGGGAAGGTGCCAGCCCTGAAAACTAATGCAGTTTTTCACTATCCCTCTGCAGCCTATCCACAGGCACAACAGCTTTGGGGATCTCTGCTTTCCCAGAGACTCAGCATGTCACGGTGCTCGTTCTCGGCAGAAGCTTTTTCTGAGAAGGCAAACGTCTGGCTCCTTCTCCCACAAGGAAGGTGCTAGCCCTGAAAGATCTTGCTGGTATGCACTATCCCTCTGCAGCCTATCCACAGGCACAACAGCTTTGGGGATCTCTGCTTTCCCAGAGACTCAGCATGTCACGGTGCTCGCTCTCGGCAGAAGCTTTTTTCTGAAAAAGAAAACTTTCGGCTCCTTCTCCCACAGGGAAGGTGCCAGCCCTGAAAACTAATGCAGTTTTTCACTATCCCTCTGCAGCCTATCCACAGGCACAACAGCTTTTGGGATCTCTGCTTTCCCAGAGACTCAGCATGTCACGGTGCTCGCTCTCGGCAGAAGGTTTTTTCTGAAAAAGAAAACTTTCGGCTCCTTCTCCCACAGGGAAGGTGCCAACCCTGAAAACTAATGCAGTTTTTCACTATCCCTCTGCAGCCTATCCACAGGCACAACAGCTTTGGGGATCTCTGCTTTCCCAGAGACTCAGCATGTCACGGTGCTCACTCTTGCCAGAGCCTTTTTCTGAAAAAGAAAACTTTCGGCTCCTTCTCCCACAGGGAAGGTGCCAGCCCTGAAAACTAATGCAGTTTTTCACTATCCCTCTGCAGCCTATCCACAGGCACAACAGCTTTGGGGATCTCTGCTTTCCCAGAGACTCAGCATGTCACGGTGCTCGTTCTCGGCAGAAGCTTTTTCTGAGAAGGCAAACCTCTAGCTCCTTCTCCCACAAGGAAGGTGCTAGCCCTGAAAGATCTTGCTGGTATGCACTATCCCTCTGCAGCCTATCCACAGGCACAACAGCTTTGGGGATCTCTGCTTTCCCAGAGACTCAGCATGTCACGGTGCTCGCTCTCGGCAGAAGCTTTTTTCTGAAAAGGCAAACTTACGGCTCCTTCTCCCACAGGGAAGGTGCCAGCCCTGAAAACTAATGCAGTTTTTCACTATCCCTCTGCAGCCTATCCACAGGCACAACAGCTTTTGGGATCTCTGCTTTCCCAGAGACTCAGCATGTCACGGTGCTCGTTCTCGGCAGAAGCTTTTTCTGAGAAGGCAAACGTCTGGCTCCTTCTCCCACAAGGAAGGTGCTAGCCCTGAAAGATCTTGCTGGTATTCACTATCCCTCTGCAGCCTATCCACAGGCACAACAGCTTTTGGGATCTCTGCTTTCCCAGAGACTCAGCATGTCACGGTGCTCGCTCTCGGCAGAAGCTTTTTTCTGAAAAAGAAAACTGCACCTACTCCCACAGGGAAGGAGCCAGCCCTGAAAACTAATGCAGTTTTTCACTATCCCTCTGCAGCCTATCCACAGGCACAACAGCTTTGGGGATCTCTGCTTTCCCAGAGACTCAGCATGTCACAGTGCTCGTTCTCGGCAGAAGCTTTTTCTGAGAAGGCAAACCTCTAGCTCCTTCTCCCACAACGAAGGTGCTAGCCCTGAAAGATCTTGCTGGTATGCACTATCCCTCTGCAGCCTATCCACAGGCACAACAGCTTTGGGGATCTCTGCTTTCCCAGAGACTCAGCATGTCACGGTGCTCGCTCTCGGCAGAAGCTTTTTTCTGTAAAGGCAAACTTACGTCTCCTTCTCCCACAGGGAAGGTGCCAGCCCTGAAAACTAATGCAGTTTTTCACTATCCCTCTGCAGCCTATCCACAGGCACAACAGCTTTTGGGATCTCTGCTTTCCCAGAGACTCAGCATGTCACGGTGCTCGTTCTCGGCAGAAGCTTTTTCTGAGAAGGCAAACGTCTGGCTCCTTCTCCCACAAGGAAGGTGCTAGCCCTGAAAGATCTTGCTAGTATGCACTATCCCTCTGCAGCCTATCCACAGGCACAACAGCTTTGGGGATCTCTGCTTTCCCAGAGACTCAGCATGTCACGGTGCTCGCTCTCGGCAGAAGCTTTTTTCTGAAAAGGCAAACTTACGGCTCCTTCTCCCACAGGGAAGGTGCCAGCCCTGAAAACTAATGCAGTTTTTCACTATCCCTCTGCAGCCTATCCACAGGCACAACAGCTTTGGGGATCTCTGCTTTCCCAGAGACTCAGCATGTCACGGTGCTCGTTCTCGGCAGAAGCTTTTTCTGAAAAGGCAAACGTCTGGCTCCTTCTCCCACAAGGAAGGTGCTAGCCCTGAAAGATCTTGCTGGTATTCACTATCCCTCTGCAGCCTATCCACAGGCACAACAGCTTTGGGGATCTCTGCTTTCCCAGAGACTCAGCATGTCACGGTGCTCGCTCTCGGCAGAAGCTTTTTTCTGAAAAAGAAAACTTTCGGCTCCTTCTCCCACAGGGAAGGTGCCAGCCCTGAAAACTAATGCAGTTTTTCACTATCCCTCTGCAGCCTATCCACAGGCACAACAGCTTTGGGGATCTCTGCTTTCCCAGAGACTCAGCATGTCACGGTGCTCACTCTTGCCAGAGCCTTTTTCTGAAAAAGAAAACTTTCGGCTCCTTCTCCCACAGGGAAGGTGCCAGCCCTGAAAACTAATGCAGTTTTTCACTATCCCTCTGCAGCCTATCCACAGGCACAACAGCTTTGGGGATCTCTGCTTTCCCAGAGACTCAGCATGTCACGGTGCTCGTTCTCGGCAGAAGCTTTTTCTGAGAAGGCAAACCTCTAGCTCCTTCTCCCACAACGAAGGTGCTAGCCCTGAAAGATCTTGCTGGTATGCACTATCCCTCTGCAGCCTATCCACAGGCACAACAGCTTTGGGGATCTCTGCTTTCCCAGAGACTCAGCATGTCACGGTGCTCGCTCTCGGCAGAAGCTTTTTTCTGAAAAGGCAAACTTACGTCTCCTTCTCCCACAGGGAAGGTGCCAGCCCTGAAAACTAATGCAGTTTTTCACTATCCCTCTGCAGCCTATCAACAGGCACAACAGCTTTTGGGATCTCTGCTTTCCCAGAGACTCAGCATGTCACGGTGCTCGTTCTCGGCAGAAGCTTTTTCTGAGAAGGCAAACGTCTGGCTCCTTCTCCCACAAGGAAGGTGCTAGCCCTGAAAGATCTTGCTAGTATGCACTATCCCTCTGCAGCCTATCCACAGGCACAACAGCTTTGGGGATCTCTGCTTTCCCAGAGACTCAGCATGTCACGGTGCTCGCTCTCGGCAGAAGCTTTTTTCTGAAAAGGCAAACTTACGGCTCCTTCTCCCACAGGGAAGGTGCCAGCCCTGAAAACTAATGCAGTTTTTCACTATCCCTCTGCAGCCTATCCACAGGCACAACAGCTTTGGGGATCTCTGCTTTCCCAGAGACTCAGCATGTCACGGTGCTCGTTCTCGGCAGAAGCTTTTTCTGAGAAGGCAAACCTCTAGCTCCTTCTCCCACAAGGAAGGTGCTAGCCCTGAAAGATCTTGCTGGTATGCACTATCCCTCTGCAGCCTATCCACAGGCACAACAGCTTTGGGGATCTCTGCTTTCCCAGAGACTCAGCATGTCACGGTGCTCGCTCTCGGCAGAAGCTTTTTTCTGAAAAGGCAAACTTACGTCTCCTTCTCCCACAGGGAAGGTGCCAGCCCTGAAAACTAATGCAGTTTTTCACTATCCCTCTGCAGCCTATCAACAGGCACAACAGCTTTTGGGATCTCTGCTTTCCCAGAGACTCAGCATGTCACGGTGCTCGTTCTCGGCAGAAGCTTTTTCTGAGAAGGCAAACGTCTGGCTCCTTCTCCCACAAGGAAGGTGCTAGCCCTGAAAGATCTTGCTAGTATGCACTATCCCTCTGCAGCCTATCCACAGGCACAACAGCTTTGGGGATCTCTGCTTTCCCAGAGACTCAGCATGTCACGGTGCTCGCTCTCGGCAGAAGCTTTTTTCTGAAAAGGCAAACTTACGGCTCCTTCTCCCACAGGGAAGGTGCCAGCCCTGAAAACTAATGCAGTTTTTCACTATCCCTCTGCAGCCTATCCACAGGCACAACAGCTTTTGGGATCTCTGCTTTCCCAGAGACTCAGCATGTCACGGTGCTCGCTCTCGGCAGAAGCTTTTTTCTGAAAAAGAAAACTTTCGGCTCCTTCTCCCACAGGGAAGGTGCCAGCCCTGAAAACTAATGCAGTTTTTCACTATCCCTCTGCAGCCTATCCACAGGCACAACAGCTTTGGGGATCTCTGCTTTCCCAGAGACTCAGCATGTCACGGTGCTCACTCTTGCCAGAGCCTTTTTCTGAAAAAGAAAACTTTCGGCTCCTTCTCCCACAAGGAAGGTGCTAGCCCTGAAAGATCTTGCTAGTATGCACTATCCCTCTGCAGCCTATCCACAGGCACAACAGCTTTGGGGATCTCTGCTTTCCCAGAGACTCAGCATGTCACGGTGCTCGCTCTCGGCAGAAGCTTTTTTCTGAAAAGGCAAACTTACGGCTCCTTCTCCCACAGGGAAGGTGCCAGCCCTGAAAACTAATGCAGTTTTTCACTATCCCTCTGCAGCCTATCCACAGGCACAACAGCTTTGGGGATCTCTGCTTTCCCAGAGACTCAGCATGTCACGGTGCTCGTTCTCGGCAGAAGCTTTTTCTGAGAAGGCAAACGTCTGGCTCCTTCTCCCACAAGGAAGGTGCTAGCCCTGAAAGATCTTGCTGGTATTCACTATCCCTCTGCAGCCTATCCACAGGCACAACAGCTTTGGGGATCTCTGCTTTCCAAGAGACTCAGCATGTCACGGTGCTCGCTCTCGGCAGAAGCTTTTTTCTGAAAAAGAAAACTTTCGGCTCCTTCTCCCACAGGGAAGGTGCCAGCCCTGAAAACTAATGCAGTTTTTCACTATCCCTCTGCAGCCTATCCACAGGCACAACAGCTTTGGGGATCTCTGCTTTCCCAGAGACTCAGCATGTCACGGTGCTCACTCTTGCCAGAGCCTTTTTCTGAAAAAGAAAACTTTCGGCTCCTTCTCCCACAGGGAAGGTGCCAGCCCTGAAAACTAATGCAGTTTTTCACTATCCCTCTGCAGCCTATCCACAGGCACAACAGCTTTGGGGATCTCTGCTTTCCCAGAGACTCAGCATGTCACGGTGCTCGTTCTCGGCAGAAGCTTTTTCTGAGAAGGCAAACGTCTGGCTCCTTCTCCCACAAGGAAGGTGCTAGCCCTGAAAGATCTTGCTAGTATGCACTATCCCTCTGCAGCCTATCCACAGGCACAACAGCTTTGGGGATCTCTGCTTTCCCAGAGACTCAGCATGTCACGGTGCTCGCTCTCGGCAGAAGCTTTTTTCTGAAAAGGCAAACTTACGGCTCCTTCTCCCACAGGGAAGGTGCCAGCCCTGAAAACTAATGCAGTTTTTCACTATCCCTCTGCAGCCTATCCACAGGCACAACAGCTTTGGGGATCTCTGCTTTCCCAGAGACTCAGCATGTCACGGTGCTCGTTCTCGGCAGAAGCTTTTTCTGAGAAGGCAAACGTCTGGCTCCTTCTCCCACAAGGAAGGTGCTAGCCCTGAAAGATCTTGCTGGTATTCACTATCCCTCTGCAGCCTATCCACAGGCACAACAGCTTTGGGGATCTCTGCTTTCCCAGAGACTCAGCATGTCACGGTGCTCACTCTTGCCAGAGCCTTTTTCTGAAAAAGAAAACTTTCGGCTCCTTCTCCCACAAGGAAGGTGCTAGCCCTGAAAGATCTTGCTAGTATGCACTATCCCTCTGCAGCCTATCCACAGGCACAACAGCTTTGGGGATCTCTGCTTTCCCAGAGACTCAGCATGTCACGGTGCTCACTCTTGCCAGAGCCTTTTTCTGAAAAAGAAAACTTTCGGCTCCTTCTCCCACAAGGAAGGTGCTAGCCCTGAAAGATCTTGCTAGTATGCACTATCCCTCTGCAGCCTATCCACAGGCACAACAGCTTTGGGGATCTCTGCTTTCCCAGAGACTCAGCATGTCACGGTGCTCGCTCTCGGCAGAAGCTTTTTTCTGAAAAGGCAAACTTACGGCTCCTTCTCCCACAGGGAAGGTGCCAGCCCTGAAAACTAATGCAGTTTTTCACTATCCCTCTGCAGCCTATCCACAGGCACAACAGCTTTGGGGATCTCTGCTTTCCCAGAGACTCAGCATGTCACGGTGCTCGTTCTCGGCAGAAGCTTTTTCTGAGAAGGCAAACGTCTGGCTCCTTCTCCCACAAGGAAGGTGCTAGCCCTGAAAGATCTTGCTGGTATTCACTATCCCTCTGCAGCCTATCCACAGGCACAACAGCTTTGGGGATCTCTGCTTTCCAAGAGACTCAGCATGTCACGGTGCTCGCTCTCGGCAGAAGCTTTTTTCTGAAAAAGAAAACTTTCGGCTCCTTCTCCCACAGGGAAGGTGCCAGCCCTGAAAACTAATGCAGTTTTTCACTATCCCTCTGCAGCCTATCCACAGGCACAACAGCTTTGGGGATCTCTGCTTTCCCAGAGACTCAGCATGTCACGGTGCTCACTCTTGCCAGAGCCTTTTTCTGAAAAAGAAAACTTTCGGCTCCTTCTCCCACAGGGAAGGTGCCAGCCCTGAAAACTAATGCAGTTTTTCACTATCCCTCTGCAGCCTATCCACAGGCACAACAGCTTTGGGGATCTCTGCTTTCCCAGAGACTCAGCATGTCACGGTGCTCGTTCTCGGCAGAAGCTTTTTCTGAGAAGGCAAACCTCTAGCTCCTTCTCCCACAAGGAAGGTGCTAGCCCTGAAAGATCTTGCTGGTATGCACTATCCCTCTGCAGCCTATCCACAGGCACAACAGCTTTGGGGATCTCTGCTTTCCCAGAGACTCAGCATGTCACGGTGCTCGTTCTCGGCAGAAGCTTTTTCTGAGAAGGCAAACGTCTGGCTCCTTCTCCCACAAGGAAGGTGCTAGCCCTGAAAGATCTTGCTGGTATGCACTATCCCTCTGCAGCCTATCCACAGGCACAACAGCTTTGGGGATCTCTGCTTTCCCAGAGACTCAGCATGTCACGGTGCTCGCTCTCGGCAGAAGCTTTTTTTCTGAAAAGGCAAACTTACGGCTCCTTCTCCCACAGGGAAGGTGCCAGCCCTGAAAACTAATGCAGTTTTTCACTATCCCTCTGCAGCCTATCCACAGGCACAACAGCTTTGGGGATCTCTGCTTTCCCAGAGACTCAGCATGTCACGGTGCTCGTTCTCGGCAGAAGCTTTTTCTGAGAAGGCAAACGTCTGGCTCCTTCTCCCACAAGGAAGGTGCTAGCCCTGAAAGATCTTGCTGGTATTCACTATCCCTCTGCAGCCTATCCACAGGCACAACAGCTTTGGGGATCTCTGCTTTCCAAGAGACTCAGCATGTCACGGTGCTCGCTCTCGGCAGAAGCTTTTTTCTGAAAAAGAAAACTTTCGGCTCCTTCTCCCACAGGGAAGGTGCCAGCCCTGAAAACTAATGCAGTTTTTCACTATCCCTCTGCAGCCTATCCACAGGCACAACAGCTTTGGGGATCTCTGCTTTCCCAGAGACTCAGCATGTCACGGTGCTCACTCTTGCCAGAGCCTTTTTCTGAAAAAGAAAACTTTCGGCTCCTTCTCCCACAGGGAAGGTGCCAGCCCTGAAAACTAATGCAGTTTTTCACTATCCCTCTGCAGCCTATCCACAGGCACAACAGCTTTGGGGATCTCTGCTTTCCCAGAGACTCAGCATGTCACGGTGCTCGTTCTCGGCAGAAGCTTTTTCTGAGAAGGCAAACCTCTAGCTCCTTCTCCCACAAGGAAGGTGCTAGCCCTGAAAGATCTTGCTGGTATGCACTATCCCTCTGCAGCCTATCCACAGGCACAACAGCTTTGGGGATCTCTGCTTTCCCAGAGACTCAGCATGTCACGGTGCTCGTTCTCGGCAGAAGCTTTTTCTGAGAAGGCAAACGTCTGGCTCCTTCTCCCACAAGGAAGGTGCTAGCCCTGAAAGATCTTGCTAGTATGCACTATCCCTCTGCAGCCTATCCACAGGCACAACAGCTTTGGGGATCTCTGCTTTCCCAGAGACTCAGCATGTCACGGTGCTCGCTCTCGGCAGAAGCTTTTTTCTGAAAAGGCAAACTTACGGCTCCTTCTCCCACAGGGAAGGTGCCAGCCCTGAAAACTAATGCAGTTTTTCACTATCCCTCTGCAGCCTATCCACAGGCACAACAGCTTTGGGGATCTCTGCTTTCCCAGAGACTCAGCATGTCACGGTGCTCGTTCTCGGCAGAAGCTTTTTCTGAGAAGGCAAACGTCTGGCTCCTTCTCCCACAAGGAAGGTGCTAGCCCTGAAAGATCTTGCTGGTATTCACTATCCCTCTGCAGCCTATCCACAGGCACAACAGCTTTGGGGATCTCTGCTTTCCCAGAGACTCAGCATGTCACGGTGCTCACTCTTGCCAGAGCCTTTTTCTGAAAAAGAAAACTTTCGGCTCCTTCTCCCACAAGGAAGGTGCTAGCCCTGAAAGATCTTGCTAGTATGCACTATCCCTCTGCAGCCTATCCACAGGCACAACAGCTTTGGGGATCTCTGCTTTCCCAGAGACTCAGCATGTCACGGTGCTCACTCTTGCCAGAGCCTTTTTCTGAAAAAGAAAACTTTCGGCTCCTTCTCCCACAAGGAAGGTGCTAGCCCTGAAAGATCTTGCTAGTATGCACTATCCCTCTGCAGCCTATCCACAGGCACAACAGCTTTGGGGATCTCTGCTTTCCCAGAGACTCAGCATGTCACGGTGCTCGCTCTCGGCAGAAGCTTTTTTCTGAAAAGGCAAACTTACGGCTCCTTCTCCCACAGGGAAGGTGCCAGCCCTGAAAACTAATGCAGTTTTTCACTATCCCTCTGCAGCCTATCCACAGGCACAACAGCTTTGGGGATCTCTGCTTTCCCAGAGACTCAGCATGTCACGGTGCTCGTTCTCGGCAGAAGCTTTTTCTGAGAAGGCAAACGTCTGGCTCCTTCTCCCACAAGGAAGGTGCTAGCCCTGAAAGATCTTGCTGGTATTCACTATCCCTCTGCAGCCTATCCACAGGCACAACAGCTTTGGGGATCCTCTGCTTTCCAAGAGACTCAGCATGTCACGGTGCTCGCTCTCGGCAGAAGCTTTTTTCTGAAAAAGAAAACTTTCGGCTCCTTCTCCCACAGGGAAGGTGCCAGCCCTGAAAACTAATGCAGTTTTCACTATCCCTCTGCAGCCTATCCACAGGCACAACAGCTTTGGGGATCTCTGCTTTCCCAGAGACTCAGCATGTCACGGTGCTCACTCTTGCCAGAGCCTTTTTCTGAAAAAGAAAACTTTCGGCTCCTTCTCCCACAGGGAAGGTGCCAGCCCTGAAAACTAATGCAGTTTTTCACTATCCCTCTGCAGCCTATCCACAGGCACAACAGCTTTGGGGATCTCTGCTTTCCCAGAGACTCAGCATGTCACGGTGCTCGTTCTCGGCAGAAGCTTTTTCTGAGAAGGCAAACCTCTAGCTCCTTCTCCCACAAGGAAGGTGCTAGCCCTGAAAGATCTTGCTGTATGCACTATCCCTCTGCAGCCTATCCACAGGCACAACAGCTTTGGGGATCTCTGCTTTCCCAGAGACTCAGCATGTCACGGTGCTCGTTCTCGGCAGAAGCTTTTTCTGAGAAGGCAAACGTCTGGCTCCTTCTCCCACAAGGAAGGTGCTAGCCCTGAAAGATCTTGCTAGTATGCACTATCCCTCTGCAGCCTATCCACAGGCACAACAGCTTTGGGGATCTCTGCTTTCCCAGAGACTCAGCATGTCACGGTGCTCGCTCTCGGCAGAAGCTTTTTTCTGAAAAGGCAAACTTACGGCTCCTTCTCCCACAGGGAAGGTGCCAGCCCTGAAAACTAATGCAGTTTTTCACTATCCCTCTGCAGCCTATCCACAGGCACAACAGCTTTGGGGATCTCTGCTTTCCCAGAGACTCAGCATGTCACGGTGCTCGTTCTCGGCAGAAGCTTTTTCTGAGAAGGCAAACGTCTGGCTCCTTCTCCCACAAGGAAGGTGCTAGCCCTGAAAGATCTTGCTGGTATTCACTATCCCTCTGCAGCCTATCCACAGGCACAACAGCTTTGGGGATCTCTGCTTTCCCAGAGACTCAGCATGTCACGGTGCTCACTCTTGCCAGAGCCTTTTTCTGAAAAAGAAAACTTTCGGCTCCTTCTCCCACAAGGAAGGTGCTAGCCCTGAAAGATCTTGCTAGTATGCACTATCCCTCTGCAGCCTATCCACAGGCACAACAGCTTTGGGGATCTCTGCTTTCCCAGAGACTCAGCATGTCACGGTGCTCACTCTTGCCAGAGCCTTTTTCTGAAAAAGAAAACTTTCGGCTCCTTCTCCCACAAGGAAGGTGCTAGCCCTGAAAGATCTTGCTAGTATGCACTATCCCTCTGCAGCCTATCCACAGGCACAACAGCTTTGGGGATCTCTGCTTTCCCAGAGACTCAGCATGTCACGGTGCTCGCTCTCGGCAGAAGCTTTTTTCTGAAAGGCAAACTTACGGCTCCTTCTCCCACAGGGGAAGGTGCCAGCCCTGAAAAACTAATGCAGTTTTTCACTATCCCTCTGCAGCCTATCCACAGGCACAACAGCTTTGGGGATCTCTGCTTTCCCAGAGACTCAGCATGTCACGGTGCTCGTTCTCGGCAGAAGCTTTTTCTGAGAAGGCAAACGTCTGGCTCCTTCTCCCACAAGGAAGGTGCTAGCCCTGAAAGATCTTGCTGGTATGCACTATCCCTCTGCAGCCTATCCACAGGCACAACAGCTTCTGGGGATCTCTGCTTTCCCAGAGACTCAGCATGTCACGGTGCTCGCTCTCGGCAGAAGCTTTTTTCTGAAAAAGAAAACTTTCGGCTCCTTCTCCCACAGGGAAGGTGCCAGCCCTGAAAAACTAATGCAGTTTTTCACTATCCCTCTGCAGCCTATCCACAGGCACAACAGCTTTGGGGATCTCTGCTTTCCAGAGACTCAGCATGTCACGGTGCTCGTTCTCGGCAGAAGCTTTTTCTGAGAAGGCAAACGTCTGGCTCCTTCTCCCACAAGGAAGGTGCTAGCCCTGAAAGGTCTTGCTGGTATTCACTATCCCTCTGCAGCCTATCCACAGGCACAACAGCTTTGGGGATCTCTGCTTTCCCAGAGACTCAGCATGTCACGGTGCTCACTCTTGCCAGAGCCTTTTTCTGAAAAAGAAAACTTTCGGCTCCTTCTCCCACAAGGAAGGTGCTAGCCCTGAAAGATCTTGCTAGTATGCACTATCCCTCTGCAGCCTATCCACAGGCACAACAGCTTTGGGGATCTCTGCTTTCCCAGAGACTCAGCATGTCACGGTGCTCACTCTTGCCAGAGCCTTTTTCTGAAAAAGAAAACTTTCGGCTCCTTCTCCCACAAGGAAGGTGCTAGCCCTGAAAGATCTTGCTAGTATGCACTATCCCTCTGCAGCCTATCCACAGGCACAACAGCTTTGGGGATCTCTGCTTTCCCAGAGACTCAGCATGTCACGGTGCTCGCTCTCGGCAGAAGCTTTTTTCTGAAAAAGAAAACTTTCGGCTCCTTCTCCCACAGGGAAGGTGCCAGCCCTGAAAACTAATGCAGTTTTTCACTATCCCTCTGCAGCCTATCACAGGCACAACAGCTTTGGGGATCTCTGCTTTCCCAGAGACTCAGCATGTCACGGTGCTCACTCTTGCCAGAGCCTTTTTCTGAAAAAGAAAACTTTCGGCTCCTTCTCCCACAAGGAAGGTGCTAGCCCTGAAAGAACTTGCTAGTATGCACTATCCCTCTGCAGCCTATCCACAGGCACAACAGCTTTGGGGATCTCTGCTTTCCCAGAGACTCAGCATGTCACGGTGCTCGCTCTCGGCAGAAGCTTTTTTCTGAAAAGGCAAACTTACGGCTCCTTCTCCCACAGGGAAGGTGCCAGCCCTGAAAACTAATGCAGTTTTTCACTATCCCTCTGCAGCCTATCCACAGGCACAACAGCTTTGGGGATCTCTGCTTTCCCAGAGACTCAGCATGTCACGGTGCTCGTTCTCGCAGAAGCTTTTTCTGAGAAGGCAAACGTCTGGCTCCTTCTCCACAAGGAAGGTGCTAGCCCTGAAAGATCTTGCTGGTATTCACTATCCTCTGCAGCCTATCCACAGGCACAACAGCTTTGGGGATCTCTGCTTTCCAAGAGACTCAGCATGTCACGGTGCTCGCTCTCGGCAGAAGCTTTTTTCTGAAAAAGAAAACTTTCGGCTCCTTCTCCCACAGGGAAGGTGCCAGCCCTGAAAACTAATGCAGTTTTTCACTATCCCTCTGCAGCCTATCCACAGGCACAACAGCTTTGGGGATCTCTGCTTTCCCAGAGACTCAGCATGTCACGGTGCTCACTCTTGCCAGAGCCTTTTTCTGAAAAAGAAAACTTTCGGCTCCTTCTCCCACAGGGAAGGTGCCAGCCCTGAAAACTAATGCAGTTTTTCACTATCCCTCTGCAGCCTATCCACAGGCACAACAGCTTTGGGGATCTCTGCTTTCCCAGAGACTCAGCATGTCACGGTGCTCGTTCTCGGCAGAAGCTTTTTCTGAGAAGGCAAACCTCTAGCTCCTTCTCCCACAAGGAAGGTGCTAGCCCTGAAAGATCTTGCTGGTATGCACTATCCCTCTGCAGCCTATCCACAGGCACAACAGCTTTGGGGATCTCTGCTTTCCCAGAGACTCAGCATGTCACGGTGCTCACTCTTGCCAGAGCCTTTTTCTGAAAAAGAAAACTTTCGGCTCCTTCTCCCACAAGGAAGGTGCTAGCCCTGAAAGATCTTGCTAGTATGCACTATCCCTCTGCAGCCTATCCACAGGCACAACAGCTTTGGGGATCTCTGCTTTCCCAGAGACTCAGCATGTCACGGTGCTCACTCTTGCCAGAGCCTTTTTCTGAAAAGAAAACTTTCGGCTCCTTCTCCCACAAGGAAGGTGCTAGCCCTGAAAGATCTTGCTAGTATGCACTATCCCTCTGCAGCCTATCCACAGGCACAACAGCTTTGGGGATCTCTGCTTTCCCAGAGACTCAGCATGTCACGGTGCTCGCTCTCGGTCGGCAGAAGCTTTTTTCTGAAAAAGAAAACTTTCGGCTCCTTCTCCCACAGGGAAGGTGCCAGCCCTGAAAACTAATGCAGTTTTTCACTATCCCTCTGCAGCCTATCCACAGGCACAACAGCTTTGGGGATCTCTGCTTTCCCAGAGACTCAGCATGTCACGGTGCTCACTCTTGCCAGAGCCTTTTTCTGAAAAAGAAAACTTTCGGCTCCTTCTCCCACAAGGAAGGTGCTAGCCCTGAAAGAACTTGCTAGTATGCACTATCCCTCTGCAGCCTATCCACAGGCACAACAGCTTTGGGGATCTCTGCTTTCCCAGAGACTCAGCATGTCACGGTGCTCGCTCTCGGCAGAAGCTTTTTTCTGAAAAGGCAAACTTACGGCTCCTTCTCCCACAGGGAAGGTGCCAGCCCTGAAAACTAATGCAGTTTTTCACTATCCCTCTGCAGCCTATCCACAGGCACAACAGCTTTGGGGATCTCTGCTTTCCCAGAGACTCAGCATGTCACGGTGCTCGTTCTCGGCAGAAGCTTTTTCTGAGAAGGCAAACGTCTGGCTCCTTCTCCCACAAGGAAGGTGCTAGCCCTGAAAGATCTTGCTGGTATTCACTATCCCTCTGCAGCCTATCCACAGGCACAACAGCTTTGGGGATCTCTGCTTTCCAAGAGACTCAGCATGTCACGGTGCTCGCTCTCGGCAGAAGCTTTTTTCTGAAAAAGAAAACTTTCGGCTCCTTCTCCCACAGGGAAGGTGCCAGCCCTGAAAACTAATGCAGTTTTTCACTATCCCTCTGCAGCCTATCCACAGGCACAACAGCTTTGGGGATCTCTGCTTTCCCAGAGACTCAGCATGTCACGGTGCTCACTCTTGCCAGAGCCTTTTTCTGAAAAAGAAAACTTTCGGCTCCTTCTCCCACAGGGAAGGTGCCAGCCCTGAAAACTAATGCAGTTTTTCACTATCCCTCTGCAGCCTATCCACAGGCACAACAGCTTTGGGGATCTCTGCTTTCCCAGAGACTCAGCATGTCACGGTGCTCGTTCTCGGCAGAAGCTTTTTCTGAGAAGGCAAACCTCTAGCTCCTTCTCCCACAAGGAAGGTGCTAGCCCTGAAAGATCTTGCTGGTATGCACTATCCCTCTGCAGCCTATCCACAGGCACAACAGCTTTGGGGATCTCTGCTTTCCCAGAGACTCAGCATGTCACGGTGCTCGTTCTCGGCAGAAGCTTTTTCTGAGAAGGCAAACGTCTGGCTCCTTCTCCCACAAGGAAGGTGCTAGCCCTGAAAGATCTTGCTAGTATGCACTATCCCTCTGCAGCCTATCCACAGGCACAACAGCTTTGGGGATCTCTGCTTTCCCAGAGACTCAGCATGTCACGGTGCTCGCTCTCGGCAGAAGCTTTTTTCTGAAAAGGCAAACTTACGGCTCCTTCTCCCACAGGGAAGGTGCCAGCCCTGAAAACTAATGCAGTTTTTCACTATCCCTCTGCAGCCTATCCACAGGCACAACAGCTTTGGGGATCTCTGCTTTCCCAGAGACTCAGCATGTCACGGTGCTCGTTCTCGGCAGAAGCTTTTTCTGAGAAGGCAAACGTCTGGCTCCTTCTCCCACAAGGAAGGTGCTAGCCCTGAAAGATCTTGCTGGTATGCACTATCCCTCTGCAGCCTATCCACAGGCACAACAGCTTTGGGGATCTCTGCTTTCCCAGAGACTCAGCATGTCACGGTGCTCACTCTTGCCAGAGCCTTTTGCTGAAAAAGAAAACTTTCGGCTCCTTCTCCCACAAGGAAGGTGCTAGCCCTGAAAGATCTTGCTAGTATGCACTATCCCTCTGCAGCCTATCCACAGGCACAACAGCTTTGGGGATCTCTGCTTTCCCAGAGACTCAGCATGTCACGGTGCTCACTCTTGCCAGAGCCTTTTTCTGAAAAAGAAAACTTTCGGCTCCTTCTCCCACAAGGAAGGTGCTAGCCCTGAAAGATCTTGCTAGTATGCACTATCCCTCTGCAGCCTATCCACAGGCACAACAGCTTTGGGGATCTCTGCTTTCCCAGAGACTCAGCATGTCACGGTGCTCGCTCTCGGCAGAAGCTTTTTTCTGAAAAGGCAAACTTACGGCTCCTTCTCCCACAGGGAAGGTGCCAGCCCTGAAAACTAATGCAGTTTTTCACTATCCCTCTGCAGCCTATCCACAGGCACAACAGCTTTGGGGATCTCTGCTTTCCCAGAGATTCAGCATGTCACGGTGCTCGTTCTCGGCAGAAGCTTTTTCTGAGAAGGCAAACGTCTGGCTCCTTCTCCCACAAGGAAGGTGCTAGCCCTGAAAGATCTTGCTGGTATTCACTATCCCTCTGCAGCCTATCCACAGGCACAACAGCTTTGGGGATCTCTGCTTTCCAAGAGACTCAGCATGTCACGGTGCTCGCTCTCGGCAGAAGCTTTTTTCTGAAAAAGAAAACTTTCGGCTCCTTCTCCCACAGGGAAGGTGCCAGCCCTGAAAACTAATGCAGTTTTTCACTATCCCTCTGCAGCCTATCCACAGGCACAACAGCTTTGGGGATCTCTGCTTTCCCAGAGACTCAGCATGTCACGGTGCTCACTCTTGCCAGAGCCTTTTTCTGAAAAAGAAAACTTTCGGCTCCTTCTCCCACAGGGAAGGTGCCAGCCCTGAAAACTAATGCAGTTTTTCACTATCCCTCTGCAGCCTATCCACAGGCACAACAGCTTTGGGGATCTCTGCTTTCCCAGAGACTCAGCATGTCACGGTGCTCGTTCTCGGCAGAAGCTTTTTCTGAGAAGGCAAACGTCTGGCTCCTTCTCCCACAAGGAAGGTGCTAGCCCTGAAAGATCTTGCTGGTATGCACTATCCCTCTGCAGCCTATCCACAGGCACAACAGCTTTGGGGATCTCTGCTTTCCCAGAGACTCAGCATGTCACGATGCTCGCTCTCGGCAGAAGCTTTTTTCTGAAAAGGCAAACTTACGGCTCCTTCTCCCACAGGGAAGGTGCCAGCCCTGAAAACTAATGCAGTTTTTCACTATCCCTCTGCAGCCTATCCACAGGCACAACAGCTTTGGGGATCTCTGCTTTCCCAGAGACTCAGCATGTCACGGTGCTCGTTCTCGGCAGAAGCTTTTTCTGAGAAGGCAAACGTCTGGCTCCTTCTCCCACAAGGAAGGTGCTAGCCCTGAAAGATCTTGCTGGTATTCACTATCCCTCTGCAGCCTATCCACAGGCACAACAGCTTTGGGGATCTCTGCTTTCCCAGAGACCAGCATGTCACGGTGCTCACTCTTGCCAGAGCCTTTTTCTGAAAAAGAAAACTTTCGGCTCCTTCTCCCACAAGGAAGGTGCTAGCCCTGAAAGATCTTGCTAGTATGCACTATCCCTCTGCAGCCTATCCACAGGCACAACAGCTTTGGGGATCTCTGCTTTCCCAGAGACTCAGCATGTCACGGTGCTCACTCTTGCCAGAGCCTTTTTCTGAAAAAGAAAACTTTCGGCTCCTTCTCCCACAAGGAAGGTGCTAGCCCTGAAAGATCTTGCTAGTATGCACTATCCCTCTGCAGCCTATCCACAGGCACAACAGCTTTGGGGATCTCTGCTTTCCCAGAGACTCAGCATGTCACGGTGCTCGCTCTCGGCAGAAGCTTTTTTCTGAAAAAGAAAACTTTCGGCTCCTTCTCCCACAGGGAAGGTGCCAGCCCTGAAAACTAATGCAGTTTTTCACTATCCCTCTGCAGCCTATCCACAGGCACAACAGCTTTGGGGATCTCTGCTTTCCCAGAGACTCAGCATGTCACGGTGCTCACTCTTGCCAGAGCCTTTTTCTGAAAAAGAAAACTTTCAGCTCCTTCTCCCACAAGGAAGGTGCTAGCCCTGAAAGATCTTGCTAGTATGCACTATCCCTCTGCAGCCTATCCACAGGCACAACAGCTTTGGGGATCTCTGCTTTCCCAGAGACTCAGCATGTCACGGTGCTCACTCTTGCCAGAGCCTTTTTCTGAAAAAGAAAACTTTCGGCTCCTTCTCCCACAAGGAAGGTGCTAGCCCTGAAAGATCTTGCTAGTATGCACTATCCCTCTGCAGCCTATCCACAGGCACAACAGCTTTGGGGATCTCTGCTTTCCCAGAGACTCAGCATGTCACGGTGCTCGCTCTCGGCAGAAGCTTTTTTCTGAAAAAGAAAACTTTCGGCTCCTTCTCCCACAGGGAAGGTGCCAGCCCTGAAAACTAATGCAGTTTTTCACTATCCCTCTGCAGCCTATCCACAGGCACAACAGCTTTGGGGATCTCTGCTTTCCCAGAGACTCAGCATGTCACGGTGCTCACTCTTGCCAGAGCCTTTTTCTGAAAAAGAAAACTTTCGGCTCCTTCTCCCACAAGGAAGGTGCTAGCCCTGAAAGAACTTGCTAGTATGCACTATCCCTCTGCAGCCTATCCACAGGCACAACAGCTTTGGGGATCTCTGCTTTCCCAGAGACTCAGCATGTCACGGTGCTCGCTCTCGGCAGAAGCTTTTTTCTGAAAAGGCAAACTTACGGCTCCTTCTCCCACAGGGAAGGTGCCAGCCCTGAAAACTAATGCAGTTTTTCACTATCCCTCTGCAGCCTATCCACAGGCACAACAGCTTTGGGGATCTCTGCTTTCCCAGAGACTCAGCATGTCACGGTGCTCGTTCTCGGCAGAAGCTTTTTCTGAGAAGGCAAACGTCTGGCTCCTTCTCCCACAAGGAAGGTGCTAGCCCTGAAAGATCTTGCTGGTATTCACTATCCCTCTGCAGCCTATCCACAGGCACAACAGCTTTGGGGATCTCTGCTTTCCAAGAGACTCAGCATGTCACGGTGCTCGCTCTCGGCAGAAGCTTTTTTCTGAAAAAGAAAACTTTCGGCTCCTTCTCCCACAGGGAAGGTGCCAGCCCTGAAAACTAATGCAGTTTTTCACTATCCCTCTGCAGCCTATCCACAGGCACAACAGCTTTGGGGATCTCTGCTTTCCCAGAGACTCAGCATGTCACGGTGCTCACTCTTGCCAGAGCCTTTTTCTGAAAAAGAAAACTTTCGGCTCCTTCTCCCACAGGGAAGGTGCCAGCCCTGAAAACTAATGCAGTTTTTCACTATCCCTCTGCAGCCTATCCACAGGCACAACAGCTTTGGGGATCTCTGCTTTCCCAGAGACTCAGCATGTCACGGTGCTCGTTCTCGGCAGAAGCTTTTTCTGAGAAGGCAAACCTCTAGCTCCTTCTCCCACAAGGAAGGTGCTAGCCCTGAAAGATCTTGCTGGTATGCACTATCCCTCTGCAGCCTATCCACAGGCACAACAGCTTTGGGGATCTCTGCTTTCCCAGAGACTCAGCATGTCACGGTGCTCGTTCTCGGCAGAAGCTTTTTCTGAGAAGGCAAACGTCTGGCTCCTTCTCCCACAAGGAAGGTGCTAGCCCTGAAAGATCTTGCTGGTATGCACTATCCCTCTGCAGCCTATCCACAGGCACAACAGCTTTGGGGATCTCTGCTTTCCCAGAGACTCAGCATGTCACGGTGCTCGCTCTCGGCAGAAGCTTTTTTTCTGAAAAGGCAAACTTACGGCTCCTTCTCCCACAGGGAAGGTGCCAGCCCTGAAAACTAATGCAGTTTTTCACTATCCCTCTGCAGCCTATCCACAGGCACAACAGCTTTGGGGATCTCTGCTTTCCCAGAGACTCAGCATGTCACGGTGCTCGTTCTCGGCAGAAGCTTTTTCTGAGAAGGCAAACGTCTGGCTCCTTCTCCCACAAGGAAGGTGCTAGCCCTGAAAGATCTTGCTGGTATGCACTATCCCTCTGCAGCCTATCCACAGGCACAACAGCTTTGGGGATCTCTGCTTTCCCAGAGACTCAGCATGTCACGGTGCTCACTCTTGCCAGAGCCTTTTTCTGAAAAAGAAAACTTTCGGCTCCTTCTCCCACAAGGAAGGTGCTAGCCCTGAAAGATCTTGCTAGTATGCACTATCCCTCTGCAGCCTATCCACAGGCACAACAGCTTTGGGGATCTCTGCTTTCCCAGAGACTCAGCATGTCACGGTGCTCACTCTTGCCAGAGCCTTTTTCTGAAAAAGAAAACTTTCGGCTCCTTCTCCCACAGGGAAGGTGCCAGCCCTGAAAACTAATGCAGTTTTTCACTATCCCTCTGCAGCCTATCCACAGGCACAACAGCTTTGGGGATCTCTGCTTTCCCAGAGACTCAGCATGTCACGGTGCTCACTCTTGCCAGAGCCTTTTTCTGAAAAAGAAAACTTTCGGCTCCTTCTCCCACAAGGAAGGTGCTAGCCCTGAAAGATCTTGCTAGTATGCACTATCCCTCTGCAGCCTATCCACAGGCACAACAGCTTTGGGGATCTCTGCTTTCCCAGAGACTCAGCATGTCACGGTGCTCGCTCTCGGCAGAAGCTTTTTTCTGAAAAGGCAAACTTACGGCTCCTTCTCCCACAGGGAAGGTGCCAGCCCTGAAAACTAATGCAGTTTTTCACTATCCCTCTGCAGCCTATCCACAGGCACAACAGCTTTGGGGATCTCTGCTTTCCCAGAGATCCAGCATGTCACGGTGCTCGTTCTCGGCAGAAGCTTTTTCTGAGAAGGCAAACGTCTGGCTCCTTCTCCCACAAGGAAGGTGCTAGCCCTGAAAGATCTTGCTGGTATTCACTATCCCTCTGCAGCCTATCCACAGGCACAACAGCTTTGGGGATCTCTGCTTTCCAAGAGACTCAGCATGTCACGGTGCTCGCTCTCGGCAGAAGCTTTTTTCTGAAAAAGAAAACTTTCGGCTCCTTCTCCCACAGGGAAGGTGCCAGCCCTGAAAACTAATGCAGTTTTTCACTATCCCTCTGCAGCCTATCCACAGGCACAACAGCTTTGGGGATCTCTGCTTTCCCAGAGACTCAGCATGTCACGGTGCTCACTCTTGCCAGAGCCTTTTTCTGAAAAAGAAAACTTTCGGCTCCTTCTCCCACAGGGAAGGTGCCAGCCCTGAAAACTAATGCAGTTTTTCACTATCCCTCTGCAGCCTATCCACAGGCACAACAGCTTTGGGGATCTCTGCTTTCCCAGAGACTCAGCATGTCACGGTGCTCGTTCTCGGCAGAAGCTTTTTCTGAGAAGGCAAACGTCTGGCTCCTTCTCCCACAAGGAAGGTGCTAGCCCTGAAAGATCTTGCTAGTATGCACTATCCCTCTGCAGCCTATCCACAGGCACAACAGCTTTGGGGATCTCTGCTTTCCCAGAGACTCAGCATGTCACGGTGCTCGCTCTCGGCAGAAGCTTTTTTCTGAAAAGGCAAACTTACGGCTCCTTCTCCCACAGGGAAGGTGCCAGCCCTGAAAACTAATGCAGTTTTTCACTATCCCTCTGCAGCCTATCCACAGGCACAACAGCTTTGGGGATCTCTGCTTTCCCAGAGACTCAGCATGTCACGGTGCTCGTTCTCGGCAGAAGCTTTTTCTGAGAAGGCAAACGTCTGGCTCCTTCTCCCACAAGGAAGGTGCTAGCCCTGAAAGATCTTGCTGGTATGCACTATCCCTCTGCAGCCTATCCACAGGCACAACAGCTTTGGGGATCTCTGCTTTCCCAGAGACTCAGCATGTCACGGTGCTCACTCTTGCCAGAGCCTTTTTCTGAAAAAGAAAACTTTCGGCTCCTTCTCCCACAAGGAAGGTGCTAGCCCTGAAAGATCTTGCTAGTATGCACTATCCCTCTGCAGCCTATCCACAGGCACAACAGCTTTGGGGATCTCTGCTTTCCCAGAGACTCAGCATGTCACGGTGCTCACTCTTGCCAGAGCCTTTTTCTGAAAAAGAAAACTTTCGGCTCCTTCTCCCACAAGGAAGGTGCTAGCCCTGAAAGATCTTGCTAGTATGCACTATCCCTCTGCAGCCTATCCACAGGCACAACAGCTTTGGGGATCTCTGCTTTCCCAGAGACTCAGCATGTCACGGTGCTCGCTCTCGGCAGAAGCTTTTTTCTGAAAAAGAAAACTTTCGGCTCCTTCTCCCACAGGGAAGGTGCCAGCCCTGAAAACTAATGCAGTTTTTCACTATCCCTCTGCAGCCTATCCACAGGCACAACAGCTTTGGGGATCTCTGCTTTCCCAGAGACTCAGCATGTCACGGTGCTCACTCTTGCCAGAGCCTTTTTCTGAAAAAGAAAACTTTCGGCTCCTTCTCCCACAAGGAAGGTGCTAGCCCTGAAAGATCTTGCTAGTATGCACTATCCCTCTGCAGCCTATCCACAGGCACAACAGCTTTGGGGATCTCTGCTTTCCCAGAGACTCAGCATGTCACGGTGCTCACTCTTGCCAGAGCCTTTTTCTGAAAAAGAAAACTTTCGGCTCCTTCTCCCACAAGGAAGGTGCTAGCCCTGAAAGATCTTGCTAGTATGCACTATCCCTCTGCAGCCTATCCACAGGCACAACAGCTTTGGGGATCTCTGCTTTCCCAGAGACTCAGCATGTCACGGTGCTCGCTCTCGGCAGAAGCTTTTTTCTGAAAAAGAAAACTTTCGGCTCCTTCTCCCACAGGGAAGGTGCCAGCCCTGAAAACTAATGCAGTTTTTCACTATCCCTCTGCAGCCTATCCACAGGCACAACAGCTTTGGGGATCTCTGCTTTCCCAGAGACTCAGCATGTCACGGTGCTCACTCTTGCCAGAGCCTTTTTCTGAAAAAGAAAACTTTCGGCTCCTTCTCCCACAAGGAAGGTGCTAGCCCTGAAAGAACTTGCTAGTATGCACTATCCCTCTGCAGCCTATCCACAGGCACAACAGCTTTGGGGATCTCTGCTTTCCCAGAGACTCAGCATGTCACGGTGCTCGCTCTCGGCAGAAGCTTTTTTCTGAAAAGGCAAACTTACGGCTCCTTCTCCCACAGGGAAGGTGCCAGCCCTGAAAACTAATGCAGTTTTTCACTATCCCTCTGCAGCCTATCCACAGGCACAACAGCTTTGGGGATCTCTGCTTTCCCAGAGACTCAGCATGTCACGGTGCTCGTTCTCGGCAGAAGCTTTTTCTGAGAAGGCAAACGTCTGGCTCCTTCTCCCACAAGGAAGGTGCTAGCCCTGAAAGATCTTGCTGGTATTCACTATCCCTCTGCAGCCTATCCACAGGCACAACAGCTTTGGGGATCTCTGCTTTCCAAGAGACTCAGCATGTCACGGTGCTCGCTCTCGGCAGAAGCTTTTTTCTGAAAAAGAAAACTTTCGGCTCCTTCTCCCACAGGGAAGGTGCCAGCCCTGAAAACTAATGCAGTTTTTCACTATCCCTCTGCAGCCTATCCACAGGCACAACAGCTTTGGGGATCTCTGCTTTCCCAGAGACTCAGCATGTCACGGTGCTCACTCTTGCCAGAGCCTTTTTCTGAAAAAGAAAACTTTCGGCTCCTTCTCCCACAGGGAAGGTGCCAGCCCTGAAAACTAATGCAGTTTTTCACTATCCCTCTGCAGCCTATCCACAGGCACAACAGCTTTGGGGATCTCTGCTTTCCCAGAGACTCAGCATGTCACGGTGCTCGTTCTCGGCAGAAGCTTTTTCTGAGAAGGCAAACGTCTGGCTCCTTCTCCCACAAGGAAGGTGCTAGCCCTGAAAGATCTTGCTGGTATGCACTATCCCTCTGCAGCCTATCCACAGGCACAACAGCTTTGGGGATCTCTGCTTTCCCAGAGACTCAGCATGTCACGGTGCTCGTTCTCGGCAGAAGCTTTTTCTGAGAAGGCAAACGTCTGGCTCCTTCTCCCACAAGGAAGGTGCTAGCCCTGAAAGATCTTGCTAGTATGCACTATCCCTCTGCAGCCTATCCACAGGCACAACAGCTTTGGGGATCTCTGCTTTCCCAGAGACTCAGCATGTCACGGTGCTCGCTCTCGGCAGAAGCTTTTTTCTGAAAAGGCAAACTTACGGCTCCTTCTCCCACAGGGAAGGTGCCAGCCCTGAAAACTAATGCAGTTTTTCACTATCCCTCTGCAGCCTATCCACAGGCACAACAGCTTTGGGGATCTCTGCTTTCCCAGAGACTCAGCATGTCACGGTGCTCGTTCTCGGCAGAAGCTTTTTCTGAGAAGGCAAACGTCTGGCTCCTTCTCCCACAAGGAAGGTGCTAGCCCTGAAAGATCTTGCTGGTATGCACTATCCCTCTGCAGCCTATCCACAGGCACAACAGCTTTGGGGATCTCTGCTTTCCCAGAGACTCAGCATGTCACGGTGCTCACTCTTGCCAGAGCCTTTTTCTGAAAAAGAAAACTTTCGGCTCCTTCTCCCACAAGGAAGGTGCTAGCCCTGAAAGATCTTGCTAGTATGCACTATCCCTCTGCAGCCTATCCACAGGCACAACAGCTTTGGGGATCTCTGCTTTCCCAGAGACTCAGCATGTCACGGTGCTCACTCTTGCCAGAGCCTTTTTCTGAAAAAGAAAACTTTCGGCTCCTTCTCCCACAGGGAAGGTGCCAGCCCTGAAAACTAATGCAGTTTTTCACTATCCCTCTGCAGCCTATCCACAGGCACAACAGCTTTGGGGATCTCTGCTTTCCCAGAGACTCAGCATGTCACGGTGCTCACTCTTGCCAGAGCCTTTTTCTGAAAAAGAAAACTTTCGGCTCCTTCTCCCACAAGGAAGGTGCTAGCCCTGAAAGATCTTGCTAGTATGCACTATCCCTCTGCAGCCTATCCACAGGCACAACAGCTTTGGGGATCTCTGCTTTCCCAGAGACTCAGCATGTCACGGTGCTCGCTCTCGGCAGAAGCTTTTTTCTGAAAAGGCAAACTTACGGCTCCTTCTCCCACAGGGAAGGTGCCAGCCCTGAAAACTAATGCAGTTTTTCACTATCCCTCTGCAGCCTATCCACAGGCACAACAGCTTTGGGGATCTCTGCTTTCCCAGAGATTCAGCATGTCACGGTGCTCGTTCTCGGCAGAAGCTTTTTCTGAGAAGGCAAACGTCTGGCTCCTTCTCCCACAAGGAAGGTGCTAGCCCTGAAAGATCTTGCTGGTATTCACTATCCCTCTGCAGCCTATCCACAGGCACAACAGCTTTGGGGATCTCTGCTTTCCCAGAGACTCAGCATGTCACGGTGCTCGCTCTCGGCAGAAGCTTTTTTCTGAAAAAGAAAACTTTCGGCTCCTTCTCCCACAGGGAAGGTGCCAGCCCTGAAAACTAATGCAGTTTTTCACTATCCCTCTGCAGCCTATCCACAGGCACAACAGCTTTGGGGATCTCTGCTTTCCCAGAGACTCAGCATGTCACGGTGCTCACTCTTGCCAGAGCCTTTTTCTGAAAAAGAAAACTTTCGGCTCCTTCTCCCACAGGGAAGGTGCCAGCCCTGAAAACTAATGCAGTTTTTCACTATCCCTCTGCAGCCTATCCACAGGCACAACAGCTTTGGGGATCTCTGCTTTCCCAGAGACTCAGCATGTCACGGTGCTCGTTCTCGGCAGAAGCTTTTTCTGAGAAGGCAAACGTCTGGCTCCTTCTCCCACAAGGAAGGTGCTAGCCCTGAAAGATCTTGCTAGTATGCACTATCCCTCTGCAGCCTATCCACAGGCACAACAGCTTTGGGGATCTCTGCTTTCCCAGAGACTCAGCATGTCACGGTGCTCGCTCTCGGCAGAAGCTTTTTTCTGAAAAGGCAAACTTACGGCTCCTTCTCCCACAGGGAAGGTGCCAGCCCTGAAAACTAATGCAGTTTTTCACTATCCCTCTGCAGCCTATCCACAGGCACAACAGCTTTGGGGATCTCTGCTTTCCCAGAGACTCAGCATGTCACGGTGCTCGTTCTCGGCAGAAGCTTTTTCTGAGAAGGCAAACGTCTGGCTCCTTCTCCCACAAGGAAGGTGCTAGCCCTGAAAGATCTTGCTGGTATGCACTATCCCTCTGCAGCCTATCCACAGGCACAACAGCTTTGGGGATCTCTGCTTTCCCAGAGACTCAGCATGTCACGGTGCTCACTCTTGCCAGAGCCTTTTTCTGAAAAAGAAAACTTTCGGCTCCTTCTCCCACAAGGAAGGTGCTAGCCCTGAAAGATCTTGCTAGTATGCACTATCCCTCTGCAGCCTATCCACAGGCACAACAGCTTTGGGGATCTCTGCTTTCCCAGAGACTCAGCATGTCACGGTGCTCACTCTTGCCAGAGCCTTTTTCTGAAAAAGAAAACTTTCGGCTCCTTCTCCCACAAGGAAGGTGCTAGCCCTGAAAGATCTTGCTAGTATGCACTATCCCTCTGCAGCCTATCCACAGGCACAACAGCTTTGGGGATCTCTGCTTTCCCAGAGACTCAGCATGTCACGGTGCTCGCTCTCGGCAGAAGCTTTTTTCTGAAAAAGAAAACTTTCGGCTCCTTCTCCCACAGGGAAGGTGCCAGCCCTGAAAACTAATGCAGTTTTTCACTATCCCTCTGCAGCCTATCCACAGGCACAACAGCTTTGGGGATCTCTGCTTTCCCAGAGACTCAGCATGTCACGGTGCTCACTCTTGCCAGAGCCTTTTTCTGAAAAAGAAAACTTTCGGCTCCTTCTCCCACAAGGAAGGTGCTAGCCCTGAAAGAACTTGCTAGTATGCACTATCCCTCTGCAGCCTATCCACAGGCACAACAGCTTTGGGGATCTCTGCTTTCCCAGAGACTCAGCATGTCACGGTGCTCGCTCTCGGCAGAAGCTTTTTTCTGAAAAGGCAAACTTACGGCTCCTTCTCCCACAGGGAAGGTGCCAGCCCTGAAAACTAATGCAGTTTTTCACTATCCCTCTGCAGCCTATCCACAGGCACAACAGCTTTGGGGATCTCTGCTTTCCCAGAGACTCAGCATGTCACGGTGCTCGTTCTCGGCAGAAGCTTTTTCTGAGAAGGCAAACGTCTGGCTCCTTCTCCCACAAGGAAGGTGCTAGCCCTGAAAGATCTTGCTGGTATTCACTATCCCTCTGCAGCCTATCCACAGGCACAACAGCTTTGGGGATCTCTGCTTTCCAAGAGACTCAGCATGTCACGGTGCTCGCTCTCGGCAGAAGCTTTTTTCTGAAAAAGAAAACTTTCGGCTCCTTCTCCCACAGGGAAGGTGCCAGCCCTGAAAACTAATGCAGTTTTTCACTATCCCTCTGCAGCCTATCCACAGGCACAACAGCTTTGGGGATCTCTGCTTTCCCAGAGACTCAGCATGTCACGGTGCTCACTCTTGCCAGAGCCTTTTTCTGAAAAAGAAAACTTTCGGCTCCTTCTCCCACAGGGAAGGTGCCAGCCCTGAAAACTAATGCAGTTTTTCACTATCCCTCTGCAGCCTATCCACAGGCACAACAGCTTTGGGGATCTCTGCTTTCCCAGAGACTCAGCATGTCACGGTGCTCGTTCTCGGCAGAAGCTTTTTCTGAGAAGGCAAACCTCTAGCTCCTTCTCCCACAAGGAAGGTGCTAGCCCTGAAAGATCTTGCTGGTATGCACTATCCCTCTGCAGCCTATCCACAGGCACAACAGCTTTGGGGATCTCTGCTTTCCCAGAGACTCAGCATGTCACGGTGCTCGTTCTCGGCAGAAGCTTTTTCTGAGAAGGCAAACGTCTGGCTCCTTCTCCCACAAGGAAGGTGCTAGCCCTGAAAGATCTTGCTAGTATGCACTATCCCTCTGCAGCCTATCCACAGGCACAACAGCTTTGGGGATCTCTGCTTTCCCAGAGACTCAGCATGTCACGGTGCTCGCTCTCGGCAGAAGCTTTTTTCTGAAAAGGCAAACTTACGGCTCCTTCTCCCACAGGGAAGGTGCCAGCCCTGAAAACTAATGCAGTTTTTCACTATCCCTCTGCAGCCTATCCACAGGCACAACAGCTTTGGGGATCTCTGCTTTCCCAGAGACTCAGCATGTCAGGGTGCTCGTTCTCGGCAGAAGCTTTTTCTGAGAAGGCAAACGTCTGGCTCCTTCTCCCACAAGGAAGGTGCTAGCCCTGAAAGATCTTGCTGGTATGCACTATCCCTCTGCAGCCTATCCACAGGCACAACAGCTTTGGGGATCTCTGCTTTCCCAGAGACTCAGCATGTCACGGTGCTCACTCTTGCCAGAGCCTTTTTCTGAAAAAGAAAACTTTCGGCTCCTTCTCCCACAAGGAAGGTGCTAGCCCTGAAAGATCTTGCTAGTATGCACTATCCCTCTGCAGCCTATCCACAGGCACAACAGCTTTGGGGATCTCTGCTTTCCCAGAGACTCAGCATGTCACGGTGCTCACTCTTGCCAGAGCCTTTTTCTGAAAAAGAAAACTTTCGGCTCCTTCTCCCACAGGGAAGGTGCCAGCCCTGAAAACTAATGCAGTTTTTCACTATCCCTCTGCAGCCTATCCACAGGCACAACAGCTTTGGGGATCTCTGCTTTCCCAGAGACTCAGCATGTCACGGTGCTCACTCTTGCCAGAGCCTTTTTCTGAAAAAGAAAACTTTCGGCTCCTTCTCCCACAAGGAAGGTGCTAGCCCTGAAAGATCTTGCTAGTATGCACTATCCCTCTGCAGCCTATCCACAGGCACAACAGCTTTGGGGATCTCTGCTTTCCCAGAGACTCAGCATGTCACGGTGCTCGCTCTCGGCAGAAGCTTTTTTCTGAAAAGGCAAACTTACGGCTCCTTCTCCCACAGGGAAGGTGCCAGCCCTGAAAACTAATGCAGTTTTTCACTATCCCTCTGCAGCCTATCCACAGGCACAACAGCTTTGGGGATCTCTGCTTTCCCAGAGATTCAGCATGTCACGGTGCTCGTTCTCGGCAGAAGCTTTTTCTGAGAAGGCAAACGTCTGGCTCCTTCTCCCACAAGGAAGGTGCTAGCCCTGAAAGATCTTGCTGGTATTCACTATCCCTCTGCAGCCTATCCACAGGCACAACAGCTTTGGGGATCTCTGCTTTCCAAGAGACTCAGCATGTCACGGTGCTCGCTCTCGGCAGAAGCTTTTTTCTGAAAAAGAAAACTTTCGGCTCATTCTCCCACAGGGAAGGTGCCAGCACTGAAAACTAATGCAGTTTTTCACTATCCCTCTGCAGCCTATCCACAGGCACAACAGCTTTGGGGATCTCTGCTTTCCCAGAGACTCAGCATGTCACGGTGCTCACTCTTGCCAGAGCCTTTTTCTGAAAAAGAAAACTTTCGGCTCCTTCTCCCACAGGGAAGGTGCCAGCCCTGAAAACTAATGCAGTTTTTCACTATCCCTCTGCAGCCTATCCACAGGCACAACAGCTTTGGGGATCTCTGCTTTCCCAGAGACTCAGCATGTCACGGTGCTCGTTCTCGGCAGAAGCTTTTTCTGAGAAGGCAAACGTCTGGCTCCTTCTCCCACAAGGAAGGTGCTAGCCCTGAAAGATCTTGCTAGTATGCACTATCCCTCTGCAGCCTATCCACAGGCACAACAGCTTTGGGGATCTCTGCTTTCCCAGAGACTCAGCATGTCACGGTGCTCGCTCTCGGCAGAAGCTTTTTTCTGAAAAGGCAAACTTACGGCTCCTTCTCCCACAGGGAAGGTGCCAGCCCTGAAAACTAATGCAGTTTTTCACTATCCCTCTGCAGCCTATCCACAGGCACAACAGCTTTGGGGATCTCTGCTTTCCCAGAGACTCAGCATGTCACGGTGCTCGTTCTCGGCAGAAGCTTTTTCTGAGAAGGCAAACGTCTGGCTCCTTCTCCCACAAGGAAGGTGCTAGCCCTGAAAGATCTTGCTGGTATTCACTATCCCTCTGCAGCCTATCCACAGGCACAACAGCTTTGGGGATCTCTGCTTTCCCAGAGACTCAGCATGTCACGGTGCTCACTCTTGCCAGAGCCTTTTTCTGAAAAAGAAAACTTTCGGCTCCTTCTCCCACAAGGAAGGTGCTAGCCCTGAAAGATCTTGCTAGTATGCACTATCCCTCTGCAGCCTATCCACAGGCACAACAGCTTTGGGGATCTCTGCTTTCCCAGAGACTCAGCATGTCACGGTGCTCACTCTTGCCAGAGCCTTTTTCTGAAAAAGAAAACTTTCGGCTCCTTCTCCCACAAGGAAGGTGCTAGCCCTGAAAGATCTTGCTAGTATGCACTATCCCTCTGCAGCCTATCCACAGGCACAACAGCTTTGGGGATCTCTGCTTTCCCAGAGACTCAGCATGTCACGGTGCTCGCTCTCGGCAGAAGCTTTTTTCTGAAAAAGAAAACTTTCGGCTCCTTCTCCCACAGGGAAGGTGCCAGCCCTGAAAACTAATGCAGTTTTTCACTATCCCTCTGCAGCCTATCCACAGGCACAACAGCTTTGGGGATCTCTGCTTTCCCAGAGACTCAGCATGTCACGGTGCTCACTCTTGCCAGAGCCTTTTTCTGAAAAAGAAAACTTTCGGCTCCTTCTCCCACAAGGAAGGTGCTAGCCCTGAAAGATCTTGCTAGTATGCACTATCCCTCTGCAGCCTATCCACAGGCACAACAGCTTTGGGGATCTCTGCTTTCCCAGAGACTCAGCATGTCACGGTGCTCGCTCTCGGCAGAAGCTTTTTTCTGAAAAGGCAAACTTACGGCTCCTTCTCCCACAGGGAAGGTGCCAGCCCTGAAAACTAATGCAGTTTTTCACTATCCCTCTGCAGCCTATCCACAGGCACAACAGCTTTGGGGATCTCTGCTTTCCCAGAGACTCAGCATGTCACGGTGCTCGTTCTCGGCAGAAGCTTTTTCTGAGAAGGCAAACGTCTGGCTCCTTCTCCCACAAGGAAGGTGCTAGCCCTGAAAGATCTTGCTGGTATTCACTATCCCTCTGCAGCCTATCCACAGGCACAACAGCTTTGGGGATCTCTGCTTTCCAAGAGACTCAGCATGTCACGGTGCTCGCTCTCGGCAGAAGCTTTTTTCTGAAAAAGAAAACTTTCGGCTCCTTCTCCCACAGGGAAGGTGCCAGCCCTGAAAACTAATGCAGTTTTTCACTATCCCTCTGCAGCCTATCCACAGGCACAACAGCTTTGGGGATCTCTGCTTTCCCAGAGACTCAGCATGTCACGGTGCTCACTCTTGCCAGAGCCTTTTTCTGAAAAAGAAAACTTTCGGCTCCTTCTCCCACAGGGAAGGTGCCAGCCCTGAAAACTAATGCAGTTTTTCACTATCCCTCTGCAGCCTATCCACAGGCACAACAGCTTTGGGGATCTCTGCTTTCCCAGAGACTCAGCATGTCACGGTGCTCGTTCTCGGCAGAAGCTTTTTCTGAGAAGGCAAACCTCTAGCTCCTTCTCCCACAAGGAAGGTGCTAGCCCTGAAAGATCTTGCTGGTATGCACTATCCCTCTGCAGCCTATCCACAGGCACAACAGCTTTGGGGATCTCTGCTTTCCCAGAGACTCAGCATGTCACGGTGCTCACTCTTGCCAGAGCCTTTTTCTGAAAAAGAAAACTTTCGGCTCCTTCTCCCACAAGGAAGGTGCTAGCCCTGAAAGATCTTGCTAGTATGCACTATCCCTCTGCAGCCTATCCACAGGCACAACAGCTTTGGGGATCTCTGCTTTCCAAGAGACTCAGCATGTCACGGTGCTCGCTCTCGGCAGAAGCTTTTTTCTGAAAAAGAAAACTTTCGGCTCATTCTCCCACAGGGAAGGTGCCAGCACTGAAAACTAATGCAGTTTTTCACTATCCCTCTGCAGCCTATCCACAGGCACAACAGCTTTGGGGATCTCTGCTTTCCCAGAGACTCAGCATGTCACGGTGCTCACTCTTGCCAGAGCCTTTTTCTGAAAAAGAAAACTTTCGGCTCCTTCTCCCACAAGGAAGGTGCTAGCCCTGAAAGATCTTGCTAGTATGCACTATCCCTCTGCAGCCTATCCACAGGCACAACAGCTTTGGGGATCTCTGCTTTCCCAGAGACTCAGCATGTCACGGTGCTCGCTCTCGGCAGAAGCTTTTTTCTGAAAAGGCAAACTTACGGCTCCTTCTCCCACAGGGAAGGTGCCAGCCCTGAAAACTAATGCAGTTTTTCACTATCCCTCTGCAGCCTATCCACAGGCACAACAGCTTTGGGGATCTCTGCTTTCCCAGAGACTCAGCATGTCACGGTGCTCGTTCTCGGCAGAAGCTTTTTCTGAGAAGGCAAACGTCTGGCTCCTTCTCCCACAAGGAAGGTGCTAGCCCTGAAAGATCTTGCTGGTATTCACTATCCCTCTGCAGCCTATCCACAGGCACAACAGCTTTGGGGATCTCTGCTTTCCAAGAGACTCAGCATGTCACGGTGCTCGCTCTCGGCAGAAGCTTTTTTCTGAAAAAGAAAACTTTCGGCTCCTTCTCCCACAGGGAAGGTGCCAGCCCTGAAAACTAATGCAGTTTTTCACTATCCCTCTGCAGCCTATCCACAGGCACAACAGCTTTGGGGATCTCTGCTTTCCCAGAGACTCAGCATGTCACGGTGCTCACTCTTGCCAGAGCCTTTTTCTGAAAAAGAAAACTTTCGGCTCCTTCTCCCACAGGGAAGGTGCCAGCCCTGAAAACTAATGCAGTTTTTCACTATCCCTCTGCAGCCTATCCACAGGCACAACAGCTTTGGGGATCTCTGCTTTCCCAGAGACTCAGCATGTCACGGTGCTCGTTCTCGGCAGAAGCTTTTTCTGAGAAGGCAAACGTCTGGCTCCTTCTCCCACAAGGAAGGTGCTAGCCCTGAAAGATCTTGCTAGTATGCACTATCCCTCTGCAGCCTATCCACAGGCTCAACAGCTTTGGGGATCTCTGCTTTCCCAGAGACTCAGCATGTCACGGTGCTCGCTCTCGGCAGAAGCTTTTTTCTGAAAAGGCAAACTTACGGCTCCTTCTCCCACAGGGAAGGTGCCAGCCCTGAAAACTAATGCAGTTTTTCACTATCCCTCTGCAGCCTATCCACAGGCACAACAGCTTTGGGGATCTCTGCTTTCCCAGAGACTCAGCATGTCACGGTGCTCGTTCTCGGCAGAAGCTTTTTCTGAGAAGGCAAACGTCTGGCTCCTTCTCCCACAAGGAAGGTGCTAGCCCTGAAAGATCTTGCTGGTATGCACTATCCCTCTGCAGCCTATCCACAGGCACAACAGCTTTGGGGATCTCTGCTTTCCCAGAGACTCAGCATGTCACGGTGCTCACTCTTGCCAGAGCCTTTTTCTGAAAAAGAAAACTTTCGGCTCCTTCTCCCACAAGGAAGGTGCTAGCCCTGAAAGATCTTGCTAGTATGCACTATCCCTCTGCAGCCTATCCACAGGCACAACAGCTTTGGGGATCTCTGCTTTCCCAGAGACTCAGCATGTCACGGTGCTCACTCTTGCCAGAGCCTTTTTCTGAAAAAGAAAACTTTCGGCTCCTTCTCCCACAGGGAAGGTGCCAGCCCTGAAAACTAATGCAGTTTTTCACTATCCCTCTGCAGCCTATCCACAGGCACAACAGCTTTGGGGATCTCTGCTTTCCCAGAGACTCAGCATGTCACGGTGCTCACTCTTGCCAAAGCCTTTTTCTGAAAAAGAAAACTTTCGGCTCCTTCTCCCACAAGGAAGGTGCTAGCCCTGAAAGATCTTGCTAGTATGCACTATCCCTCTGCAGCCTATCCACAGGCACAACAGCTTTGGGGATCTCTGCTTTCCCAGAGACTCAGCATGTCACGGTGCTCGCTCTCGGCAGAAGCTTTTTTCTGAAAAGGCAAACTTACGGCTCCTTCTCCCACAGGGAAGGTGCCAGCCCTGAAAACTAATGCAGTTTTTCACTATCCCTCTGCAGCCTATCCACAGGCACAACAGCTTTGGGGATCTCTGCTTTCCCAGAGACTCAGCATGTCACGGTGCTCGTTCTCGGCAGAAGCTTTTTCTGAGAAGGCAAACGTCTGGCTCCTTCTCCCACAAGGAAGGTGCTAGCCCTGAAAGATCTTGCTGGTATTCACTATCCCTCTGCAGCCTATCCACAGGCACAACAGCTTTGGGGATCTCTGCTTTCCAAGAGACTCAGCATGTCACGGTGCTCGCTCTCGGCAGAAGCTTTTTTCTGAAAAAGAAAACTTTCGGCTCCTTCTCCCACAGGGAAGGTGCCAGCCCTGAAAACTAATGCAGTTTTTCACTATCCCTCTGCAGCCTATCCACAGGCACAACAGCTTTGGGGATCTCTGCTTTCCCAGAGACTCAGCATGTCACGGTGCTCACTCTTGCCAGAGCCTTTTTCTGAAAAAGAAAACTTTCGGCTCCTTCTCCCACAGGGAAGGTGCCAGCCCTGAAAACTAATGCAGTTTTTCACTATCCCTCTGCAGCCTATCCACAGGCACAACAGCTTTGGGGATCTCTGCTTTCCCAGAGACTCAGCATGTCACGGTGCTCGTTCTCGGCAGAAGCTTTTTCTGAGAAGGCAAACCTCTAGCTCCTTCTCCCACAAGGAAGGTGCTAGCCCTGAAAGATCTTGCTGGTATGCACTATCCCTCTGCAGCCTATCCACAGGCACAACAGCTTTGGGGATCTCTGCTTTCCCAGAGACTCAGCATGTCACGGTGCTCGTTCTCGGCAGAAGCTTTTTCTGAGAAGGCAAACGTCTGGCTCCTTCTCCCACAAGGAAGGTGCTAGCCCTGAAAGATCTTGCTGGTATTCACTATCCCTCTGCAGCCTATCCACAGGCACAACAGCTTTGGGGATCTCTGCTTTCCCAGAGACTCAGCATGTCACGGTGCTCGCTCTCGGCAGAAGCTTTTTTCTGAAAAAGAAAACTTTCGGCTCCTTCTCCCACAGGGAAGGTGCCAGCCCTGAAAACTAATGCAGTTTTTCACTATCCCTCTGCAGCCTATCCACAGGCACAACAGCTTTGGGGATCTCTGCTTTCCCAGAGACTCAGCATGTCACGGTGCTCACTCTTGCCAGAGCCTTTTTCTGAAAAAGAAAACTTTCGGCTCCTTCTCCCACAGGGAAGGTGCCAGCCCTGAAAACTAATGCAGTTTTTCACTATCCCTCTGCAGCCTATCCACAGGCACAACAGCTTTGGGGATCTCTGCTTTCCCAGAGACTCAGCATGTCACGGTGCTCGTTCTCGGCAGAAGCTTTTTCTGAGAAGGCAAACGTCTGGCTCCTTCTCCCACAAGGAAGGTGCTAGCCCTGAAAGATCTTGCTGGTATGCACTATCCCTCTGCAGCCTATCCACAGGCACAACAGCTTTGGGGATCTCTGCTTTCCCAGAGACTCAGCATGTCACGGTGCTCGCTCTCGGCAGAAGCTTTTTTCTGAAAAGGCAAACTTACGTCTCCTTCTCCCACAGGGAAGGTGCCAGCCCTGAAAACTAATGCAGTTTTTCACTATCCCTCTGCAGCCTATCAACAGGCACAACAGCTTTTGGGATCTCTGCTTTCCCAGAGACTCAGCATGTCACGGTGCTCGTTCTCGGCAGAAGCTTTTTCTGAGAAGGCAAACGTCTGGCTCCTTCTCCCACAAGGAAGGTGCTAGCCCTGAAAGATCTTGCTAGTATGCACTATCCCTCTGCAGCCTATCCACAGGCACAACAGCTTTGGGGATCTCTGCTTTCCAAGAGACTCAGCATGTCACGGTGCTCGCTCTCGGCAGAAGCTTTTTTCTGAAAAAGAAAACTTTCGGCTCATTCTCCCACAGGGAAGGTGCCAGCCCTGAAAACTAATGCAGTTTTTCACTATCCCTCTGCAGCCTATCCACAGGCACAACAGCTTTGGGGATCTCTGCTTTCCCAGAGACTCAGCATGTCACGGTGCTCGTTCTCGGCAGAAGCTTTTTCTGAGAAGGCAAACGTCTGGCTCCTTCTCCCACAAGGAAGGTGCTAGCCCTGAAAGATCTTGCTGGTATTCACTATCCCTCTGCAGCCTATCCACAGGCACAACAGCTTTGGGGATCTCTGCTTTCCCAGAGACTCAGCATGTCACGGTGCTCGCTCTCGGCAGAAGCTTTTTTCTGAAAAAGAAAACTTTCGGCTCCTTCTCCCACAGGGAAGGTGCCAGCCCTGAAAACTAATGCAGTTTTTCACTATCCCTCTGCAGCCTATCCACAGGCACAACAGCTTTGGGGATCTCTGCTTTCCCAGAGACTCAGCATGTCACGGTGCTCGCTCTCGGCAGAAGCTTTTTTCTGAAAAAGAAAACTTTCGGCTCCTTCTCCCACAGGGAAGGTGCCAGCCCTGAAAACTAATGCAGTTTTTCACTATCCCTCTGCAGCCTATCCACAGGCACAACAGCTTTGGGGATCTCTGCTTTCCCAGAGACTCAGCATGTCACGGTGCTCACTCTTGCCAGAGCCTTTTTCTGAAAAAGAAAACTTTCGGCTCCTTCTCCCACAGGGAAGGTGCCAGCCCTGAAAACTAATGCAGTTTTTCACTATCCCTCTGCAGCCTATCCACAGGCACAACAGCTTTGGGGATCTCTGCTTTCCCAGAGACTCAGCATGTCACGGTGCTCGTTCTCGGCAGAAGCTTTTTCTGAGAAGGCAAACCTCTAGCTCCTTCTCCCACAAGGAAGGTGCTAGCCCTGAAAGATCTTGCTGGTATGCACTATCCCTCTGCAGCCTATCCACAGGCACAACAGCTTTGGGGATCTCTGCTTTCCCAGAGACTCAGCATGTCACGGTGCTCGTTCTCGGCAGAAGCTGTTTCTGAGAAGGCAAACGTCTGGCTCCTTCTCCCACAAGGAAGGTGCTAGCCCTGAAAGATCTTGCTAGTATGCACTATCCCTCTGCAGCCTATCCACAGGCACAACAGCTTTGGGGATCTCTGCTTTCCCAGAGACTCAGCATGTCACGGTGCTCGCTCTCGGCAGAAGCTTTTTTCTGAAAAGGCAAACTTACGGCTCCTTCTCCCACAGGGAAGGTGCCAGCCCTGAAAACTAATGCAGTTTTTCACTATCCCTCTGCAGCCTATCCACAGGCACAACAGCTTTGGGGATCTCTGCTTTCCCAGAGACTCAGCATGTCACGGTGCTCGTTCTCGGCAGAAGCTTTTTCTGAGAAGGCAAACGTCTGGCTCCTTCTCCCACAAGGAAGGTGCTAGCCCTGAAAGATCTTGCTGGTATTCACTATCCCTCTGCAGCCTATCCACAGGCACAACAGCTTTGGGGATCTCTGCTTTCCCAGAGACTCAGCATGTCACGGTGCTCGCTCTCGGCAGAAGCTTTTTTCTGAAAAAGAAAACTTTCGGCTCCTTCTCCCACAGGGAAGGTGCCAGCCCTGAAAACTAATGCAGTTTTTCACTATCCCTCTGCAGCCTATCCACAGGCACAACAGCTTTGGGGATCTCTGCTTTCCCAGAGACTCAGCATGTGACGGTGCTCACTCTTGCCAGAGCCTTTTTCTGAAAAAGAAAACTTTCGGCTCCTTCTCCCACAGGGAAGGTGCCAGCCCTGAAAACTAATGCAGTTTTTCACTATCCCTCTGCAGCCTATCCACAGGCACAACAGCTTTGGGGATCTCTGCTTTCCCAGAGACTCAGCATGTCACGGTGCTCGTTCTCGGCAGAAGCTTTTTCTGAGAAGGCAAACCTCTAGCTCCTTCTCCCACAAGGAAGGTGCTAGCCCTGAAAGATCTTGCTGGTATGCACTATCCCTCTGCAGCCTATCCACAGGCACAACAGCTTTGGGGATCTCTGCTTTCCCAGAGACTCAGCATGTCACGGTGCTCGCTCTCGGCAGAAGCTTTTTTCTGAAAAGGCAAACTTACGTCTCCTTCTCCCACAGGGAAGGTGCCAGCCCTGAAAACTAATGCAGTTTTTCACTATCCCTCTGCAGCCTATCAACAGGCACAACAGCTTTTGGGATCTCTGCTTTCCCAGAGACTCAGCATGTCACGGTGCTCGTTCTCGGCAGAAGCTTTTTCTGAGAAGGCAAACGTCTGGCTCCTTCTCCCACAAGGAAGGTGCTAGCCCTGAAAGATCTTGCTAGTATGCACTATCCCTCTGCAGCCTATCCACAGGCACAACAGCTTTGGGGATCTCTGCTTTCCCAGAGACTCAGCATGTCACGGTGCTCGCTCTCGGCAGAAGCTTTTTTCTGAAAAGGCAAACTTACGGCTCCTTCTCCCACAGGGAAGGTGCCAGCCCTGAAAACTAATGCAGTTTTTCACTATCCCTCTGCAGCCTATCCACAGGCACAACAGCTTTGGGGATCTCTGCTTTCCCAGAGACTCAGCATGTCACGGTGCTCGTTCTCGGCAGAAGCTTTTTCTGAGAAGGCAAACCTCTAGCTCCTTCTCCCACAAGGAAGGTGCTAGCCCTGAAAGATCTTGCTGGTATGCACTATCCCTCTGCAGCCTATCCACAGGCACAACAGCTTTGGGGATCTCTGCTTTCCCAGAGACTCAGCATGTCACGGTGCTCGCTCTCGGCAGAAGCTTTTTTCTGAAAAGGCAAACTTACGTCTCCTTCTCCCACAGGGAAGGTGCCAGCCCTGAAAACTAATGCAGTTTTTCACTATCCCTCTGCAGCCTATCAAAAGGCACAACAGCTTTTGGGATCTCTGCTTTCCCAGAGACTCAGCATGTCACGGTGCTCGTTCTCGGCAGAAGCTTTTTCTGAGAAGGCAAACGTCTGGCTCCTTCTCCCACAAGGAAGGTGCTAGCCCTGAAAGATCTTGCTAGTATGCACTATCCCTCTGCAGCCTATCCACAGGCACAACAGCTTTGGGGATCTCTGCTTTCCCAGAGACTCAGCATGTCACGGTGCTCGCTCTCGGCAGAAGCTTTTTTCTGAAAAAGAAAACTTTCGGCTCCTTCTCCCACAGGGAAGGTGCCAGCCCTGAAAACTAATGCAGTTTTTCACTATCCCTCTGCAGCCTATCCACAGGCACAACAGCTTTGGGGATCTCTGCTTTCCCAGAGACTCAGCATGTCACGGTGCTCGTTCTCGGCAGAAGCTTTTTCTGAGAAGGCAAACGTCTGGCTCCTTCTCCCACAAGGAAGGTGCTAGCCCTGAAAGATCTTGCTGGTATTCACTATCCCTCTGCAGCCTATCCACAGGCACAACAGCTTTGGGGATCTCTGCTTTCCAAGAGACTCAGCATGTCACGGTGCTCGCTCTCGGCAGAAGCTTTTTTCTGAAAAAGAAAACTTTCGGCTCCTTCTCCCACAGGGAAGGTGCCAGCCCTGAAAACTAATGCAGTTTTTCACTATCCCTCTGCAGCCTATCCACAGGCACAACAGCTTTGGGGATCTCTGCTTTCCCAGAGACTCAGCATGTCACGGTGCTCACTCTTGCCAGAGCCTTTTTCTGAAAAAGAAAACTTTCGGCTCCTTCTCCCACAGGGAAGGTGCCAGCCCTGAAAACTAATGCAGTTTTTCACTATCCCTCTGCAGCCTATCCACAGGCACAACAGCTTTGGGGATCTCTGCTTTCCCAGAGACTCAGCATGTCACGGTGCTCGCTCTCGGCAGAAGCTTTTTTCTGAAAAAGAAAACTTACGGCTCCTTCTCCCACAGGGAAGGTGCCAGCCCTGAAAACTAATGCAGTTTTTCACTATCCCTCTGCAGCCTATCCACAGGCACAACAGCTTTGGGGATCTCTGCTTTCCCAGAGACTCAGCATGTCACGGTGCTCGTTCTCGGCAGAAGCTTTTTCTGAGAAGGCAAACGTCTGGCTCCTTCTCCCACAAGGAAGGTGCTAGCCCTGAAAGATCTTGCTGGTATTCACTATCCCTCTGCAGCCTATCCACAGGCACAACAGCTTTGGGGATCTCTGCTTTCCCAGAGACTCAGCATGTCACGGTGCTCACTCTTGCCAGAGCCTTTTTCTGAAAAAGAAAACTTTCGGCTCCTTCTCCCACAAGGAAGGTGCTAGCCCTGAAAGATCTTGCTAGTATGCACTATCCCTCTGCAGCCTATCCACAGGCACAACAGCTTTGGGGATCTCTGCTTTCCCAGAGACTCAGCATGTCACGGTGCTCACTCTTGCCAGAGCCTTTTTCTGAAAAAGAAAACTTTCGGCTCCTTCTCCCACAAGGAAGGTGCTAGCCCTGAAAGATCTTGCTAGTATGCACTATCCCTCTGCAGCCTATCCACAGGCACAACAGCTTTGGGGATCTCTGCTTTCCCAGAGACTCAGCATGTCACGGTGCTCGCTCTCGGCAGAAGCTTTTTTCTGAAAAGGCAAACTTACGGCTCCTTCTCCCACAGGGAAGGTGCCAGCCCTGAAAACTAATGCAGTTTTTCACTATCCCTCTGCAGCCTATCCACAGGCACAACAGCTTTGGGGATCTCTGCTTTCCCAGAGACTCAGCATGTCACGGTGCTCGTTCTCGGCAGAAGCTTTTTCTGAGAAGGCAAACGTCTGGCTCCTTCTCCCACAAGGAAGGTGCTAGCCCTGAAAGATCTTGCTGGTATGCACTATCCCTCTGCAGCCTATCCACAGGCACAACAGCTTTGGGGATCTCTGCTTTCCCAGAGACTCAGCATGTCACGGTGCTCGCTCTCGGCAGAAGCTTTTTTCTGAAAAAGAAAACTTTCGGCTCCTTCTCCCACAGGGAAGGTGCCAGCCCTGAAAACTAATGCAGTTTTTCACTATCCCTCTGCAGCCTATCCACAGGCACAACAGCTTTGGGGATCTCTGCTTTCCCAGAGACTCAGCATGTCACGGTGCTCGTTCTCGGCAGAAGCTTTTTCTGAGAAGGCAAACGTCTGGCTCCTTCTCCCACAAGGAAGGTGCTAGCCCTGAAAGGTCTTGCTGGTATTCACTATCCCTCTGCAGCCTATCCACAGGCACAACAGCTTTGGGGATCTCTGCTTTCCCAGAGACTCAGCATGTCACGGTGCTCACTCTTGCCAGAGCCTTTTTCTGAAAAAGAAAACTTTCGGCTCCTTCTCCAACAAGGAAGGTGCTAGCCCTGAAAGATCTTGCTAGTATGCACTATCCCTCTGCAGCCTATCCACAGGCACAACAGCTTTGGGGATCTCTGCTTTCCCAGAGACTCAGCATGTCACGGTGCTCACTCTTGCCAGAGCCTTTTTCTGAAAAAGAAAACTTTCGTTTCCTTCTCCCACAAGGAAGGTGCTAGCCCTGAAAGATCTTGCTAGTATGCACTATCCCTCTGCAGCCTATCCACAGGCACAACAGCTTTGGGGATCTCTGCTTTCCCAGAGACTCAGCATGTCACGGTGCTCGCTCTCGGCAGAAGCTTTTTTCTGAAAAAGAAAACTTTCGGCTCCTTCTCCCACAGGGAAGGTGCCAGCCCTGAAAACTAATGCAGTTTTTCACTATCCCTCTGCAGCCTATCCACAGGCACAACAGCTTTGGGGATCTCTGCTTTCCCAGAGACTCAGCATGTCACGGTGCTCACTCTTGCCAGAGCCTTTTTCTGAAAAAGAAAACTTTCGGCTCCTTCTCCCACAAGGAAGGTGCTAGCCCTGAAAGATCTTGCTAGTATGCACTATCCCTCTGCAGCCTATCCACAGGCACAACAGCTTTGGGGATCTCTGCTTTCCCAGAGACTCAGCATGTCACGGTGCTCGCTCTCGGCAGAAGCTTTTTTCTGAAAAGGCAAACTTTCGGCTCCTTCTCCCACAGGGAAGGTGCCAGCCCTGAAAACTAATGCAGTTTTTCACTATCCCTCTGCAGCCTATCCACAGGCACAACAGCTTTGGGGATCTCTGCTTTCCCAGAGACTCAGCATGTCACGGTGCTCGTTCTCGGCAGAAGCTTTTTCTGAGAAGGCAAACGTCTGGCTCCTTCTCCCACAAGGAAGGTGCTAGCCCTGAAAGATCTTGCTGGTATGCACTATCCCTCTGCAGCCTATCCACAGGCACAACAGCTTTGGGGATCTCTGCTTTCCAAGAGACTCACCATGTCACGGTGCTCGTTCTCGGCAGAAGCTTTTTTCTGAAAAAGAAAACTTTCGGCTCCTTCTCCCACAGGGAAGGTGCCAGCCCTGAAAACTAATGCAGTTTTTCACTATCCCTCTGCAGCCTATCCACAGGCACAACAGCTTTGGGGATCTCTGCTTTCCCAGAGACTCAGCATGTCACGGTGCTCACTCTTGCCAGAGCCTTTTTCTGAAAAAGAAAACTTTCGGCTCCTTCTCCCACAGGGAAGGTGCCAGCCCTGAAAACTAATGCAGTTTTTCACTATCCCTCTGCAGCCTATCCACAGGCACAACAGCTTTGGGGATCTCTGCTTTCCCAGAGACTCAGCATGTCACGGTGCTCGTTCTCGGCAGAAGCTTTTTCTGAGAAGGCAAACCTCTAGCTCCTTCTCCCACAAGGAAGGTGCTAGCCCTGAAAGATCTTGCTGGTATGCACTATCCCTCTGCAGCCTATCCACAGGCACAACAGCTTTGGGGATCTCTGCTTTCCCAGAGACTCAGCATGTCACGGTGCTCGTTCTCGGCAGAAGCTTTTTCTGAGAAGGCAAACGTCTGGCTCCTTCTCCCACAAGGAAGGTGCTAGCCCTGAAAGATCGTGCTAGTATGCACTATCCCTCTGCAGCCTATCCACAGGCACAACAGCTTTGGGGATCTCTGCTTTCCCAGAGACTCAGCATGTCACGGTGCTCACTCTTGCCAGAGCCTTTTTCTGAAAAAGAAAACTTTCGGCTCCTTCTCCCACAAGGAAGGTGCTAGCCCTGAAAGATCTTGCTAGTATGCACTATCCCTCTGCAGCCTATCCACAGGCACAACAGCTTTGGGGATCTCTGCTTTCCCAGAGACTCAGCATGTCACGGTGCTCACTCTTGCCAGAGCCTTTTTCTGAAAAAGAAAACTTTCGGCTCCTTCTCCCACAAGGAAGGTGCTAGCCCTGAAAGATCTTGCTAGTATGCACTATCCCTCTGCAGCCTACCCACAGGCACAACAGCTTTGGGGATCTCTGCTTTCCCAGAGACTCAGCATGTCACGGTGCTCGCTCTCGGCAGAAGCTTTTTTCTGAAAAGGCAAACTTACGGCTCCTTCTCCCACAGGGAAGGTGCCAGCCCTGAAAACTAATGCAGTTTTTCACTATCCCTCTGCAGCCTATCCACAGGCACAACAGCTTTGGGGATCTCTGCTTTCCCAGAGACTCAGCATGTCACGGTGCTCGCTCTCGGCAGAAGCTTTTTTCTGAAAAGGCAAACTTACGTCTCCTTCTCCCACAGGGAAGGTGCCAGCCCTGAAAACTAATGCAGTTTTTCACTATCCCTCTGCAGCCTATCCACAGGCACAACAGCTTTTGGGATCTCTGCTTTCCCAGAGACTCAGCATGTCACGGTGCTCGTTCTCGGCAGAAGCTTTTTCTGAGAAGGCAAACGTCTGGCTCCTTCTCCCACAAGGAAGGTGCTAGCCTTGAAAGATCTTGCTAGTATGCACTATCCCTCTGCAGCCTATCCACAGGCACAACAGCTTTGGGGATCTCTGCTTTCCCAGAGACTCAGCATGTCACGGTGCTCACTCTTGCCAGAGCCTTTTTCTGAAAAAGAAAACTTTCGGCTCCTTCTCCCACAAGGAAGGTGCTAGCCCTGAAAGATCTTGCTAGTATGCACTATCCCTTTGCAGCCTATCCACAGGCACAACAGCTTTGGGGATCTCTGCTTTCCCAGAGACTCAGCATGTCACGGTGCTCACTCTTGCCAGAGCCTTTTTCTGAAAAAGAAAACTTTCGGCTCCTTCTCCCACAAGGAAGGTGCTAGCCCTGAAAGATCTTGCTAGTATGCACTATCCCTCTGCAGCCTATCCACAGGCACAACAGCTTTGGGGATCTCTGCTTTCCCAGAGACTCAGCATGTCACGGTGCTCGCTCTCGGCAGAAGCTTTTTTCTGAAAAGGCAAACTTACGGCTCCTTCTCCCACAGGGAAGGTGCCAGCCCTGAAAACTAATGCAGTTTTTCACTATCCCTCTGCAGCCTATCCACAGGCACAACAGCTTTGGGGATCTCTGCTTTCCCAGAGACTCAGCATGTCACGGTGCTCGTTCTCGGCAGAAGCTTTTTCTGAGAAGGCAAACGTCTGGCTCCTTCTCCCACAAGGAAGGTGCTAGCCCTGAAAGATCTTGCTGGTATTCACTATCCCTCTGCAGCCTATCCACAGGCACAACAGCTTTGGGGATCTCTGCTTTCCCAGAGACTCAGCATGTCACGGTGCTCGCTCTCGGCAGAAGCTTTTTTCTGAAAAAGAAAACTTTCGGCTCCTTCTCCCACAGGGAAGGTGCCAGCCCTGAAAACTAATGCAGTTTTTCACTATCCCTCTGCAGCCTATCCACAGGCACAACAGCTTTGGGGATCTCTGCTTTCCCAGAGACTCAGCATGTCACGGTGCTCGCTCTCGGCAGAAGCTTTTTTCTGAAAAGGCAAACTTACGTCTCCTTCTCCCACAGGGAAGGTGCCAGCCCTGAAAACTAATGCAGTTTTTCACTATCCCTCTGCAGCCTATCCACAGGCACAACAGCTTTTGGGATCTCTGCTTTCCCAGAGACTCAGCATGTCACGGTGCTCGTTCTCGGCAGAAGCTTTTTCTGAGAAGGCAAACGTCTGGCTCCTTCTCCCACAAGGAAGGTGCTAGCCCTGAAAGATCTTGCTAGTATGCACTATCCCTCTGCAGCCTATCCACAGGCACAACAGCTTTGGGGATCTCTGCTTTCCCAGAGACTCAGCATGTCACGGTGCTCACTCTTGCCAGAGCCTTTTTCTGAAAAAGAAAACTTTCGGCTCCTTCTCCCACAAGGAAGGTGCTAGCCCTGAAAGATCTTGCTAGTATGCACTATCCCTCTGCAGCCTATCCACAGGCACAACAGCTTTGGGGATCTCTGCTTTCCCAGAGACTCAGCATGTCACGGTGCTCACTCTTGCCAGAGCCTTTTTCTGAAAAAGAAAACTTTCGGCTCCTTCTCCCACAAGGAAGGTGCTAGCCCTGAAAGATCTTGCTAGTATGCACTATCCCTCTGCAGCCTATCCACAGGCACAACAGCTTTGGGGATCTCTGCTTTCCCAGAGACTCAGCATGTCACGGTGCTCACTCTTGCCAGAGCCTTTTTCTGAAAAAGAAAACTTTCGGCTCCTTCTCCCACAAGGAAGGTGCTAGCCCTGAAAGATCTTGCTAGTATGCACTATCCCTCTGCAGCCTATCCACAGGCACAACAGCTTTGGGGATCTCTGCTTTCCCAGAGACTCAGCATGTCACGGTGCTCACTCTTGCCAGAGCCTTTTTCTGAAAAAGAAAACTTTCGGCTCCTTCTCCCACAAGGAAGGTGCTAGCCCTGAAAGTACTTGCTAGTATGCACTATCCCTCTGCAGCCTATCCACAGGCACAACAGCTTTGGGGATCTCTGCTTTCCCAGAGACTCAGCATGTCACGGTGCTCACTCTTGCCAGAGCCTTTTTCTGAAAAAGAAAACTTTCGGCTCCTTCTCCCACAAGGAAGGTGCTAGCCCTGAAAGATCTTGCTAGTATGCACTATCCCTCTGCAGCCTATCCACAGGCACAACAGCTTTGGGGATCTCTGCTTTCCCAGAGACTCAGCATGTCACGGTGCTCACTCTTGCCAGAGCCTTTTTCTGAAAAAGAAAACTTTCGGCTCCTTCTCCCACAAGGAAGGTGCTAGCCCTGAAAGATCTTGCTAGTATGCACTATCCCTCTGCAGCCTATCCACAGGCACAACAGCTTTGGGGATCTCTGCTTTCCCAGAGACTCAGCATGTCACGGTGCTCGCTCTCGGCAGAAGCTTTTTTCTGAAAAGGCAAACTTACGGCTCCTTCTCCCACAGGGAAGGTGCCAGCCCTGAAAACTAATGCAGTTTTTCACTATCCCTCTGCAGCCTATCCACAGGCACAACAGCTTTGGGGATCTCTGCTTTCCCAGAGACTCAGCATGTCACGGTGCTCGTTCTCGGCAGAAGCTTTTTCTGAGAAGGCAAACGTCTGGCTCCTTCTCCCACAAGGAAGGTGCTAGCCCTGAAAGATCTTGCTGGTATGCACTATCCCTCTGCAGCCTATCCACAGGCACAACAGCTTTGGGGATCTCTGCTTTCCCAGAGACTCAGCATGTCACGGTGCTCGCTCTCGGCAGAAGCTTTTTTCTGAAAAAGAAAACTTTCGGCTCCTTCTCCCACAGGGAAGGTGCCAGCCCTGAAAACTAATGCAGTTTTTCACTATCCCTCTGCAGCCTATCCACAGGCACAACAGCTTTTGGGATCTCTGCTTTCCCAGAGACTCAGCATGTCACGGTGCTCGCTCTCGGCAGAAGCTTTTTTCTGAAAAGGAAAACTTTCGGCTCCTTCTCCCACAGGGAAGGTGCCAACCCTGAAAACTAATGCAGTTTTTCACTATCCCTCTGCAGCCTATCCACAGGCACAACAGCTTTGGGGATCTCTGCTTTCCCAGAGACTCAGCATGTCACGGTGCTCGTTCTCGGCAGAAGCTTTTTCTGAGAAGGCAAACGTCTGGCTCCTTCTCCCACAAGGAAGGTGCTAGCCCTGAAAGATCTTGCTGGTATTCACTATCCCTCTGCAGCCTATCCACAGGCACAACAGCTTTGGGGATCTCTGCTTTCCCAGAGACTCAGCATGTCACGGTGCTCGCTCTCGGCAGAAGCTTTTTTCTGAAAAAGAAAACTTTCGGCTCCTTCTCCCACAGGGAAGGTGCCAGCCCTGAAAACTAATGCAGTTTTTCACTATCCCTCTGCAGCCTATCCACAGGCACAACAGCTTTGGGGATCTCTGCTTTCCCAGAGACTCAGCATGTCACGGTGCTCACTCTTGCCAGAGCCTTTTTCTGAAAAAGAAAACTTTCGGCTCCTTCTCCCACAAGGAAGGTGCTAGCCCTGAAAGATCTTGCTGGTATGCACTATCCCTCTGCAGCCTATCCACAGGCACAACAGCTTTGGGGATCTCTGCTTTCCCAGAGACTCAGCATGTCACGGTGCTCGCTCTCGGCAGAAGCTTTTTTCTGAAAAAGAAAACTTTCGGCTCCTTCTCCCACAGGGAAGGTGCCAGCCCTGAAAACTAATGCAGTTTTTCACTATCCCTCTGCAGCCTATCCACAGGCACAACAGCTTTGGGGATCTCTGCTTTCCCAGAGACTCAGCATGTCACGGTGCTCGTTCTCGGCAGAAGCTTTTTCTGAGAAGGCAAACGTCTGGCTCCTTCTCCCACAAGGAAGGTGCTAGCCCTGAAAGATCTTGCTGGTATTCACTATCCCTCTGCAGCCTATCCACAGGCACAACAGCTTTGGGGATCTCTGCTTTCCCAGAGACTCAGCATGTCACGGTGCTCACTCTTGCCAGAGCCTTTTTCTGAAAAAGAAAACTTTCGGCTCCTTCTCCCACAAGGAAGGTGCTAGCCCTGAAAGATCTTGCTAGTATGCACTATCCCTCTGCAGCCTATCCACAGGCACAACAGCTTTGGGGATCTCTGCTTTCCCAGAGACTCAGCATGTCACGGTGCTCACTCTTGCCAGAGCCTTTTTCTGAAAAAGAAAACTTTCGGCTCCTTCTCCCACAAGGAAGGTGCTAGCCCTGAAAGATCTTGCTAGTATGCACTATCCCTCTGCAGCCTATCCACAGGCACAACAGCTTTGGGGATCTCTGCTTTCCCAGAGACTCAGCATGTCACGGTGCTCGCTCTCGGCAGAAGCTTTTTTCTGAAAAGGCAAACTTACGGCTCCTTCTCCCACAGGGAAGGTGCCAGCCCTGAAAACTAATGCAGTTTTTCACTATCCCTCTGCAGCCTATCCACAGGCACAACAGCTTTGGGGATCTCTGCTTTCCCAGAGACTCAGCATGTCACGGTGCTCGTTCTCGGCAGAAGCTTTTTCTGAGAAGGCAAACGTCTGGCTCCTTCTCCCACAAGGAAGGTGCTAGCCCTGAAAGATCTTGCTGGTATGCACTATCCCTCTGCAGCCTATCCACAGGCACAACAGCTTTGGGGATCTCTGCTTTCCCAGAGACTCAGCATGTCACGGTGCTCGCTCTCGGCAGAAGCTTTTTTCTGAAAAAGAAAACTTTCGGCTCCTTCTCCCACAGGGAAGGTGCCAGCCCTGAAAACTAATGCAGTTTTTCACTATCCCTCTGCAGCCTATCCACAGGCACAACAGCTTTTGGGATCTCTGCTTTCCCAGAGACTCAGCATGTCACGGTGCTCGCTCTCGGCAGAAGCTTTTTTCTGAAAAAGAAAACTTTCGGCTCCTTCTCCCACAGGGAAGGTGCCAACCCTGAAAACTAATGCAGTTTTTCACTATCCCTCTGCAGCCTATCCACAGGCACAACAGCTTTGGGGATCTCTGCTTTCCCAGAGACTCAGCATGTCACGGTGCTCGTTCTCGGCAGAAGCTTTTTCTGAGAAGGCAAACGTCTGGCTCCTTCTCCCACAAGGAAGGTGCTAGCCCTGAAAGATCTTGCTGGTATTCACTATCCCTCTGCAGCCTATCCACAGGCACAACAGCTTTGGGGATCTCTGCTTTCCCAGAGACTCAGCATGTCACGGTGCTCGCTCTCGGCAGAAGCTTTTTTCTGAAAAAGAAAACTTTCGGCTCCTTCTCCCACAGGGAAGGTGCCAGCCCTGAAAACTAATGCAGTTTTTCACTATCCCTCTGCAGCCTATCCACAGGCACAACAGCTTTGGGGATCTCTGCTTTCCCAGAGACTCAGCATGTCACGGTGCTCACTCTTGCCAGAGCCTTTTTCTGAAAAAGAAAACTTTCGGCTCCTTCTCCCACAGGGAAGGTGCCAGCCCTGAAAACTAATGCAGTTTTTCACTATCCCTCTGCAGCCTATCCACAGGCACAACAGCTTTGGGGATCTCTGCTTTCCCAGAGACTCAGCATGTCACGGTGCTCGTTCTCGGCAGAAGCTTTTTCTGAGAAGGCAAACCTCTAGCTCCTTCTCCCACAAGGAAGGTGCTAGCCCTGAAAGATCTTGCTGGTATGCACTATCCCTCTGCAGCCTATCCACAGGCACAACAGCTTTGGGGATCTCTGCTTTCCCAGAGACTCAGCATGTCACGGTGCTCGCTCTCGGCAGAAGCTTTTTTCTGAAAAGGCAAACTTACGTCTCCTTCTCCCACAGGGAAGGTGCCAGCCCTGAAAACTAATGCAGTTTTTCACTATCCCTCTGCAGCCTATCCACAGGCACAACAGCTTTTGGGATCTCTGCTTTCCCAGAGACTCAGCATGTCACGGTGCTCACTCTTGCCAGAGCCTTTTTCTGAAAAAGAAAACTTTCGGCTCCTTCTCCCACAAGGAAGGTGCTAGCCCTGAAAGATCTTGCTAGTATGCACTATCCCTCTGCAGCCTATCCACAGGCACAACAGCTTTGGGGATCTCTGCTTTCCCAGAGACTCAGCATGTCACGGTGCTCGCTCTCGGCAGAAGCTTTTTTCTGAAAAGGCAAACTTTCGGCTCCTTCTCCCACAGGGAAGGTGCCAACCCTGAAAACTAATGCAGTTTTTCACTATCCCTCTGCAGCCTATCCACAGGCACAACAGCTTTGGGGATCTCTGCTTTCCCAGAGACTCAGCATGTCACGGTGCTCGCTCTCGGCAGAAGCTTTTTTCTGAAAAGGCAAACTTACGTCTCCTTCTCCCACAGGGAAGGTGCCAGCCCTGAAAACTAATGCAGTTTTTCACTATCCCTCTGCAGCCTATCCACAGGCACAACAGCTTTGGGGATCTCTGCTTTCCCAGAGACTCAGCATGTCACGGTGCTCGCTCTCGGCAGAAGCTTTTTTCTGAAAAGGCAAACTTACGGCTCCTTCTCCCACAGGGAAGGTGCCAGCCCTGAAAACTAATGCAGTTTTTCACTATCCCTCTGCAGCCTATCCACAGGCACAACAGCTTTGGGGATCTCTGCTTTCCCAGAGACTCAGCATGTCACGGTGCTCGTTCTCGGCAGAAGCTTTTTCTGAGAAGGCAAACGTCTGGCTCCTTCTCCCACAAGGAAGGTGCTAGCCCTGAAAGATCTTGCTGGTATGCACTATCCCTCTGCAGCCTATCCACAGGCACAACAGCTTTGGGGATCTCTGCTTTCCCAGAGACTCAGCATGTCACGGTGCTCGCTCTCGGCAGAAGCTTTTTTCTGAAAAGGCAAACTTACGGCTCCTTCTCCCACAAGGAAGGTGCCAGCCCTGAAAGATCTTGCTGGTCTTCACTATCCCTCTGCAGCCTATCCACAGGCACAACAGCTTTGGGGATCTCTGCTTTCCCAGAGACTCAGCATGTCACGGTGCTCGCTCTCGGCAGAAGCTTTTTTCTGAAAAAGAAAACTTTCGGCTCCTTCTCCCACAAGGAAGGTGCCAGGCCTGAAAGCTAATGCAGCTCTTCACTATCCTCCTGCAGCCTATCCTCAGGCAAAACAGCACTGGGGATCTCTGCTTTCCCAGAGACTCTGCATGTCACGGTGCTCACTCTCGCCAGAGCTTTTTTCTGAAAAGGCAAACTTTCGGCTCCTTCTCCCACAGGGAAGGTGCCAGCCCTGAAAACTAATGCAGTTTTTCACTATCCCTCTGCAGCCTATCCACAGGCACAACAGCTTTGGGGATCTCTGCTTTCCCAGAGACTCAGCATGTCACGGTGCTCACTCTCGCCAGAGCCTTTTTCTGAAAAGGCAAACTTACGGCTCCTTCTCCCACAGGGAAGGTGCCAGCCCTGAAAACTAATGCAGTTTTTCACTATCCCTCTGCAGCCTATCCACAGGCACAACAGCTTTGGGGATCTCTGCTTTCCCAGAGACTCAGCAGGTCACGGTGCTCGCTCTCGGCAGAAGCTTTTTTCTGAAAAGGCAAACTTTCGGCTCCTTCTCCCACAGGGAAGGTGCCAACCCTGAAAACTAATGCAGTTTTTCACTATCCCTCTGCAGCCTATCCACAGGCACAAGAGCTTTGGGGATCTCTGCTTTCCCAGAGACTCAGCATGTCACGGTGCTCGTTCTCGGCAGAAGCTTTTTCTGAGAAGGCAAACGTCTGGCTCCTTCTCCCACAAGGAAGGTGCTAGCCCTGAAAGATCTTGCTGGTATGCACTATCCCTCTGCAGCCTATCCACAGGCACAACAGCTTTGGGGATCTCTGCTTTCCCAGAGACTCAGCATGTCACGGTGCTCGCTCTCGGCAGAAGCTTTTTTCTGAAAAGGCAAACTTACGTCTCCTTCTCCCACAGGGAAGGTGCCAGCCCTGAAAACTAATGCAGTTTTTCACTATCCCTCTGCAGCCTATCCACAGGCACAACAGCTTTTGGGATCTTTGCTTTCCCAGAGACTCAGCATGTCACGGTGCTCGCTCTCGGCAGAAGCTTTTTTCTGAAAAAGAAAACTTTCGGCTCCTTCTCCCACAGGGAAGGTGCCAGCCCTGAAAACTAATGCAGTTTTTCACTATCCCTCTGCAGCCTATCCACAGGCACAACAGCTTTGGGGATCTCTGCTTTCCCAGAGACTCAGCATGTCACGGTGCTCGCTCTCGGCAGAAGCTTTTTTCTGAAAAGGCAAACTTACGGCTCCTTCTCCCACAGGGAAGGTGCCAGCCCTGAAAACTAATGCAGTTTTTCACTATCCCTCTGCAGCCTATCCACAGGCACAACAGCTTTGGGGATTCTGCTTTCCCAGAGACTCAGCATGTCACGGTGCTCGCTCTCGGCAGAAGCTTTTTTCTGAAAAAGAAAACTTTCGGCTCCTTCTCCCACAAGGAAGGTGCCAGGCCTGAAAGCTAATGCAGCTCTTCACTATCCTCCTGCAGCCTATCCACAGGCACAACAGCACTGGGGATCTCTGCTTTCCCAGAGACTCAGCATGTCACGGTGCTCACTCTCGCCAGAACCTTTTTCTGAAAAGGCAAACTTACGGCTCCTTCTCCCACAAGGAAGGTGCCAGCCCTGAAAGATCTTGCTGGTATTCACTATCCCTCTGCAGCCTATATTTAGCCGCAACAGCACTGGGGATCTCTGCTTTCCCAGAGACTCAGCATGTCACGGTGCTCGTTCTCGGCAGAAGCTTTTTCTGAGAAGGCAAACTTACGGCTCCTTCTCCCACAGGGAAGGTGCCAGCCCTGAAAGATCTTGCTGGTATGCACTATCCCTCTGCAGCCTATCCACAGGCACAACAGCTTTGGGGATCTCTGCTTTCCCAGAGACTCAGCATGTCACGGTGCTCGCTCTCGGCAGAAGCTTTTTTCTGAAAAGGCAAACTTACGTCTCCTTCTCCCACAGGGAAGGTGCCAGCCCTGAAAACTAATGCAGTTTTTCACTATCCCTCTGCAGCCTATCCACAGGCACAACAGCTTTGGGGATTCTGCTTTCCCAGAGACTCAGCATGTCACGGTGCTCGCTCTCGGCAGAAGCTTTTTTCTGAAAAAGAAAACTTTCGGCTCCTTCTCCCACAAGGAAGGTGCCAGGCCTGAAAGCTAATGCAGCTCTTCACTATCCTCCTGCAGCCTATCCACAGGCACAACAGCTTTTGGGATCTCCGCTTTCCCAGAGACTCAGCATGTCACGGTGCTCGCTCTCGGCAGAAGCTTTTTTCTGAAAAAGAAAACTTACGGCTCCTTCTCCCACAGGGAAGGTGCCAGCCCTGAAAACTAATGCAGTTTTTCACTATCCCTCTGCAGCCTATGCACAGGCACAACAGCTTTGGGGATCTCTGCTTTCCCAGAGACTCAGCATGTCACGGTGCTCGCTCTCGGCAGAAGCTTTTTCTGAGAAGGCAAACGTCTGGCTCCTTCTCCCACAAGGAAGGTGCTAGCCCTGAAAGATCTTGCTGGTATTCACTATCCCTCTGCAGCCTATCCACAGGCACAACAGCTTTGGGGATCTCTGCTTTCCCAGAGACTCAGCAGGTCACGGTGCTCGCTCTCGGCAGAAGCTTTTTTCTGAAAAAGCAAACTTACGGCTCCTTCTCCCACAAGGAAGGTGCCAGCCCTGAAAGATCTTGCTGGTCTTCAATATCCCTCTGCAGCCTATCCACAGGCACAACAGCTTTGGGGATTCTGCTTTCCCAGAGACTCAGCATGTCACGGTGCTCGCTCTCGGCAGAAGCTTTTTTCTGAAAAAGAAAACTTTCGGCTCCTTCTCCCACAAGGAAGGTGCCAGGCCTGAAAGCTAATGCAGCTCTTCACTATCCTCCTGCAGCCTATCCACAGGCACAACAGCACTGGGGATCTCTGCTTTCCCAGAGACTCAGCATGTCACGGTGCTCACTCTCGCCAGAACCTTTTTCTGAAAAGGCAAACTTACGGCTCCTTCTCCCACAAGGAAGGTGCCAGCCCTGAAAGATCTTGCTGGTATTCACTATCCCTCTGCAGCCTATATTTAGCCGCAACAGCACTGGGGATCTCTGCTTTCCCAGAGACTCAGCATGTCACGGTGCTCGTTCTCGGCAGAAGCTTTTTCTGAGAAGGCAAACTTACGGCTCCTTCTCCCACAGGGAAGGTGCCAGCCCTGAAAGATCTTGCTGGTATGCACTATCCCTCTGCAGCCTATCCACAGGCACAACAGCTTTGGGGATCTCTGCTTTCCCAGAGACTCAGCATGTCACGGTGCTCGCTCTCGGCAGAAGCTTTTTTCTGAAAAGGCAAACTTACGGCTCCTTCTCCCACAGGGAAGGTGCCAGCCCTGAAAACTAATGCAGTTTTTCACTATCCCTCTGCAGCCTATCCACAGGCACAACAGCTTTGGGGATTCTGCTTTCCCAGAGACTCAGCATGTCACGGTGCTCGCTCTCGGCAGAAGCTTTTTTCTGAAAAAGAAAACTTTCGGCTCCTTCTCCCACAAGGAAGGTGCCAGGCCTGAAAGCTAATGCAGCTCTTCACTATCCTCCTGCAGCCTATCCACAGGCACAACAGCTTTGGGGATCTCTGCTTTCCCAGAGACTCAGCATGTCACGGTGCTCGCTCTCGGCAGAAGCTTTTTTCTGAAAAAGAAAACTTTCGGCTCCTTCTCCCACAGGGAAGGTGCCAGCCCTGAAAACTAATGCAGTTTTTCACTATCCCTCTGCAGCCTATCCACAGGCACAACAGCTTTGGGGATCTCTGCTTTCCCAGAGACTCAGCATGTCACGGTGCTCGTTCTCGGCAGAAGCTTTTTCTGAGAAGGCAAACGTCTGGCTCCTTCTCCCACAAGGAAGGTGCTAGCCCTGAAAGATCTTGCTAGTATGCACTATCCCTCTGCAGCCTATCCACAGGCACAACAGCTTTGGGGATCTCTGCTTTCCCAGAGACTCAGCATGTCACGGTGCTCGCTCTCGGCAGAAGCTTTTTTCTGAAAAGGCAAACTTACGGCTCCTTCTCCCACAGGGAAGGTGCCAGCCCTGAAAACTAATGCAGTTTTTCACTATCCCTCTGCAGCCTATCCACAGGCACAACAGCTTTGGGGATCTCTGCTTTCCCAGAGACTCAGCATGTCACGGTGCTCGTTCTCGGCAGAAGCTTGTTCTGAGAAGGCAAACGTCTGGCTCCTTCTCCCACAAGGAAGGTGCTAGCCCTGAAAGATCTTGCTGGTATGCACTATCCCTCTGCAGCCTATCCACAGGCACAACAGCTTTGGGGATCTCTGCTTTCCCAGAGACTCAGCATGTCACGGTGCTCGCTCTCGGCAGAAGCTTTTTTCTGAAAAGGCAAACTTACGGCTCCTTCTCCCACAGGGAAGGTGCCAGCCCTGAAAACTAATGCAGTTTTTCACTATCCCTCTGCAGCCTATCCACAGGCACAACAGCTTTGGGGATCTCTGCTTTCCCAGAGACTCAGCAGGTCACGGTGCTCGCTCTCGGCAGAAGCTTTTTTCTGAAAAAGAAAACTTTCGGCTCCTTCTCCCACAGGGAAGGTGCCAGCCCTGAAAACTAATGCAGTTTTTCACTATCCCTCTGCAGCCTATGCACAGGCACAACAGCTTTGGGGATCTCTGCTTTCCCAGAGACTCAGCAGGTCACGGTGCTCGCTCTCGGCAGAAGCTTTTTCTGAGAAGGCAAACGTCTGGCTCCTTCTCCCACAAGGAAGGTGCTAGCCCTGAAAGATCTTGCTGGTATGCACTATCCCTCTGCAGCCTATCCACAGGCACAACAGCTTTGGGGATCTCTGCTTTCCCAGAGACTCAGCATGTCACGGTGCTCGCTCTCGGCAGAAGCTTTTTTCTGAAAAGGCAAACTTACGGCTCCTTCTCCCACAGGGAAGGTGCCAGCCCTGAAAACTAATGCAGTTTTTCACTATCCCTCTGCAGCCTATCCACAGGCACAACAGCTTTGGGGATTCTGCTTTCCCAGAGACTCAGCATGTCACGGTGCTCGCTCTCGGCAGAAGCTTTTTTCTGAAAAAGAAAACTTTCGGCTCCTTCTCCCACAAGGAAGGTGCCAGGCCTGAAAGCTAATGCAGCTCTTCACTATCCTCCTGCAGCCTATCCACAGGCACAACAGCACTGGGGATCTCTGCTTTCCCAGAGACTCAGCATGTCACGGTGCTCACTCTCGCCAGAACCTTTTTCTGAAAAGGCAAACTTACGGCTCCTTCTCCCACAAGGAAGGTGCCAGCCCTGAAAGATCTTGCTGGTATTCACTATCCCTCTGCAGCCTATCTTTAGCCGCAACAGCACTGGGGATCTCTGCTTTCCCAGAGACTCAGCATGTCACGGTGCTCGTTCTCGGCAGAAGCTTTTTCTGAGAAGGCAAACTTACGGCTCCTTCTCCCACAGGGAAGGTGCCAGCCCTGAAAGATCTTGCTGGTATGCACTATCCCTCTGCAGCCTATCCACAGGCACAACAGCTTTGGGGATCTCTGCTTTCCCAGAGACTCAGCATGTCACGGTGCTCGCTCTCGGCAGAAGCTTTTTTCTGAAAAGGCAAACTTACGTCTCCTTCTCCCACAGGGAAGGTGCCAGCCCTGAAAACTAATGCAGTTTTTCACTATCCCTCTGCAGCCTATCCACAGGCACAACAGCTTTGGGGATCTCTGCTTTCCCAGAGACTCAGCATGTCACGGTGCTCGTTCTCGGCAGAAGCTTTTTCTGAGAAGGCAAACTTACGGCTCCTTCTCCCACAGGGAAGGTGCCAGCCCTGAAAGATCTTGCTGGTATGCACTATCCCTCTGCAGCCTATCCACAGGCACAACAGCTTTGGGGATCTCTGCTTTCCCAGAGACTCAGCATGTCACGGTGCTCGCTCTCGGCAGAAGCTTTTTTCTGAAAAGGCAAACTTACGGCTCCTTCTCCCACAGGGAAGGTGCCAGCCCTGAAAACTAATGCAGTTTTTCACTATCCCTCTGCAGCCTATCCACAGGCACAACAGCTTTGGGGATTCTGCTTTCCCAGAGACTCAGCATGTCACGGTGCTCGCTCTCGGCAGAAGCTTTTTTCTGAAAAAGAAAACTTTCGGCTCCTTCTCCCACAAGGAAGGTGCCAGGCCTGAAAGCTAATGCAGCTCTTCACTATCCTCCTGCAGCCTATCCACAGGCACAACAGCTGTGGGGATCTCTGCTTTCCCAGAGACTCAGCATGTCACGGTGCTCGCTCTCGGCAGAAGCTTTTTTCTGAAAAAGAAAACTTTCGGCTCCTTCTCCCACAGGGAAGGTGCCAGCCCTGAAAACTAATGCAGTTTTTCACTATCCCTCTGCAGCCTATCCACAGGCACAACAGCTTTGGGGATCTCTGCTTTCCCAGAGACTCAGCATGTCACGGTGCTCGTTCTCGGCAGAAGCTTTTTCTGAGAAGGCAAACGTCTGGCTCCTTCTCCCACAAGGAAGGTGCTAGCCCTGAAAGATCTTGCTAGTATGCACTATCCCTCTGCAGCCTATCCACAGGCACAACAGCTTTGGGGATCTCTGCTTTCCCAGAGACTCAGCATGTCACGGTGCTCGCTCTCGGCAGAAGCTTTTTTCTGAAAAGGCAAACTTACGGCTCCTTCTCCCACAGGGAAGGTGCCAGCCCTGAAAACTAATGCAGTTTTTCACTATCCCTCTGCAGCCTATCCACAGGCACAACAGCTTTGGGGATCTCTGCTTTCCCAGAGACTCAGCATGTCACGGTGCTCGTTCTCGGCAGAAGCTTTTTCTGAGAAGGCAAACGTCTGGCTCCTTCTCCCACAAGGAAGGTGCTAGCCCTGAAAGATCTTGCTGGTATTCACTATCCCTCTGCAGCCTATCCACAGGCACAACAGCTTTGGGGATCTCTGCTTTCCCAGAGACTCAGCATGTCACGGTGCTCGCTCTCGGCAGAAGCTTTTTTCTGAAAAGGCAAACTTACGGCTCCTTCTCCCACAGGGAAGGTGCCAGCCCTGAAAACTAATGCAGTTTTTCACTATCCCTCTGCAGCCTATCCACAGGCACAACAGCTTTGGGGATCTCTGCTTTCCCAGAGACTCAGCAGGTCACGGTGCTCGCTCTCGGCAGAAGCTTTTTTCTGAAAAAGAAAACTTTCGGCTCCTTCTCCCACAGGGAAGGTGCCAGCCCTGAAAACTAATGCAGTTTTTCACTATCCCTCTGCAGCCTATGCACAGGCACAACAGCTTTGGGGATCTCTGCTTTCCCAGAGACTCAGCATGTCACGGTGCTCGCTCTCGGCAGAAGCTTTTTCTGAGAAGGCAAACGTCTGGCTCCTTCTCCCACAAGGAAGGTGCTAGCCCTGAAAGATCTTGCTGGTATGCACTATCCCTCTGCAGCCTATCCACAGGCACAACAGCTTTGGGGATCTCTGCTTTCCCAGAGACTCAGCATGTCACGGTGCTCGCTCTCGGCAGAAGCTTTTTTCTGAAAAGGCAAACTTACGGCTCCTTCTCCCACAGGGAAGGTGCCAGCCCTGAAAACTAATGCAGTTTTTCACTATCCCTCTGCAGCCTATCCACAGGCACAACAGCTTTGGTGATTCTGCTTTCCCAGAGACTCAGCATGTCACGGTGCTCGCTCTCGGCAGAAGCTTTTTTCTGAAAAAGAAAACTTTCGGCTCCTTCTCCCACAAGGAAGGTGCCAGGCCTGAAAGCTAATGCAGCTCTTCACTATCCTCCTGCAGCCTATCCACAGGCACAACAGCACTGGGGATCTCTGCTTTCCCAGAGACTCAGCATGTCACGGTGCTCACTCTCGCCATAACCTTTTTCTGAAAAGGCAAACTTACGGCTCCTTCTCCCACAAGGAAGGTGCCAGCCCTGAAAGATCTTGCTGGTATTCACTATCCCTCTGCAGCCTATCTTTAGCCGCAACAGCACTGGGGATCTCTGCTTTCCCAGAGACTCAGCATGTCACGGTGCTCGTTCTCGGCAGAAGCTTTTTCTGAGAAGGCAAACTTACGGCTCCTTCTCCCACAGGGAAGGTGCCAGCCCTGAAAGATCTTGCTGGTATGCACTATCCCTCTGCAGCCTATCCACAGGCACAACAGCTTTGGGGATCTCTGCTTTCCCAGAGACTCAGCATGTCACGGTGCTCGCTCTCGGCAGAAGCTTTTTTCTGAAAAAGAAAACTTTCGGCTCCTTCTCCCACAAGGAAGGTGCCAGGCCTGAAAGCTAATGCAGCTCTTCACTATCCTCCTGCAGCCTATCCACAGGCACAATAGCACTGGGGATCTCTGCTTTCCCAGAGACTCAGCATGTCACGGTGCTCGCTCTCGGCAGAAGCTTTTTTCTGAAAAAGAAAACTTTCGGCTCCTTCTCCCACAAGGAAGGTGCCAGGCCTGAAAGCTAATGCAGCTCTTCACTATCCTCCTGCAGCCTATCCACAGGCACAACAGCTTTGGGGATCTCTGCTTTCCCAGAGACTCAGCATGTCACGGTGCTCGCTCTCGGCAGAAGCTTTTTTCTGAAAAAGAAAACTTTCGGCTCCTTCTCCCACAGGGAAGGTGCCAGCCCTGAAAACTAATGCAGTTTTTCACTATCCCTCTGCAGCCTATCCACAGGCACAACAGCTTTGGGGATCTCTGCTTTCCCAGAGACTCAGCATGTCACGGTGCTCGTTCTCGGCAGAAGCTTTTTCTGAGAAGGCAAACGTCTGGCTCCTTCTCCCACAAGGAAGGTGCTAGCCCTGAAAGATCTTGCTAGTATGCACTATCCCTCTGCAGCCTATCCACAGGCACAACAGCTTTGGGGATCTCTGCTTTCCCAGAGACTCAGCATGTCACGGTGCTCGCTCTCGGCAGAAGCTTTTTTCTGAAAAGGCAAACTTACGGCTCCTTCTCCCACAGGGAAGGTGCCAGCCCTGAAAACTAATGCAGTTTTTCACTATCCCTCTGCAGCCTATCCACAGGCACAACAGCTTTGGGGATCTCTGCTTTCCCAGAGACTCAGCATGTCACGGTGCTCGTTCTCGGCAGAAGCTTTTTCTGAGAAGGCAAACGTCTGGCTCCTTCTCCCACAAGGAAGGTGCTAGCCCTGAAAGATCTTGCTGGTATGCACTATCCCTCTGCAGCCTATCCACAGGCACAACAGCTTTGGGGATCTCTGCTTTCCCAGAGACTCAGCATGTCACGGTGCTCGCTCTCGGCAGAAGCTTTTTTCTGAAAAGGCAAACTTACGGCTCCTTCTCCCACAAGGAAGGTGCCAGCCCTGAAAACTAATGCAGTTTTTCACTATCCCTCTGCAGCCTATCCACAGGCACAACAGCTTTGGGGATCTCTGCTTTCCCAGAGACTCAGCATGTCACGGTGCTCGCTCTCGGCAGAAGCTTTTTTCTGAAAAAGAAAACTTTCGGCTCCTTCTCCCACAAGGAAGGTGCCAGGCCTGAAAGCTAATGCAGCTCTTCACTATCCTCCTGCAGCCTATCCACAGGCAAAACAGCACTGGGGATCTCTGCTTTCCCAGAGACTCTGCATGTCACGGTGCTCACTCTCGCCAGAGCCTTTTTCTGAAAAGGCAAACTTACGGCTCCTTCTCCCACAGGGAAGGTGCCAGCCCTGAAAACTAATGCAGTTTTTCACTATCCCTCTGCAGCCTATCCACAGGCACAACAGCTTTGGGGATCTCTGCTTTCCCAGAGACTCAGCATGTCACGGTGCTCGCTCTCGGCAGAAGCTTTTTTCTGAAAAGGCAAACTTACGGCTCCTTCTCCCACAGGGAAGGTGCCAGCCCTGAAAACTAATGCAGTTTTTCACTATCCCTCTGCAGCCTATCCACAGGCACAACAGCTTTTGGGATCTCTGCTTTCCCAGAGACTCAGCAGGTCACGGTGCTCGCTCTCGGCAGAAGCTTTTTTCTGAAAAAGAAAACTTTCGGCTCCTTCTCCCACAGGGAAGGTGCCAGCCCTGAAAACTAATGCAGTTTTTCACTATCCCTCTGCAGCCTATGCACAGGCACAACAGCTTTGGGGATCTCTGCTTTCCCAGAGACTCAGCATGTCACGGTGCTCGCTCTCGGCAGAAGCTTTTTCTGAGAAGGCAAACGTCTGGCTCCTTCTCCCACAAGGAAGGTGCTAGCCCTGAAAGATCCTGCTGGTATGCACTATCCCTCTGCAGCCTATCCACAGGCACAACAGCTTTGGGGATTCTGCTTTCCCAGAGACTCAGCATGTCACAGTGCTCGCTCTCGGCAGAAGCTTTTTTCTGAAAAAGAAAACTTTCGGCTCCTTCTCCCACAAGGAAGGTGCCAGGCCTGAAAGCTAATGCAGCTCTTCACTATCCTCCTGCAGCCTATCCACAGGCACAACAGCACTGGGGATCTCTGCTTTCCCAGAGACTCAGCATGTCACGGTGCTCACTCTCGCCAGAACCTTTTTCTGAAAAGGCAAACTTACGGCTCCTTCTCCCACAAGGAAGGTGCCAGCCCTGAAAGATCTTGCTGGTATTCACTATCCCTCTGCAGCCTATCTTTAGCCGCAACAGCACTGGGGATCTCTGCTTTCCCAGAGACTCAGCATGTCACGGTGCTCGTTCTCGGCAGAAGCTTTTTCTGAGAAGGCAAACTTACGGCTCCTTCTCCCACAGGGAAGGTGCCAGCCCTGAAAGATCTTGCTGGTATGCACTATCCCTCTGCAGCCTATCCACAGGCACAACAGCTTTGGGGATCTCTGCTTTCCCAGAGACTCAGCATGTCACGGTGCTCGCTCTCGGCAGAAGCTTTTTTCTGAAAAGGCAAACTTACGTCTCCTTCTCCCACAGGGAAGGTGCCAGCCCTGAAAACTAATGCAGTTTTTCACTATCCCTCTGCAGCCTATCCACAGGCACAACAGCTTTGGGGATCTCTGCTTTCCCAGAGACTCAGCATGTCACGGTGCTCGTTCTCGGCAGAAGCTTTTTTCTGAAAAAGAAAACTTTCGGCTCCTTCTCCCACAGGGAAGGTGCCAACCCTGAAAACTAATGCAGTTTTTCACTATCCCTCTGCAGCCTATCCACAGGCACAACAGCTTTGGGGATCTCGGCTTTCCCAGAGACTCAGCATGTCAGGGTGCTCACTCTTGCCAGAGCCTTTTTCTGAAAAAGAAAACTTTCGGCTCCTTCTCCCACAGGGAAGGTGCCAGCCCTGAAAACTAATGCAGTTTTTCACTATCCCTCTGCAGCCTATCCACAGGCACAACAGCTTTTGGGATCTCTGCTTTCCCAGAGACTCAGCATGTCACGGTGCTCGTTCTCGGCAGAAGCTTTTTCTGAGAAGGCAAACGTCTGGCTCCTTCTCCCACAAGGAAGGTGCTAGCCCTGAAAGATCTTCCTGGTATGCACTATCCCTCTGCAGCCTATCCACAGGCACAACAGCTTTGGGGATCTCTGCTTTCCCAGAGACTCAGCATGTCACGGTGCTCGCTCTCGGCAGAAGCTTTTTTCTGAAAAGGCAAACTTACGTCTCCTTCTCCCACAGGGAAGGTGCCAGCCCTGAAAACTAATGCAGTTTTTCACTATCCCTCTGCAGCCTATCCACAGGCACAACAGCTTTTGGGATCTCTGCTTTCCCAGAGACTCAGCATGTCACGGTGCTCGCTCTCGGCAGAAGCTTTTTTCTGAAAAAGAAAACTTTCGGCTCCTTCTCCCACAGGGAAGGTGCCAGCCCTGAAAACTAATGCAGTTTTTCACTATCCCTCTGCAGCCTATGCACAGGCACAACAGCTTTGGGGATCTCTGCTTTCCCAGAGACTCAGCATGTCACGGTGCTCGCTCTCGGCAGAAGCTTTTTCTGAGAAGGCAAACGTCTGGCTCCTTCTCCCACAAGGAAGGTGCCAGCCCTGAAAGATCTTGCTGGTATTCACTATCCCTCTGCAGCCTATCCACAGGCACAACAGCTTTGGGGATCTCTGCTTTCCCAGAGACTCAGCATGTCACGGTGCTCGTTCTCGGCAGAAGCTTTTTTCTGAAAAAGAAAACTTTCGGCTCCTTCTCCCACAGGGAAGGTGCCAACCCTGAAAACTAATGCAGTTTTTCACTATCCCTCTGCAGCCTATCCACAGGCACAACAGCTTTGGGGATCTCGGCTTTCCCAGAGACTCAGCATGTCACGGTGCTCACTCTTGCCAGAGCCTTTTTCTGAAAAAGAAAACTTTCGGCTCCTTCTCCCACAGGGAAGGTGCCAGCCCTGAAAACTAATGCAGTTTTTCACTATCCCTCTGCAGCCTATCCACAGGCACAACAGCTTTGGGGATCTCTGCTTTCCCAGAGACTCAGCATGTCACGGTGCTCGTTCTCGGCAGAAGCTTTTTCTGAGAAGGCAAACGTCTGGCTCCTTCTCCCACAAGGAAGGTGCTAGCCCTGAAAGATCTTCCTGGTATGCACTATCCCTCTGCAGCCTATCCACAGGCACAACAGCTTTGGGGATCTCTGCTTTCCCAGAGACTCAGCATGTCACGGTGCTCGCTCTCGGCAGAAGCTTTTTTCTGAAAAGGCAAACTTACGTCTCCTTCTCCCACAGGGAAGGTGCCAGCCCTGAAAACTAATGCAGTTTTTCACTATCCCTCTGCAGCCTATCCACAGGCACAACAGCTTTTGGGATCTCTGCTTTCCCAGAGACTCAGCATGTCACGGTGCTCGCTCTCGGCAGAAGCTTTTTTCTGAAAAAGAAAACTTTCGGCTCCTTCTCCCACAGGGAAGGTGCCAGCCCTGAAAACTAATGCAGTTTTTCACTATCCCTCTGCAGCCTATGCACAGGCACAACAGCTTTGGGGATCTCTGCTTTCCCAGAGACTCAGCATGTCACGGTGCTCGCTCTCGGCAGAAGCTTTTTCTGAGAAGGCAAACGTCTGGCTCCTTCTCCCACAAGGAAGGTGCTAGCCCTGAAAGATCTTGCTGGTATGCACTATCCCTCTGCAGCCTATCCACAGGCACAACAGCTTTGGGGATCTCTGCTTTCCCAGAGACTCAGCATGTCACGGTGCTCGCTCTCGGCAGAAGCTTTTTTCTGAAAAGGCAAACTTACGGCTCCTTCTCCCACAGGGAAGGTGCCAGCCCTGAAAACTAATGCAGTTTTTCACTATCCCTCTGCAGCCTATCCACAGGCACAACAGCTTTGGGGATCTCTGCTTTCCCAGAGACTCAGCATGTCACGGTGCTCGCTCTCGGCAGAAGCTTTTTTCTGAAAAAGAAAACTTTCGGCTCCTTCTCCCACAAGGAAGGTGCCAGGCCTGAAAGCTAATGCAGCTCTTCACTATCCTCCTGCAGCCTATCCACAGGCACAATAGCACTGGGGATCTCTGCTTTCCCAGAGACTCAGCATGTCACGGTGCTCACTCTCGCCAGAACCTTTTTCTGAAAAGGCAAACTTACGGCTCCTTCTCCCACAAGGAAGGTGCCAGCCCTGAAAGATCTTGCTGGTATTCACTATCCCTCTGCAGCCTATCTTTAGCCGCAACAGCACTGGGGATCTCTGCTTTCCCAGAGACTCAGCATGTCACGGTGCTCGTTCTCGGCAGAAGCTTTTTCTGAGAAGGCAAACGTCTGGCTCCTTCTCCCACAAGGAAGGTGCTAGCCTTGAAAGATCTTGCTAGTATGCACTATCCCTCTGCAGCCTATCCACAGGCACAACAGCTTTGGGGATCTCTGCTTTCCCAGAGACTCAGCATGTCACGGTGCTCGCTGTCGGCAGAAGCTATTTTCTGAAAAGGCAAACTTACGGCTCCTTCTCCCACAAGGAAGGTGCCAGCCCTGAAAGATCTTGCTGGTCTTCACTATCCCTCTGCAGCCTATCCACAGGCACAACAGCTTTGGGGATCTCTGCTTTCCCAGAGACTCAGCATGTCACGGTGCTCGCTCTCGGCAGAAGCTTTTTTCTGAAAAAGAAAACTTTCGGCTCCTTCTCCCACAAGGAAGGTGCCAGGCCTGAAAGCTAATGCAGCTCTTCACTATCCTCCTGCAGCCTATCCACAGGCAAAACAGCACTGGGGATCTCTGCTTTCCCAGAGACTCAGCATGTCACGGTGCTCACTCTCGCCAGAGCTTTTTTCTGAAAAGGCAAACTTACGGCTCCTTCTCCCACAGGGAAGGTGCCAGCCCTGAAAACTAATGCAGTTTTTCACTATCCCTCTGCAGCCTATCCACAGGCACAACAGCTTTGGGGATCTCTGCTTTCCCAGAGACTCAGCATGTCACGGTGCTCACTCTCGCCAGAGCCTTTTTCTGAAAAGGCAAACTTACGGCTCCTTCTCCCACAGGGAAGGTGCCAGCCCTGAAAACTAATGCAGTTTTTCACTATCCCTCTGAGCCTATCCACAGGCACAACAGCTTTGGGGATCTCTGCTTTCCCAGAGACTCAGCATGTCACGGTGCTCGCTCTCGGCAGAAGCTTTTTTCTGAAAAAGAAAACTTTCGGCTCCTTCTCCCACAGGGAAGGTGCCAGCCCTGAAAACTAATGCAGTTTTTCACTATCCCTCTGCAGCCTATCCACAGGCACAACAGCTTTGGGGATCTCTGCTTTCCCAGAGACTCAGCAGGTCACGGTGCTCGCTCTCGGCAGAAGCTTTTTTCTGAAAAGGCAAACTTACGGCTCCTTCTCCCACAGGGAAGGTGCCAGCCCTGAAAACTAATGCAGTTTTTCACTATCCCTCTGCAGCCTATCCACAGGCACAACAGCTTTTGGGATCTCTGCTTTCCCAGAGACTCAGCATGTCACGGTGCTCGCTCTCGGCAGAAGCTTTTTTCTGAAAAAGAAAACTTTCGGCTCCTTCTCCCACAGGGAAGGTGCCAGCCCTGAAAACTAATGCAGTTTTTCACTATCCCTCTGCAGCCTATCCACAGGCACAACAGCTTTGGGGATCTCTGCTTTCCCAGAGACTCAGCATGTCACGGTGCTCGTTCTCGGCAGAAGCTTTTTCTGAGAAGGCAAACGTCTGGCTCCTTCTCCCACAAGGAAGGTGCTAGCCCTGAAAGATCTTGCTGGTATGCACTATCCCTCTGCAGCCTATCCACAGGCACAACAGCTTTGGGGATCTCTGCTTTCCCAGAGACTCAGCATGTCACGGTGCTCGCTCTCGGCAGAAGCTTTTTTCTGAAAAGGCAAACTTACGGCTCCTTCTCCCACAGGGAAGGTGCCAGCCCTGAAAACTAATGCAGTTTTTCACTATCCCTCTGCAGCCTATCCACAGGCACAACAGCTTTGGGGATCTCTGCTTTCCCAGAGACTCAGCATGTCACGGTGCTCGCTCTCGGCAGAAGCTTTTTTCTGAAAAGGCAAACTTACGGCTCCTTCTCCCACAAGGAAGGTACCAGCCCTGAAAGATCTTGCTGGTATGCACTATCCCTCTGCAGCCTATCCACAGGCACAACAGCTTTGGGGATCTCTGCTTTCCCAGAGACTCAGCATGTCACGGTGCTCGCTCTCGGCAGAAGCTTTTTTCTGAAAAAGAAAACTTTCGGCTCCTTCTCCCACAAGGAAGGTGCCAGCCCTGAAAACTAATGCAGTTTTTCACTATCCCTCTGCAGCCTATCCACAGGCACAACAGCTTTTGGGATCTCTGCTTTCCCAGAGACTCAGCATGTCACGGTGCTCGCTCTCGTCAGAAGCTTTTTTCTGAAAAAGAAAACTTTCGGCTCCTTCTCCCACAGGGAAGGTGCCAGCCCTGAAAACTAATGCAATTTTTCACTATCCCTCTGCAGCCTATGCACAGGCACAACAGCTTTGGGGATCTCTGCTTTCCCAGAGACTCAGCATGTCACGGTGCTCGCTCTCGGCAGAAGCTTTTTCTGAGAAGGCAAACGTCTGGCTCCTTCTCCCACAAGGAAGGTGCTAGCCCTGAAAGATCTTGCTGGTATGCACTATCCCTCTGCAGCCTATCCACAGGCACAACAGCTTTGGGGATCTCTGCTTTCCCAGAGACTCAGCATGTCACGGTGCTCGCTCTCGGCAGAAGCTTTTTTCTGAAAAAGAAAACTTTCGGCTCCTTCTCCCACAAGGAAGGTGCCAGGCCTGAAAGCTAATGCAGCTCTTCACTATCCTCCTGCAGCCTATCCACAGGCACAATAGCACTGGGGATCTCTGCTTTCCCAGAGACTCAGCATGTCACGGTGCTCACTCTCGCCAGAACCTTTTTCTGAAAAGGCAAACTTACGGCTCCTTCTCCCACAAGGAAGGTGCCAGCCCTGAAAGATCTTGCTGGTATTCACTATCCCTCTGCAGCCTATCTTTAGCCGCAACAGCACTGGGGATCTCTGCTTTCCCAGAGACTCAGCATGTCACGGTGCTCGTTCTCGGCAGAAGCTTTTTCTGAGAAGGCAAACGTCTGGCTCCTTCTCCCACAAGGAAGGTGCTAGACCTGAAACATCTTGCTGGTATGCACTATCCCTCTGCAGCCTATCCACAGGCACAACAGCTTTGGGGATCTCTGCTTTCCCAGAGACTCAGCATGTCACGGTGCTCGCTCTCGGCAGAAGCTTTTTTCTGAAAAAGAAAACTTTCGGCTCCTTCTCCCACAAGGAAGGTGCCAGGCCTGAAAGCTAATGCAGCTCTTCACTATCCTCCTGCAGCCTATCCACAGGCACAACAGCACTGGGGATCTCTGCTTTCCCAGAGACTCAGCATGTCACGGTGCTCACTCTCGCCAGAACCTTTTTCTGAAAAGGCAAACTTACGGCTCCTTCTCCCACAAGGAAGGTGCCAGCCCTGAAAGATCTTGCTGGTATTCACTATCCCTCTGCAGCCTATCTTTAGCCGCAACAGCACTGGGGATCTCTGCTTTCCCAGAGACTCAGCATGTCACGGTGCTCGTTCTCGGCAGAAGCTTTTTCTGAGAAGGCAAACGTCTGGCTCCTTCTCCCACAAGGAAGGTGCTAGCCCTGAAAGATCTTGCTAGTATGCACTATCCCTCTGCAGCCTATCCACAGGCACAACAGCTTTGGGGATCTCTGCTTTCCCAGAGACTCAGCATGTCACGGTGCTCGCTCTCGGCAGAAGCTTTTTTCTGAAAAGGCAAACTTACGGCTCCTTCTCCCACAAGGAAGGTGCCAGCCCTGAAAGATCTTGCTGGTCTTCACTATCCCTCTGCAGCCTATCCACAGGCACAACAGCTTTGGGGATCTCTGCTTTCCCAGAGACTCAGCATGTCACGGTGCTCGCTCTCGGCAGAAGCTTTTTTCTGAAAAAGAAAACTTTCGGCTCCTTCTCCCACAAGGAAGGTGCCAGGCCTGAAAGCTAATGCAGCTCTTCACTATCCTCCTGCAGCCTATCCACAGGCAAAACAGCACTGGGGATCTCTGCTTTCCCAGAGACTCTGCATGTCACGGTGCTCACTCTCGCCAGAGCTTTTTTCTGAAAAGGCAAACTTACGGCTCCTTCTCCCACAGGGAAGGTGCCAGCCCTGAAAACTAATGCAGTTTTTCACTATCCCTCTGCAGCCTATCCACAGGCACAACAGCTTTGGGGATCTCTGCTTTCCCAGAGACTCAGCATGTCACGGTGCTCACTCTCGCCAGAGCCTTTTTCTGAAAAGGCAAACTTACGGCTCCTTCTCCCACAGGGAAGGTGCCAGCCCTGAAAACTAATGCAGTTTTTCACTATCCCTCTGAGCCTATCCACAGGCACAACAGCTTTGGGGATCTCTGCTTTCCCAGAGACTCAGCATGTCACGGTGCTCGCTCTCGGCAGAAGCTTTTTTCTGAAAAAGAAAACTTTCGGCTCCTTCTCCCACAGGGAAGGTGCCAGCCCTGAAAACTAATGCAGTTTTTCACTATCCCTCTGCAGCCTATCCACAGGCACAACAGCTTTGGGGATCTCTGCTTTCCCAGAGACTCAGCAGGTCACGGTGCTCGCTCTCGGCAGAAGCTTTTTTCTGAAAAGGCAAACTTACGGCTCCTTCTCCCACAGGGAAGGTGCCAGCCCTGAAAACTAATGCAGTTTTTCACTATCCCTCTGCAGCCTATCCACAGGCACAACAGCTTTTGGGATCTCTGCTTTCCCAGAGACTCAGCATGTCACGGTGCTCGCTCTCGGCAGAAGCTTTTTTCTGAAAAAGAAAACTTTCGGCTCCTTCTCCCACAGGGAAGGTGCCAGCCCTGAAAACTAATGCAGTTTTTCACTATCCCTCTGCAGCCTATCCACAGGCACAACAGCTTTGGGGATCTCTGCTTTCCCAGAGACTCAGCATGTCACGGTGCTCGTTCTCGGCAGAAGCTTTTTCTGAGAAGGCAAACGTCTGGCTCCTTCTCCCACAAGGAAGGTGCTAGCCCTGAAAGATCTTGCTGGTATGCACTATCCCTCTGCAGCCTATCCACAGGCACAACAGCTTTGGGGATCTCTGCTTTCCCAGAGACTCAGCATGTCACGGTGCTCGCTCTCGGCAGAAGCTTTTTTCTGAAAAGGCAAACTTACGGCTCCTTCTCCCACAGGGAAGGTGCCAGCCCTGAAAACTAATGCAGTTTTTCACTATCCCTCTGCAGCCTATCCACAGGCACAACAGCTTTGGGGATCTCTGCTTTCCCAGAGACTCAGCATGTCACGGTGCTCGCTCTCGGCAGAAGCTTTTTTCTGAAAAGGCAAACTTACGGCTCCTTCTCCCACAAGGAAGGTACCAGCCCTGAAAGATCTTGCTGGTATGCACTATCCCTCTGCAGCCTATCCACAGGCACAACAGCTTTGGGGATCTCTGCTTTCCCAGAGACTCAGCATGTCACGGTGCTCGCTCTCGGCAGAAGCTTTTTTCTGAAAAAGAAAACTTTCGGCTCCTTCTCCCACAGGGAAGGTGCCAGCCCTGAAAACTAATGCAATTTTTCACTATCCCTCTGCAGCCTATGCACAGGCACAACAGCTTTGGGGATCTCTGCTTTCCCAGAGACTCAGCATGTCACGGTGCTCGCTCTCGGCAGAAGCTTTTTTCTGAAAAGGCAAACTTACGGCTCCTTCTCCCACAGGGAAGGTGCCAGCCCTGAAAACTAATGCAGTTTTTCACTATCCTCCTGCAGCCTATCCACAGGCACAACAGCTTTGGGGATCTCTGCTTTCCCAGAGACTCAGCATGTCACGGTGCTCGCTCTCGGCAGAAGCTTTTTTCTGAAAAAGAAAACTTTCGGCTCCTTCTCCCACAAGGAAGGTGCCAGGCCTGAAAGCTAATGCAGCTCTTCACTATCCTCCTGCAGCCTATCCACAGGCACAATAGCACTGGGGATCTCTGCTTTCCCAGAGACTCAGCATGTCACGGTGCTCACTCTCGCCAGAACCTTTTTCTGAAAAGGCAAACTTACGGCTCCTTCTCCCACAAGGAAGGTGCCAGCCCTGAAAGATCTTGCTGGTATTCACTATCCCTCTGCAGCCTATCTTTAGCCGCAACAGCACTGGGGATCTCTGCTTTCCCAGAGACTCAGCATGTCACGGTGCTCGTTCTCGGCAGAAGCTTTTTCTGAGAAGGCAAACGTCTGGCTCCTTCTCCCACAAGGAAGGTGCTAGCCCTGAAAGATCTTGCTAGTATGCACTATCCCTCTGCAGCCTATCCACAGGCACAACAGCTTTGGGGATCTCTGCTTTCCCAGAGACTCAGCATGTCACGGTGCTCGCTCTCGGCAGAAGCTTTTTTCTGAAAAGGCAAACTTACGGCTCCTTCTCCCACAGGGAAGGTGCCAGCCCTGAAAACTAATGCAGTTTTTCACTATCCCTCTGCAGCCTATCCACAGGCACAACAGCTTTGGGGATCTCTGCTTTCCCAGAGACTCAGCATGTCACGGTGCTCGTTCTCGGCAGAAGCTTTTTCTGAGAAGGCAAACGTCTGGCTCCTTCTCCCACAAGGAAGGTGCTAGCCCTGAAACATCTTGCTGGTATGCACTATCCCTCTGCAGCCTATCCACAGGCACAACAGCTTTGGGGATCTCTGCTTTCCCAGAGACTCAGCATGTCACGGTGCTCGCTCTCGGCAGAAGCTTTTTTCTGAAAAGGCAAACTTACGGCTCCTTCTCCCACAAGGAAGGTGCCAGCCCTGAAAGATCTTGCTGGTCTTCACTATGCCTCTTGCAGCCTATCCACAGGCACAACAGCTTTGGGGATCTCTGCTTTCCCAGAGACTCAGCATGTCACGGTGCTCGCTCTCGGCAGAAGCTTTTTTCTGAAAAAGAAAACTTTCGGCTCCTTCTCCCACAAGGAAGGTGCCAGGCCTGAAAGCTAATGCAGCTCTTCACTATCCTCCTGCAGCCTATCCACAGGCAAAACTGCACTGGGGATCTCTGCTTTCCCAGAGACTCTGCATGTCACGGTGCTCACTCTCGCCAGAGCTTTTTTCTGAAAAGGCAAACTTACGGCTCCTTCTCCCACAGGGAAGGTGCCAGCCCTGAAAACTAATGCAGTTTTTCACTATCCCTCTGCAGCCTATCCACAGGCACAACAGCTTTGGGGATCTCTGCTTTCCCAGAGACTCAGCATGTCACGGTGCTCACTCTCGCCAGAGCCTTTTTCTGAAAAGGCAAACTTACGGCTCCTTCTCCCACAGGGAAGGTGCCAGCCCTGAAAACTAATGCAGTTTTTCACTATCCCTCTGAGCCTATCCACAGGCACAACAGCTTTGGGGATCTCTGCTTTCCCAGAGACTCAGCATGTCACGGTGCTCGCTCTCGGCAGAAGCTTTTTTCTGAAAAAGAAAACTTTCGGCTCCTTCTCCCACAGGGAAGGTGCCAGCCCTGAAAACTAATGCAGTTTTTCACTATCCCTCTGCAGCCTATCCACAGGCACAACAGCTTTGGGGATCTCTGCTTTCCCAGAGACTCAGCAGGTCACGGTGCTCGCTCTCGGCAGAAGCTTTTTTCTGAAAAGGCAAACTTACGGCTCCTTCTCCCACAGGGAAGGTGCCAGCCCTGAAAACTAATGCAGTTTTTCACTATCCCTCTGCAGCCTATCCACAGGCACAACAGCTTTGGGGATCTCTGCTTTCCCAGAGACTCAGCATGTCACGGTGCTCGTTCTCGGCAGAAGCTTTTTCTGAGAAGGCAAACGTCTGGCTCCTTCTCCCACAAGGAAGGTGCTAGCCCTGAAAGATCTTGCTGGTATGCACTATCCCTCTGCAGCCTATCCACAGGCACAACAGCTTTGGGGATCTCTGCTTTCCCAGAGACTCAGAATGTCACGGTGCTCGCTCTCGGCAGAAGCTTTTTTCTGAAAAGGCAAACTTACGGCTCCTTCTCCCACAGGGAAGGTGCCAGCCCTGAAAACTAATGCAGTTTTTCACTATCCCTCTGCAGCCTATCCACAGGCACAAGAGCTTTGGGGATCTCTGCTTTCCCAGAGACTCAGCATGTCACGGTGCTCGCTCTCGGCAGAAGCTTTTTTCTGAAAAGGCAAACTTACGGCTCCTTCTCCCACAAGGAAGGTGCTATGCCCTGAAAGATCTTGCTGGTCTTCACTATCCCTCTGCAGCCTATCCACAGGCACAACAGCTTTGGGGATCTCTGCTTTCCCAGAGACTCAGCATGTCACGGTGCTCGCTCTCGGCAGAAGCTTTTTTCTGAAAAAGAAAACTTTCGGCTCCTTCTCCCACAAGGAAGGTGCCAGGCCTGAAAGCTAATGCAGCTCTTCACTATCCTCCTGCAGCCTATCCACAGGCAAAACAGCACTGGGGATCTCTGCTTTCCCAGAGACTCTGCATGTCACGGTGCTCACTCTCGCCAGAGCTTTTTTCTGAAAAGGCAAACTTACGGCTCCTTCTCCCACAGGGAAGGTGCCAGCCCTGAAAACTAATGCAGTTTTTCACTATCCCTCTGCAGCCTATCCACAGGCACAACAGCTTTGGGGATCTCTGCTTTCCCAGAGACTCAGCATGTCACGGTGCTCACTCTAGCCAGAGCCTTTTTCTGAAAAGGCAAACTTACGGCTCCTTCTCCCACAGGGAAGGTGCCAGCCCTGAAAACTAATGCAGTTTTTCACTATCCCTCTGCAGCCTATCCACAGGCACAACAGCTTTGGGGATCTCTGCTTTCCCAGAGACTCAGCATGTCACGGTGCTCGCTCTCGGCAGAAGCTTTTTTCTGAAAAGGCAAACTTACGTCTCCTTCTCCCACAGGGAAGGTGCCAGCCCTGAAAACTAATGCAGTTTTTCACTATCCCTCTGCAGCCTATCCACAGGCACAACAGCTTTGGGGATCTCTGCTTTCCCAGAGACTCAGCATGTCACGGTGCTCGCTCTCGGCAGAAGCTTTTTTCTGAAAAAGAAAACTTTCGGCTCCTTCTCCCACAGGGAAGGTGCCAGCCCTGAAAACTAATGCAGTTTTTCACTATCCCTCTGCAGCCTATGCACAGGCACAACAGCTTTGGGGATCTCTGCTTTCCCAGAGACTCAGCATGTCACGGTGCTCGCTCTCGGCAGAAGCTTTTTCTGAGAAGGCAAACGTCTGGCTCCTTCTCCCACAAGGAAGGTGCTAGCCCTGAAAGATCTTGCTGGTATGCACTATCCCTCTGCAGCCTATCCACAGGCACAACAGCTTTGGGGATCTCTGCTTTCCCAGAGACTCAGCATGTCACGGTGCTCACTCTCGCCAGAACCTTTTTCTGAAAAGGCAAACTTACGGCTCCTTCTCCCACAAGGAAGGTGCCAGCCCTGAAAGATCTTGCTGGTATTCACTATCCCTCTGCAGCCTATCTTTAGCCGCAACAGCACTGGGGATCTCTGCTTTCCCAGAGACTCAGCATGTCACGGTGCTCGTTCTCGGCAGAAGCTTTTTCTGAGAAGGCAAACGTCTGGCTCCTTCTCCCACAAGGAAGGTGCTAGCCCTGAAAGATCTTGCTAGTATGCACTATCCCTCTGCAGCCTATCCACAGGCACAACAGCTTTGGGGATCTCTGCTTTCCCAGAGACTCAGCATGTCACGGTGCTCGCTCTCGGCAGAAGCTTTTTTCTGAAAAGGCAAACTTACGGCTCCTTCTCCCACAGGGAAGGTGCCAGCCCTGAAAACTAATGCAGTTTTTCACTATCCCTCTGCAGCCTATCCACAGGCACAACAGCTTTGGGGATCTCTGCTTTCCCAGAGACTCAGCATGTCACGGTGCTCGTTCTCGGCAGAAGCTTTTTCTGAGAAGGCAAACGTCTGGCTCCTTCTCCCACAAGGAAGGTGCTAGCCCTGAAACATCTTGCTGGTTTTCACTATCCCTCTGCAGCCTATCCACAGGCACAACAGCTTTGGGGATCTCTGCTTTCCCAGAGACTCAGCATGTCACGGTGCTCGCTCTCGGCAGAAGCTTTTTTCTGAAAAGGCAAACTTACGGCTCCTTCTCCCACAAGGAAGGTGCCAGCCCTGAAAGATCTTGCTGGTCTTCACTATGCCTCTTGCAGCCTATCCACAGGCACAACAGCTTTGGGGATCTCTGCTTTCCCAGAGACTCAGCATGTCACGGTGCTCGCTCTCGGCAGAAGCTTTTTTCTGAAAAAGAAAACTTTCGGCTCCTTCTCCCACAAGGAAGGTGCCAGGCCTGAAAGCTAATGCAGCTCTTCACTATCCTCCTGCAGCCTATCCACAGGCAAAACTGCACTGGGGATCTCTGCTTTCCCAGAGACTCTGCATGTCACGGTGCTCACTCTCGCCAGAGCTTTTTTCTGAAAAGGCAAACTTACGGCTCCTTCTCCCACAGGGAAGGTGCCAGCCCTGAAAACTAATGCAGTTTTTCACTATCCCTCTGCAGCCTATCCACAGGCACAACAGCTTTGGGGATCTCTGCTTTCCCAGAGACTCAGCATGTCACGGTGCTCACTCTCGCCAGAGCCTTTTTCTGAAAAGGCAAACTTACGGCTCCTTCTCCCACAGGGAAGGTGCCAGCCCTGAAAACTAATGCAGTTTTTCACTATCCCTCTGAGCCTATCCACAGGCACAACAGCTTTGGGGATCTCTGCTTTCCCAGAGACTCAGCATGTCACGGTGCTCGCTCTCGGCAGAAGCTTTTTTCTGAAAAAGAAAACTTTCGGCTCCTTCTCCCACAGGGAAGGTGCCAGCCCTGAAAACTAATGCAGTTTTTCACTATCCCTCTGCAGCCTATCCACAGGCACAACAGCTTTGGGGATCTCTGCTTTCCCAGAGACTCAGCATGTCACGGTGCTCGCTCTCGGCAGAAGCTTTTTTCTGAAAAGGCAAACTTACGGCTCCTTCTCCCACAGGGAAGGTGCCAGCCCTGAAAACTAATGCAGTTTTTCACTATCCCTCTGCAGCCTATCCACAGGCACAACAGCTTTGGGGATCTCTGCTTTCCCAGAGACTCAGCATGTCACGGTGCTCGTTCTCGGCAGAAGCTTTTTCTGAGAAGGCAAACGTCTGGCTCCTTCTCCCACAAGGAAGGTGCTAGCCCAGAAAGATCTTGCTGGTATGCACTATCCCTCTGCAGCCTATCCACAGGCACAACAGCTTTGGGGATCTCTGCTTTCCCAGAGACTCAGAATGTCACGGTGCTCGCTCTCGGCAGAAGCTTTTTTCTGAAAAGGCAAACTTACGGCTCCTTCTCCCACAGGGAAGGTGCCAGCCCTGAAAACTAATGCAGTTTTTCACTATCCCTCTGCAGCCTATCCACAGGCACAAGAGCTTTGGGGATCTCTGCTTTCCCAGAGACTCAGCATGTCACGGTGCTCGCTCTCGGCAGAAGCTTTTTTCTGAAAAGGCAAACTTACGGCTCCTTCTCCCACAAGGAAGGTGCTATGCCCTGAAAGATCTTGCTGGTCTTCACTATCCCTCTGCAGCCTATCCACAGGCACAACAGCTTTGGGGATCTCTGCTTTCCCAGAGACTCAGCATGTCACGGTGCTCGCTCTCGGCAGAAGCTTTTTTCTGAAAAAGAAAACTTTCGGCTCCTTCTCCCACAAGGAAGGTGCCAGGCCTGAAAGCTAATGCAGCTCTTCACTATCCTCCTGCAGCCTATCCACAGGCAAAACAGCACTGGGGATCTCTGCTTTCCCAGAGACTCTGCATGTCACGGTGCTCACTCTCGCCAGAGCTTTTTTCTGAAAAGGCAAACTTACGGCTCCTTCTCCCACAGGGAAGGTGCCAGCCCTGAAAACTAATGCAGTTTTTCACTATCCCTCTGCAGCCTATCCACAGGCACAACAGCTTTGGGGATCTCTGCTTTCCCAGAGACTCAGCATGTCACGGTGCTCACTCTCGCCAGAGCCTTTTTCTGAAAAGGCAAACTTACGGCTCCTTCTCCCACAGGGAAGGTGCCAGCCCTGAAAACTAATGCAGTTTTTCACTATCCCTCTGCAGCCTATCCACAGGCACAACAGCTTTGGGGATTCTGCTTTCCCAGAGACTCAGCATGTCACGGTGCTCACTCTCGGCAGAAGCTTTTTTCTGAAAAGGCAAACTTACGTCTCCTTCTCCCACAGGGAAGGTGCCAGCCCTGAAAACTAATGCAGTTTTTCACTATCCCTCTGCAGCCTATCCACAGGCACAACAGCTTTGGGGATCTCTGCTTTCCCAGAGACTCAGCATGTCACGGTGCTCGCTCTCGGCAGAAGCTTTTTTCTGAAAAAGAAAACTTTCGGCTCCTTCTCCCACAGGGAAGGTGCCAGCCCTGAAAACTAATGCAGTTTTTCACTATCCCACTGCAGCCTATGCACAGGCACAACAGCTTTGGGGATCTCTGCTTTCCCAGAGACTCAGCATGTCACGGTGCTCGCTCTCGGCAGAAGCTTTTTCTGAGAAGGCAAACGTCTGGCTCCTTCTCCCACAAGGAAGGTGCTAGCCCTGAAAGATCTTGCTGGTATGCACTATCCCTCTGCAGCCTATCCACAGGCACAACAGCTTTGGGGATCTCTGCTTTCCCAGAGACTCAGCATGTCACGGTGCTCGCTCTCGGCAGAAGCTTTTTTCTGAAAAGGCAAACTTACGGCTCCTTCTCCCACAGGGAAGGTGCCAGCCCTGAAAACTAATGCAGTTTTTCACTATCCCTCTGCAGCCTATCCACAGGCACAACAGCTTTGGGGATCTCTGCTTTCCCAGAGACTCAGCATGTCACGGTGCTCGCTCTCGGCAGAAGCTTTTTTCTGAAAAAGAAAACTTTCGGCTCCTTCTCCCACAAGGAAGGTGCCAGGCCTGAAAGCTAATGCAGCTCTTCACTATCCTCCTGCAGCCTATCCACAGGCACAATAGCACTGGGGATCTCTGCTTTCCCAGAGACTCAGCATGTCACGGTGCTCACTCTCGCCAGAACCTTTTTCTGAAAAGGCAAACTTACGGCTCCTTCTCCCACAAGGAAGGTGCCAGCCCTGAAAGATCTTGCTGGTATTCACTATCCCTCTGCAGCCTATCTTTAGCCGCAACAGCACTGGGGATCTCTGCTTTCCCAGAGACTCATCATGTCACGGTGCTCGTTCTCGGCAGAAGCTTTTTCTGAGAAGGCAAACGTCTGGCTCCTTCTCCCACAAGGAAGGTGCTAGCCCTGAAAGATCTTGCTAGTATGCACTATCCCTCTGCAGCCTATCCACAGGCACAACAGCTTTGGGGATCTCTGCTTTCCCAGAGACTCAGCATGTCACGGTGCTCGCTCTCGGCAGAAGCTTTTTTCTGAAAAGGCAAACTTACGGCTCCTTCTCCCACAGGGAAGGTGCCAGCCCTGAAAACTAATGCAGTTTTTCACTATCCCTCTGCAGCCTATCCACAGGCACAACAGCTTTGGGGATCTCTGCTTTCCCAGAGACTCAGCATGTCACGGTGCTCGCTCTCGGCAGAAGCTTTTTTCTGAAAAGGCAAACTTACGGCTCCTTCTCCCACAAGGAAGGTGCCAGCCCTGAAAGATCTTGCTGGTCTTCACTATCCCTCTGCAGCCTATCCACAGGCACAACAGCTTTGGGGATCTCTGCTTTCCCAGAGACTCAGCATGTCACGGTGCTCGCTCTCGGCAGAAGCTTTTTTCTGAAAAAGAAAACTTTCGGCTCCTTCTCCCACAAGGAAGGTGCCAGGCCTGAAAGCTAATGCAGCTCTTCACTATCCTCCTGCAGCCTATCCACAGGCAAAACAGCACTGGGGATCTCTGCTTTCCCAGAGACTCTGCATGTCACGGTGCTCACTCTCGCCAGAGCTTTTTTCTGAAAAGGCAAACTTACGGCTCCTTCTCCCACAGGGAAGGTGCCAGCCCTGAAAACTAATGCAGTTTTTCACTATCCCTCTGCAGCCTATCCACAGGCACAACAGCTTTGGGGATCTCTGCTTTCCCAGAGACTCAGCATGTCACGGTGCTCACTCTCGCCAGAGCCTTTTTCTGAAAAGGCAAACTTACGGCTCCTTCTCCCACAGGGAAGGTGCCAGCCCTGAAAACTAATGCAGTTTTTCACTATCCCTCTGAGCCTATCCACAGGCACAACAGCTTTGGGGATCTCTGCTTTCCCAGAGACTCAGCATGTCACGGTGCTCGCTCTCGGCAGAAGCTTTTTTCTGAAAAAGAAAACTTTCGGCTCCTTCTCCCACAGGGAAGGTGCCAGCCCTGAAAACTAATGCAGTTTTTCACTATCCCTCTGCAGCCTATCCACAGGCACAACAGCTTTGGGGATCTCTGCTTTCCCAGAGACTCAGCAGGTCACGGTGCTCGCTCTCGGCAGAAGCTTTTTTCTGAAAAGGCAAACTTACGGCTCCTTCTCCCACAGGGAAGGTGCCAGCCCTGAAAACTAATGCAGTTTTTCACTATCCCTCTGCAGCCTATCCACAGGCACAACAGCTTTTGGGATCTCTGCTTTCCCAGAGACTCAGCATGTCACGGTGCTCGCTCTCGGCAGAAGCTTTTTTCTGAAAAAGAAAACTTACGGCTCCTTCTCCCACAGGGAAGGTGCCAGCCCTGAAAACTAATGCAGTTTTTCACTATCCCTCTGCAGCCTATCCACAGGCACAACAGCTTTGGGGATCTCTGCTTTCCCAGAGACTCAGCATGTCACGGTGCTCGTTCTCGGCAGAAGCTTTTTCTGAGAAGGCAAACGTCTGGCTCCTTCTCCCACAAGGAAGGTGCTAGCCCTGAAAGATCTTGCTGGTATGCACTATCCCTCTGCAGCCTATCCACAGGCACAACAGCTTTTGGGATCTCTGCTTTCCCAGAGACTCAGCATGTCACGGTGCTCGCTCTCGGCAGAAGCTTTTTTCTGAAAAGGCAAACTTACGGCTCCTTCTCCCACAGGGAAGGTGCCAGCCCTGAAAACTAATGCAGTTTTTCACTATCCCTCTGCAGCCTATCCACAGGCACAACAGCTTTGGGGATCTCTGCTTTCCCAGAGACTCAGCATGTCACGGTGCTCGCTCTCGGCAGAAGCTTTTTTCTGAAAAGGCAAACTTACGGCTCCTTCTCCCACAAGGAAGGTACCAGCCCTGAAAGATCTTGCTGGTATGCACTATCCCTCTGCAGCCTATCCACAGGCACAACAGCTTTGGGGATCTCTGCTTTCCCAGAGACTCAGCATGTCACGGTGCTCGCTCTCGGCAGAAGCTTTTTTCTGAAAAAGAAAACTTTCGGCTCCTTCTCCCACAGGGAAGGTGCCAGCCCTGAAAACTAATGCAGTTTTTCACTATCCCTCTGCAGCCTATCCACAGGCACAACAGCTTTTGGGATCTCTGCTTTCCCAGAGACTCAGCATGTCACGGTGCTCGCTCTCGGCAGAAGCTTTTTTCTGAAAAAGAAAACTTTCGGCTCCTTCTCCCACAGGGAAGGTGCCAGCCCTGAAAACTAATGCAGTTTTTCACTATCCCTCTGCAGCCTATGCACAGGCACAACAGCTTTGGGGATCTCTGCTTTCCCAGAGACTCAGCATGTCACGGTGCTCGCTCTCGGCAGAAGCTTTTTCTGAGAAGGCAAACGTCTGGCTCCTTCTCCCACAAGGAAGGTGCTAGCCCTGAAAGATCTTGCTGGTATGCACTATCCCTCTGCAGCCTATCCACAGGCACAACAGCTTTGGGGATCTCTGCTTTCCCAGAGACTCAGCATGTCACGGTGCTCGCTCTCGGCAGAAGCTTTTTTCTGAAAAGGCAAACTTACGGCTCCTTCTCCCACAGGGAAGGTGCCAGCCCTGAAAACTAATGCAGTTTTTCACTATCCCTCTGCAGCCTATCCACAGGCACAACAGCTTTGGGGATCTCTGCTTTCCCAGAGACTCAGCATGTCACGGTGCTCGCTCTCGGCAGAAGCTTTTTTCTGAAAAAGAAAACTTTCTGCTCCTTCTCCCACAAGGAAGGTGCCAGGCCTGAAAGCTAATGCAGCTCTTCACTATCCTCCTGCAGCCTATCCACAGGCACAATAGCACTGGGGATCTCTGCTTTCCCAGAGACTCAGCATGTCACGGTGCTCACTCTCGCCAGAACCTTTTTCTGAAAAGGCAAACTTACGGCTCCTTCTCCCACAAGGAAGGTGCCAGCCCTGAAAGATCTTGCTGGTATTCACTATCCCTCTGCAGCCTATCTTTAGCCGCAACAGCACTGGGGATCTCTGCTTTCCCAGAGACTCAGCATGTCACGGTGCTCGTTCTCGGCAGAAGCTTTTTCTGAGATGGCAAACGTCTGGCTCCTTCTCCCACAAGGAAGGTGCTAGCCCTGAAAGATCTTGCTAGTATGCACTATCCCTCTGCAGCCTATCCACAGGCACAACAGCTTTGGGGATCTCTGCTTTCCCAGAGACTCAGCATGTCACGGTGCTCGCTCTCGGCAGAAGCTTTTTTCTGAAAAGGCAAACTTACGGCTCCTTCTCCCACAGGGAAGGTGCCAGCCCTGAAAACTAATGCAGTTTTTCACTATCCCTCTGCAGCCTATCCACAGGCACAACAGCTTTGGGGATCTCTGCTTTCCCAGAGACTCAGCATGTCACGGTGCTCGTTCTCGGCAGAAGCTTTTTCTGAGAAGGCAAACGTCTGGCTCCTTCTCCCACAAGGAAGGTGCTAGCCCTGAAAGATCTTGCTGGTATGCACTATCCCTCTGCAGCCTATCCACAGGCACAACAGCTTTGGGGATCTCTGCTTTCCCAGAGACTCAGCATGTCACGGTGCTCGCTCTCGGCAGAAGCTTTTTTCTGAAAAGGCAAACTTACGGCTCCTTCTCCCACAGGGAAGGTGCCAGCCCTGAAAACTAATGCAGTTTTTCACTATCCCTCTGCAGACTATCCACAGGCACAACAGCTTTGGGGATCTCTGCTTTCCCAGAGACTCAGCATGTCACGGTGCTCACTCTCGCCAGAGCCTTTTTCTGAAAAGGCAAACTTACGGCTCCTTCTCCCACAGGGAAGGTGCCAGCCCTGAAAACTAATGCAGTTTTTCACTATCCCTCTGAGCCTATCCACAGGCACAACAGCTTTGGGGATCTCTGCTTTCCCAGAGACTCAGCATGTCACGGTGCTCGCTCTCGGCAGAAGCTTTTTTCTGAAAAAGAAAACTTTCGGCTCCTTCTCCCACAGGGAAGGTGCCAGCCCTGAAAACTAATGCAGTTTTTCACTATCCCTCTGCAGCCTATCCACAGGCACAACAGCTTTGGGGATCTCTGCTTTCCCAGAGACTCAGCATGTCACGGTGCTCGTTCTCGGCAGAAGCTTTTTCTGAGAAGGCAAACGTCTGGCTCCTTCTCCCACAGGGAAGGTGCCAGCCCTGAAAACTAATGCAGTTTTTCACTATCCCTCTGCAGCCTATCCACAGGCACAACAGCTTTGGGGATCTCTGCTTTCCCAGAGACTCAGCATGTCACGGTGCTCGCTCTCGGCAGAAGCTTTTTTCTGAAAAGGCAAACTTACGGCTCCTTCTCCCACAAGGAAGGTGCCAGCCCTGAAAGATCTTGCTGGTCTTCACTATCCCTCTGCAGCCTATCCACAGGCACAACAGCTTTGGGGATCTCTGCTTTCCCAGAGACTCAGCATGTCACGGTGCTCGCTCTCGGCAGAAGCTTTTTTCTGAAAAAGAAAACTTTCGGCTCCTTCTCCCACAGGGAAGGTGCCAGCCCTGAAAACTAATGCAGTTTTTCACTATCCCTCTGCAGCCTATCCACAGGCACAACAGCTTTGGGGATCTCTGCTTTCCCAGAGACTCAGCATGTCACGGTGCTCGTTCTCGGCAGAAGCTTTTTCTGAGAAGGCAAACGTCTTCCTCCTTCTCCCACAAGGAAGGTGCTAGCCCTGAAAGATCTTGCTAGTATGCACTATCCCTCTGCAGCCTATCCACAGGCACAACAGCTTTGGGGATCTCTGCTTTCCCAGAGACTCAGCATGTCACGGTGCTCGCTCTCGGCAGAAGCTTTTTTCTGAAAAGGCAAACTTACGGCTCCTTCTCCCACAGGGAAGGTGCCAGCCCTGAAAACTAATGCAGTTTTTCACTATCCCTCTGCAGCCTATCCACAGGCACATCAGCTTTGGGGATCTCTGCTTTCCCAGAGACTCAGCATGTCACGGTGCTCGCTCTCGGCAGAAGCTTTTTTCTGAAAAGGCAAACTTACGGCTCCTTCTCCCACAAGGAAGGTGCCAGCCCTGAAAGATCTTGCTGGTCTTCACTATCCCTCTGCAGCCTATCCACAGGCACAACAGCTTTGGGGATCTCTGCTTTCCCAGAGACTCAGCATGTCACGGTGCTCGCTCTCGGCAGAAGCTTTTTTCTGAAAAAGAAAACTTTCGGCTCCTTCTCCCACAAGGAAGGTGCCAAGCCTGAAAGCTAATGCAGCTCTTCACTATCCTCCTGCAGCCTATCCACAGGCACAACAGCACTGGGGATCTCTGCTTTCCCAGAGACTCAGCATGTCACGGTGCTCACTCTCGCCAGAGCCTTTTTCTGAAAAGGCAAACTTACAGCTCCTTCTCCCACAGGGAAGGTGCCAGCCCTGAAAACTAATGCAGTTTTTCACTATCCCTCTGCAGCCTATCCACAGGCACAACAGCTTTGGGGATCTCTGCTTTCCCAGAGACTCAGCATGTCACAGTGCTCGCTCTCGGCAGAAGCTTTTTTCTGAAAAAGAAAACTTTCGGCTCCTTCTCCCACAGGGAAGGTGCCAGCCCTGAAAACTAATGCAGTTTTTCACTATCCCTCTGCAGCCTATCCACAGGCACAACAGCTTTGGGGATCTCTGCTTTCCCAGAGACTCAGCATGTCACGGTGCTCGCTCTCGGCAGAAGCTTTTTTCTGAAAAAGAAAACTTTCGGCTCCTTCTCCCACAAGGAAGGTGCCAGGCCTGAAAGCTAATGCAGCTCTTCACTATCCTCCTGCAGCCTATCCACAGGCACAACAGCACTGGGGATATCTGCTTTCCCAGAGACTCAGCATGTCACGGTGCTCACTCTCGCCAGAACCTTTTTCTGAAAAGGCAAACTTACGGCTCCTTCTCCCACAAGGAAGGTGCGAGCCCTGAAAGATCTTGCTGGTATTCACTATCCCTCTGCAGCCTATCTTTAGCCGCAACAGCACTGGGGATCTCTGCTTTCCCAGAGACTCAGCATGTCACGGTGCTCGTTCTCGGCAGAAGCTTTTTCTGAGAAGGCAAACGTCTGGCTCCTTCTCCCACAAGGAAGGTGCTAGCCCTGAAAGATCTTGCTGGTATGCACTATCCCTCTGCAGCCTATCCACAGGCACAACAGCTTTGGGGATCTCTGCTTTCCCAGAGACTCAGCATGTCACGGTGCTCGCTCTCGGCAGAAGCTTTTTTCTGAAAAGGCAAACTTACGTCTCCTTCTCCCACAGGGAAGGTGCCAGCCCTGAAAACTAATGCAGTTTTTCACTATCCCTCTGCAGCCTATCCACAGGCACAACAGCTTTTGGGATCTCTGCTTTCCCAGAGACTCAGCATGTCACGGTGCTCGCTCTCGGCAGAAGATTTTTTTCTGAAAAAGAAAACTTTCGGCTCCTTCTCCCACAGGGAAGGTGCCAGCCCTGAAAACTAATGCAGTTTTTCACTATCCCTCTGCAGCCTATGCACATGCACAACAGCTTTGGGGATCTCTGCTTTCCCAGAGACTCAGCATGTCACGGTGCTCGCTCTCGGCAGAAGCTTTTTCTGAGAAGGCAAACGTCTGGCTCCTTCTCCCACAAGGAAGGTGCTAGCCCTGAAAGATCTTGCTGGTATGCACTATCCCTCTGCAGCCTATCCACAGGCACAACAGCTTTGGGGATCTCTGCTTTCCCAGAGACTCAGCATGTCACGGTGCTCGCTCTCGGCAGAAGCTTTTTTCTGAAAAGGCAAACTTACGTCTCCTTCTCCCACAGGGAAGGTGCCAGCCCTGAAAACTAATGCAGTTTTTCACTATCCCTCTGCAGCCTATCCACAGGCACAACAGCTTTGGGGATCTCTGCTTTCCCAGAGACTCAGCATGTCACGGTGCTCGTTCTCGGCAGAAGCTTTTTCTGAGAAGGCAAACGTCTGGCTCCTTCTCCCACAAGGAAGGTGCTAGCCCTGAAAGATCTTGCTGGTATGCACTATCCCTCTGCAGCCTATCCACAGGCACAACAGCTTTGGGGATCTCTGCTTTCCCAGAGACTCAGCATGTCACGGTGCTCGCTCTCGGCAGAAGCTTTTTTCTGAAAAGGCAAACTTACGGCTCCTTCTCCCACAAGGAAGGTGCCAGCCCTGAAAGATCTTGCTGGTCTTCACTATCCCTCTGCAGCCTATCCACAGGCACAACAGCTTTGGGGATCTCTGCTTTCCCAGAGACTCAGCATGTCACGATGCTCGCTCTCGGCAGAAGCTTTTTTCTGAAAAAGAAAACTTTCGGCTCCTTCTCCCACAAGGAAGGTGCCAAGCCTGAAAGCTAATGCAGCTCTTCACTATCCTCCTGCAGCCTATCCACAGGCACAACAGCACTGGGGATCTCTGCTTTCCCAGAGACTCAGCATGTCACGGTGCTCACTCTCGCCAGAGCCTTTTTCTGAAAAGGCAAACTTACGGCTCCTTCTCCCACAGGGAAGGTGCCAGCCCTGAAAACTAATGCAGTTTTTCACTATCCCTCTGCAGCCTATCCACAGGCACAACAGCTTTGGGGATCTCTGCTTTCCCAGAGACTCAGCATGTCACGGTGCTCGCTCTCGGCAGAAGCTTTTTTCTGAAAAAGAAAACTTTCGGCTCCTTCTCCCACAGGGAAGGTGCCAGCCCTGAAAACTAATGCAGTTTTTCACTATCCCTCTGCAGCCTATCCACAGGCACAACAGCTTTGGGGATCTCTGCTTTCCCAGAGACTCAGCATGTCACGGTGCTCGCTCTCGGCAGAAGCTTTTTTCTGAAAAGGCAAACTTACGGCTCCTTCTCCCACAAGGAAGGTGCCAGCCCTGAAAGATCTTGCTGGTCTTCACTATCCCTCTGCAGCCTATCCACAGGCACAGCAGCTTTGGGGATCTCTGCTTTCCCAGAGACTCAGCATGTCACGGTGCTCGCTCTCGGCAGAAGCTTTTTTCTGAAAAAGAAAACTTTCGGCTCCTTCTCCCACAGGGAAGGTGCCAGCCCTGAAAACTAATGCAGTTTTTCACTATCCCTCTGCAGCCTATCCACAGGCACAACAGCTTTGGGGATCTCTGCTTTCCCAGAGACTCAGCATGTCACGGTGCTCGCTCTCGGCAGAAGCTTTTTTCTGAAAAGGCAAACTTACGGCTCCTTCTCCCACAAGGAAGGTACCAGCCCTGAAAGATCTTGCTGGTATGCACTATCCCTCTGCAGCCTATCCACAGGCACAACAGCTTTGGGGATCTCTGCTTTCCCAGAGACTCAGCATGTCACGGTGCTCGCTCTCGGCAGAAGCTTTTTTCTGAAAAAGAAAACTTTCGGCTCCTTCTCCCACAGGGAAGGTGCCAGCCCTGAAAACTAATGCAGTTTTTCACTATCCCTCTGCAGCCTATCCACAGGCACAACAGCTTTTGGGATCTCTGCTTTCCCAGAGACTCAGCATGTCACGGTGCTCGCTCTCGGCAGAAGCTTTTTTCTGAAAAAGAAAACTTTCGGCTCCTTCTCCCACAGGGACGGTGCCAGCCCTGAAAACTAATGCAGTTTTTCACTATCCCTCTGCAGCCTATCCACAGGCACAACAGCTTTGGGGATCTCTGCTTTCCCAGAGACTCAGCATGTCACGGTGCTCGCTCTCGGCAGAAGCTTTTTCTGAGAAGGCAAACGTCTGGCTCCTTCTCCCACAAGGAAGGTGCTAGCCCTGAAAGATCTTGCTGGTATGCACTATCCCTCTGCAGCCTATCCACAGGCACAACAGCTTTGGGGATCTCTGCTTTCCCAGAGACTCAGCATGTCACGGTGCTCGCTCTCGGCAGAAGCTTTTTTCTGAAAAGGCAAACTTACGGCTCCTTCTCCCACAAGGAAGGTGCCAGCCCTGAAAGATCTTGCTGGTCTTCACTATCCCTCTGCAGCCTATCCACAGGCACAACAGCTTTGGGGATCTCTGCTTTCCCAGAGACTCAGCATGTCACGGTGCTCGCTCTCGGCAGAAGCTTTTTTCTGAAAAAGAAAACTTTCGGCTCCTTCTCCCACAAGGAAGGTGCCAGGCCTGAAAGCTAATGCAGCTCTTCACTATCCCTCTGCAGCCTATCCACAGGCAAAACAGCACTGGGGATCTCTGCTTTCCCAGAGACTCTGCATGTCACGGTGCTCACTCTCGCCAGAGCTTTTTTCTGAAAAGGCAAACTTACGGCTCCTTCTCCCACAGGGAAGGTGCCAGCCCTGAAAACTAATGCAGTTTTTCACTATCCCTCTGCAGCCTATCCACAGGCACAACAGCTTTGGGGATCTCTGCTTTCCCAGAGACTCAGCATGTCACGGTGCTCACTCTCGCCAGAGCCTTTTTCTGAAAAGGCAAACTTACGGCTCCTTCTCCCACAGGGAAGGTGCCAGCCCTGAAAACTAATGCAGTTTTTCACTATCCCTCTGAGCCTATCCACAGGCACAACAGCTTTGGGGATCTCTGCTTTCCCAGAGACTCAGCATGTCACGGTGCTCGCTCTCGGCAGAAGCTTTTTTCTGAAAAAGAAAACTTTCGGCTCCTTCTCCCACAGGGAAGGTGCCAGCCCTGAAAACTAATGCAGTTTTTCACTATCCCTCTGCAGCCTATCCACAGGCACAACAGCTTTGGGGATCTCTGCTTTCCCAGAGACTCAGCATGTCACGGTGCTCGTTCTCGGCAGAAGCTTTTTCTGAGAAGGCAAACGTCTGGCTCCTTCTCCCACAAGGAAGGTGCTAGCCCTGAAAGATCTTGCTGGTCTTCACTATCCCTCTGCAGCCTATCCACAGGCACAACAGCTTTGGGGATCTCTGCTTTCCCAGAGACTCAGCATGTCACGGTGCTCGCTCTCGGCAGAAGCTTTTTTCTGAAAAGGCAAACTTACGGCTCCTTCTCCCACAGGGAAGGTGCCAGCCCTGAAAACTAATGCAGTTTTTCACTATCCCTCTGCAGCCTATCCACAGGCACAACAGCTTTGGGGATCTCTGCTTTCCCAGAGACTCAGCATGTCACGGTGCTCGCTCTCGGCAGAAGCTTTTTTCTGAAAAGGCAAACTTACGGCTCCTTCTCCCACAAGGAAGGTGCCAGCCCTGAAAGATCTTGCTGGTCTTCACTATCCCTCTGCAGCCTATCCACAGGCACAACAGCTTTGGGGATCTCTGCTTTCCCAGAGACTCAGCATGTCACGGTGCTCGCTCTCGGCAGAAGCTTTTTTCTGAAAAAGAAAACTTTCGGCTCCTTCTCCCACAGGGAAGGTGCCAGCCCTGAAAACTAATGCAGTTTTTCACTATCCCTCTGCAGCCTATCCACAGGCACAACAGCTTTGGGGATCTCTGCTTTCCCAGAGACTCAGCATGTCACGGTGCTCGTTCTCGGCAGAAGCTTTTTCTGAGAAGGCAAACGTCTTCCTCCTTCTCCCACAAGGAAGGTGCTAGCCCTGAAAGATCTTGCTAGTATGCACTATCCCTCTGCAGCCTATCCACAGGCACAACAGCTTTGGGGATCTCTGCTTTCCCAGAGACTCAGCATGTCACGGTGCTCGCTCTCGGCAGAAGCTTTTTTCTGAAAAGGCAAACTTACGGCTCCTTCTCCCACAAGGAAGGTGCCAGCCCTGAAAACTAATGCAGTTTTTCACTATCCCTCTGCAGCCTATCCACAGGCACAACAGCTTTGGGGATCTCTGCTTTCCCAGAGACTCAGCATGTCACGGTGCTCGCTCTCGGCAGAAGCTTTTTTCTGAAAAGGCAAACTTACGGCTCCTTCTCCCACAAGGAAGGTGCCAGCCCTGAAAGATCTTGCTGGTCTTCACTATCCCTCTGCAGCCTATCCACAGGCACAACAGCTTTGGGGATCTCTGCTTTCCCAGAGACTCAGCATGTCACGGTGCTCGCTCTCGGCAGAAGCTTTTTTCTGAAAAAGAAAACTTTCGGCTCCTTCTCCCACAAGGAAGGTGCCAAGCCTGAAAGCTAATGCAGCTCTTCACTATCCTCCTGCAGCCTATCCACAGGCACAACAGCACTGGGGATCTCTGCTTTCCCAGAGACTCAGCATGTCACGGTGCTCACTCTCGCCAGAGCCTTTTTCTGAAAAGGCAAACTTACAGCTCCTTCTCCCACAGGGAAGGTGCCAGCCCTGAAAACTAATGCAGTTTTTCACTATCCCGCTGCAGCCTATCCACAGGCACAACAGCTTTGGGGATCTCTGCTTTCCCAGAGACTCAGCATGTCACGGTGCTCGCTCTCGGCAGAAGCTTTTTTCTGAAAAAGAAAACTTTCGGCTCCTTCTCCCACAGGGAAGGTGCCAGCCCTGAAAACTAATGCAGTTTTTCACTATCCCTCTGCAGCCTATCCACAGGCACAACAGCTTTGGGGATCTCTGCTTTCCCAGAGACTCAGCATGTCACGGTGCTCGCTCTCGGCAGAAGCTTTTTTCTGAAAAAGAAAACTTTCGGCTCCTTCTCCCACAAGGAAGGTGCCAGGCCTGAAAGCTAATGCAGCTCTTCACTATCCTCCTGCAGCCTATCCACAGGCACAACAGCACTGGGGATATCTGCTTTCCCAGAGACTCAGCATGTCACGGTGCTCACTCTCGCCAGAACCTTTTTCTGAAAAGGCAAACTTACGGCTCCTTCTCCCACAAGGAAGGTGCGAGCCCTGAAAGATCTTGCTGGTATTCACTATCCCTCTGCAGCCTATCTTTAGCCGCAACAGCACTGGGGATCTCTGCTTTCCCAGAGACTCAGCATGTCACGGTGCTCGTTCTCGGCAGAAGCTTTTTCTGAGAAGGCAAACGTCTGGCTCCTTCTCCCACAAGGAAGGTGCTAGCCCTGAAAGATCTTGCTGGTATGCACTATCCCTCTGCAGCCTATCCACAGGCACAACAGCTTTGGGGATCTCTGCTTTCCCAGAGACTCAGCATGTCACGGTGCTCGCTCTCGGCAGAAGCTTTTTTCTGAAAAGGCAAACTTACGGCTCCTTCTCCCACAGGGAAGGTGCCAGCCCTGAAAACTAATGCAGTTTTTCACTATCCCTCTGCAGCCTATCCACAGGCACAACAGCTTTTGGGATCTCTGCTTTCCCAGAGACTCAGCATGTCACGGTGCTCGCTCTCGGCAGAAGATTTTTTTCTGAAAAAGAAAACTTTCGGCTCCTTCTCCCACAGGGAAGGTGCCAGCCCTGAAAACTAATGCAGTTTTTCACTATCCCTCTGCAGCCTATGCACATGCACAACAGCTTTGGGGATCTCTGCTTTCCCAGAGACTCAGCATGTCACGGTGCTCGCTCTCGGCAGAAGCTTTTTCTGAGAAGGCAAACGTCTGGCTCCTTCTCCCACAAGGAAGGTGCTAGCCCTGAAAGATCTTGCTGGTATGCACTATCCCTCTGCAGCCTATCCACAGGCACAACAGCTTTGGGGATCTCTGCTTTCCCAGAGACTCAGCATGTCACGGTGCTCGCTCTCGGCAGAAGCTTTTTTCTGAAAAGGCAAACTTACGTCTCCTTCTCCCACAGGGAAGGTGCCAGCCCTGAAAACTAATGCAGTTTTTCACTATCCCTCTGCAGCCTATCCACAGGCACAACAGCTTTGGGGATCTCTGCTTTCCCAGAGACTCAGCATGTCACGGTGCTCGTTCTCGGCAGAAGCTTTTTCTGAGAAGGCAAACGTCTGGCTCCTTCTCCCACAAGGAAGGTGCTAGCCCTGAAAGATCTTGCTGGTATGCACTATCCCTCTGCAGCCTATCCACAGGCACAACAGCTTTGGGGATCTCTGCTTTCCCAGAGACTCAGCATGTCACGATGCTCGCTCTCGGCAGAAGCTTTTTTCTGAAAAAGAAAACTTTCGGCTCCTTCTCCCACAAGGAAGGTGCCAGGCCTGAAAGCTAATGCAGCTCTTCACTATCCTCCTGCAGCCTATCCACAGGCAAAACAGCACTGGGGATCTCTGCTTTCCCAGAGACTCTGCATGTCACGGTGCTCACTCTCGCCAGAGCTTTTTTCTGAAAAGGCAAACTTACGGCTCCTTCTCCCGCAGGGAAGGTGCCAGCCCTGAAAACTAATGCAGTTTTTCACTATCCCTCTGCAGCCTATCCACAGGCACAACAGCTTTGGGGATCTCTGCTTTCCCAGAGACTCAGCATTTCACGGTGCTCACTCTCGCCAGAGCCTTTTTCTGAAAAGGCAAACTTACGGCTCCTTCTCCCACAGGGAAGGTGCCAGCCCTGAAAACTAATGCAGTTTTTCACTATCCCTCTGCAGCCTATCCACAGGCACAACAGCTTTGGGGATCTCTGCTTTCCCAGAGACTCAGCATGTCACGGTGCTCGTTCTCGGCAGAAGCTTTTTTCTGAAAAAGAAAACTTTCGGCTCCTTCTCCCACAGGGAAGGTGCCAGCCCTGAAAACTAATGCAGTTTTTCACTATCCCTCTGCAGCCTATCCACAGGCACAACAGCTTTGGGGATCTCTGCTTTCCCAGAGACTCAGCAGGTCACGGTGCTCGCTCTCGGCAGAAGCTTTTTTCTGAAAAGGCAAACTTACGGCTCCTTCTCCCACAGGGAAGGTGCCAGCCCTGAAAACTAATGCAGTTTTTCACTATCCCTCTGCAGCCTATCCACAGGCACAACAGCTTTGGGGATCTCTGCTTTCCCAGAGACTCAGCATGTCACGGTGCTCGCTCTCGGCAGAAGCTTTTTTCTGAAAAGGCAAACTTACGGCTCCTTCTCCCACAAGGAAGGTGCCAGCCCTGAAAGATCTTGCTGGTCTTCACTATCCCTCTGCAGCCTATCCACAGGCACAACAGCTTTGGGGATCTCTGCTTTCCCAGAGACTCAGCATGTCACGGTGCTCGCTCTCGGCAGAAGCTTTTTTCTGAAAAAGAAAACTTTCGGCTCCTTCTCCCACAAGGAAGGTGCCAAGCCTGAAAGCTAATGCAGCTCTTCACTATCCTCCTGCAGCCTATCCACAGGCACAACAGCACTGGGGATCTCTGCTTTCCCAGAGACTCAGCATGTCACGGTGCTCACTCTCGCCAGAGCCTTTTTCTGAAAAGGCAAACTTACAGCTCCTTCTCCCACAGGGAAGGTGCCAGCCCTGAAAACTAATGCAGTTTTTCACTATCCCTCTGCAGCCTATCCACAGGCACAACAGCTTTGGGGATCTCTGCTTTCCCAGAGACTCAGCATGTCACGGTGCTCGCTCTCGGCAGAAGCTTTTTTCTGAAAAAGAAAACTTTCGGCTCCTTCTCCCACAGGGAAGGTGCCAGCCCTGAAAACTAATGCAGTTTTTCACTATCCCTCTGCAGCCTATCCACAGGCACAACAGCTTTGGGGATCTCTGCTTTCCCAGAGACTCAGCATGTCACGGTGCTCGCTCTCGGCAGAAGCTTTTTTCTGAAAAGGCAAACTTACGGCTCCTTCTCCCACAAGGAAGGTGCCAGCCCTGAAAGATCTTGCTGGTCTTCACTATCCCTCTGCAGCCTATCCACAGGCACAACAGCTTTGGGGATCTCTGCTTTCCCAGAGACTCAGCATGTCACGGTGCTCGCTCTCGGCAGAAGCTTTTTTCTGAAAAAGAAAACTTTCGGCTCCTTCTCCCACAGGGAAGGTGCCAGCCCTGAAAACTAATGCAGTTTTTCACTATCCCTCTGCAGCCTATCCACAGGCACAACAGCTTTGGGGATCTCTGCTTTCCCAGAGACTCAGCATGTCACGGTGCTCGTTCTCGGCAGAAGCTTTTTCTGAGAAGGCAAACGTCTGGCTCCTTCTCCCACAAGGAAGGTGCTAGCCCTGAAAGATCTTGCTGGTATGCACTATCCCTCTGCAGCCTATCCACAGGCACAACAGCTTTGGGGATCTCTGCTTTCCCAGAGACTCAGCATGTCACGGTGCTCGCTCTCGGCAGAAGCTTTTTTCTGAAAAAGAAAACTTTCGGCTCCTTCTTCCACAAGGAAGGTGCCAGGCCTGAAAGCTAATGCAGCTCTTCACTATCCTCCTGCAGCCTATCCACAGGCACAACAGCACTGGGGATCTCTGCTTTCCCAGAGACTCAGCATGTCACGGTGCTCACTCTCGCCAGAGCTTTTTTCTGAAAAGGCAAACTTACGGCTCCTTCTCCCACAGGGAAGGTGCCAGCCCTGAAAACTAATGCAGTTTTTCACTATCCCTCTGCAGCCTATCCACAGGCACAACAGGTTTTGGGATCTCTGCTTTCCCAGAGACTCAGCATGTCACGGTGCTCACTCTCGCCAGAGCCTTTTTCTGAAAAAGAAAACTTTCGGCTCCTTCTCCCACAGGGAAGGTGCCAGCCCTGAAAACTAATGCAGTTTTTCACTATCCCTCTGCAGCCTATCCACAGGCACAACAGCTTTGGGGATCTCTGCTTTCCCAGAGACTCAGCATGTCACGGTGCTCGCTCTCGGCAGAAGCTTTTTCTGAGAAGGCAAACGTCTGGCTCCTTCTCCCACAAGGAAGGTGCTAGCCCTGAAAGATCTTGCTGGTATGCACTATCCCTCTGGAGCCTATCCACAGGCACAACAGCTTTGGGGATCTCTGCTTTCCCAGAGACTCAGCATGTCACGGTGCTCGCTCTCGGCAGAAGCTTTTTTCTGAAAAAGAAAACTTTCGGCTCCTTCTCCCACAAGGAAGGTGCCAGGCCTGAAAGCTAATGCAGCTCTTCACTATCCTCCTGCAGCCTATCCACAGGCACAACAGCACTGGGGATCTCTGCTTTCCCAGAGACTCAGCATGTCACGGTGCTCACTCTCGCCAGAACCTTTTTCTGAAAAGGCAAACTTACGGCTCCTTCTCCCACAAGGAAGGTGCCAGCCCTGAAAGATCTTGCTGGTATTCACTATCCCTCTGCAGCCTATCTTTAGCCGCAACAGCACTGGGGTTCTTTGCTTTCCCAGAGACTCAGCATGTCACGGTGCTCGTTCTCGGCAGAAGCTTTTTCTGAGAAGGCAAACGTCTGGCTCCTTCTCCCACAAGGAAGGTGCTAGCCCTGAAAGATCTTGCTGGTATGCACTATCCCTCTGCAGCCTATCCACAGGCACAACAGCTTTGGGGATCTCTGCTTTCCCAGAGACTCAGCATGTCACGGTGCTCGCTCTCGGCAGAAGCTTTTTTCTGAAAAGGCAAACTTACGGCTCCTTCTCCCACAGGGAAGGTGCCAGCCCTGAAAACTAATGCAGTTTTTCACTATCCCTCTGCAGCCTATCCACAGGCACAACAGCTTTTGGGATCTCTGCTTTCCCAGAGACTCAGCATGTCACGGTGCTCGCTCTCGGCAGAAGCTTTTTTCTGAAAAGGCAAACTTTCGGCTCCTTCTCCCACAGGGAAGGTGCCAGCCCTGAAAACTAATGCAGTTTTTCACTATCCCTCTGCAGCCTATCCACAGGCACAACAGCTCTGGGGATCTCTGCTTTCCCAGAGACTCAGCATGTCACGGTGCTCACTCTCGCCAGAACCTTTTTCTGAAAAGGCAAACTTACGGCTCCTTCTCCCACAGGGAAGGTGCCAGCCCTGAAAACTAATGCAGTTTTTCACTATCCCTCTGCAGCCTATCCACAGGCACAACAGCTTTGGGGATCTCTGCTTTCCCAGAGACTCAGCATGTCACGGTGCTCGCTCTCGGCAGAAGCTTTTTTCTGAAAAAGAAAACTTTCGGCTCCTTCTCCCACAGGGAAGGTGCCAGCCCTGAAAACTAATGCAGTTTTTCACTATCCCTCTGCAGCCTATCCACAGGCACAACAGCTTTGGGGATCTCTGCTTTCCCAGAGACTCAGCAGGTCACGGTGCTCGCTCTCGGCAGAAGCTTTTTTCTGAAAAGGCAAACTTACGGCTCCTTCTCCCACAGGGAAGGTGCCAGCCCTGAGAACTAATGCAGTTTTTCACTATCCCTCTGCAGCCTATCCACAGGCACAACAGCTTTGGGGATCTCAGCTTTCCCAGAGACTCAGCATGTCACGGTGCTCGCTCTCGGCAGAAGCTTTTTTCTGAAAAAGAAAACTTTCGGCTCCTTCTTCCACAAGGAAGGTGCCAGGCCTGAAAGCTAATGCAGCTCTTCACTATCCTCCTGCAGCCTATCCACAGGCAAAACAGCACTGGGGATCTCTGCTTTCCCAGAGACTCAGCATGTCACGGTGCTCACTCTCGCCAGAGCTTTTTTCTGAAAAGGCAAACTTACGGCTCCTTCTCCCACAGGGAAGGTGCCAGCCCTGAAAACTAATGCAGTTTTTCACTATCCCTCTGCAGCCTATCCACAGGCACAACAGCTTTGGGGATCTCTGCTTTCCCAGAGACTCAGCATGTCACGGTGCTCACTCTCGCCAGAGCCTTTTTCTGAAAAAGAAAACTTTCGGCTCCTTCTCCCACAGGGAAGGTGCCAGCCCTGAATAACTAATGCAGTTTTTCACTATCCCTCTGCAGCCTATCCACAGGCACAAGAGCTTTGGGGATCTCGGCTTTCCCAGAGACTCAGCATGTCACGGTGCTCGTTCTCGGCAGAAGCTTTTTCTGAGAAGGCAAACGTCTGGCTCCTTCTCCCACAAGGAAGGTGCTAGCCCTGAAAGATCTTGCTGGTATGCACTATCCCTCTGCAGCCTATCCACAGGCACAACAGCTTTGGGGATCTCTGCTTTCCCAGAGACTCAGCATGTCACGGTGCTCGCTCTCGGCAGAAGCTTTTTTCTGAAAAGGCAAACTTACGGCTCCTTCTCCCACAGGGAAGGTGCCAGCCCTGAAAACTAATGCAGTTTTTCACTATCCCTCTGCAGCCTATCCACAGGCACAACAGCTTTGGGGATCTCTGCTTTCCCAGAGACTCAGCATGTCACGGTGCTCGCTCTCGGCAGAAGATTTTTTCTGAAAAAGAAAACTTTCGGCTCCTTCTCCCACAAGGAAGGTGCCAGGCCTGAAAGCTAATGCAGATCTTCACTATCCTCCTGCAGCCTATCCACAGGCACAACAGCACTGGGGATCTCTGCTTTCCCAGAGACTCAGCATGTCACGGTGCTCACTCTCGCCAGAACCTTTTTCTGAAAAGGCAAACTTACGGCTCCTTCTCCCACAAGGAAGGTGCCAGCCCTGAAAGATCTTGCTGGTATTCACTATCCCTCTGCAGCCTATCTTTAGCCGCAACAGCACTGGGGTTCTCTGCTTTCCCAGAGACTCAGCATGTCACGGTGCTCGTTCTCGGCAGAAGCTTTTTCTGAGAAGGCAAACGTCTGGCTCCTTCTCCCACAAGGAAGGTGCTAGCCCTGAAAGATCTTGCTGGTATGCACTATCCCTCTGCAGCCTATCCACAGGCACAACAGCTTTGGGGATCTCTGCTTTCCCAGAGACTCAGCAGTTCACGGTGCTCGCTCTCGGCAGAAGCTTTTTTCTGAAAAGGCAAACTTTCGGCTCCTTCTCCCACAGGGAAGGTGCCAGCCCTGAAAACTAATGCAGTTTTTCACTATCCCTCTGCAGCCTATCCACAGGCACAACAGCTCTGGGGATCTCTGCTTTCCCAGAGACTCAGCATGTCACGGTGCTCACTCTCGCCAGAGCCTTTTTCTGAAAAGGCAAACTTACGGCTCCTTCTCCCACAGGGAAGGTGCCAGCCCTGAAAACTAATGCAGTTTTTCACTATCCCTCTGCAGCCTATCCACAGGCACAACAGCTTTTGGGATCTCTGCTTTCCCAGAGACTCAGCATGTCACGGTGCTCGCTCTCGGCAGAAGCTTTTTTCTGAAAAAGAAAACTTTCGGCTCCTTCTCCCACAGGGAAGGTGCCAGCCCTGAAAACTAATGCAGTTTTTCACTATCCCTCTGCAGCCTATCCACAGGCACAACAGCTTTGGGGATCTCTGCTTTCCCAGAGACTCAGCAGGTCACGGTGCTCGCTCTCGGCAGAAGCTTTTTTCTGAAAAGGCAAACTTACGGCTCCTTCTCCCACAGGGAAGGTGCCAGCCCTGAAAACTAATGCAGTTTTTCACTATCCCTCTGCAGCCTATCCACAGGCACAACAGCTTTGGGGATCTCAGCTTTCCCAGAGACTCAGCATGTCACGGTGCTCGCTCTCGGCAGAAGCTTTTTTCTGAAAAAGAAAACTTTCGGCTCCTTCTTCCACAAGGAAGGTGCCAGGCCTGAAAGCTAATGCAGCTCTTCACTATCCTCCTGCAGCCTATCCACAGGCAAAACAGCACTGGGGATCTCTGCTTTCCCAGAGACTCAGCATGTCACGGTGCTCACTCTCGCCAGAGCTTTTTTCTGAGAAGGCAAACTTACGTCGCCTTCTCCCACAGGGAAGGTGCCAGCCCTGAAAACTAATGCAGTTTTTCACTATCCCTCTGCAGCCTATCCACAGGCACAACAGCTTTGGGGATCTCTGCTTTCCCAGAGACTCAGCATGTCACGGTGCTCACTCTCGCCAGAGCCTTTTTCTGAAAAAGAAAACTTTCGGCTCCTTCTCCCACAGGGAAGGTGCCAGCCCTGAATAACTAATGCAGTTTTTCACTATCCCTCTGCAGCCTATCCACAGGCACAAGAGCTTTGGGGATCTCGGCTTTCCCAGAGACTCAGCATGTCACGGTGCTCGTTCTCGGCAGAAGCTTTTTCTGAGAAGGCAAACGTCTGGCTCCTTCTCCCACAAGGAAGGTGCTAGCCCTGAAAGATCTTGCTGGTATGCACTATCCCTCTGCAGCCTATCCACAGGCACAACAGCTTTGGGGATCTCTGCTTTCCCAGAGACTCAGCATGTCACGGTGCTCGCTCTCGGCAGAAGCTTTTTTCTGAAAAGGCAAACTTACGGCTCCTTCTCCCACAGGGAAGGTGCCAGCCCTGAAAACTAATGCAGTTTTTCACTATCCCTCTGCAGCCTATCCACAGGCACAACAGCTTTGGGGATCTCTGCTTTCCCAGAGACTCAGCATGTCACGGTGCTCGCTCTCGGCAGAAGATTTTTTCTGAAAAAGAAAACTTTCGGCTCCTTCTCCCACAAGGAAGGTGCCAGGCCTGAAAGCTAATGCAGATCTTCACTATCCTCCTGCAGCCTATCCACAGGCACAACAGCACTGGGGATCTCTGCTTTCCCAGAGACTCAGCATGTCACGGTGCTCACTCTCGCCAGAACCTTTTTCTGAAAAGGCAAACTTACGGCTCCTTCTCCCACAAGGAAGGTGCCAGCCCTGAAAGATCTTGCTGGTATTCACTATCCCTCTGCAGCCTATCTTTAGCCGCAACAGCACTGGGGATCTCTGCTTTCCCAGAGACTCAGCATGTCACGGTGCTCGTTCTCGGCAGAAGCTTTTTCTGAGAAGGCAAACGTCTGGCTCCTTCTCCCTCAAGGAAGGTGCTAGCCCTGAAAGATCTTGCTGGTATTCACTATCCCTCTGCAGCCTATCCACAGGCACAAGAGCTTTGGGGATCTCTGCTTTCCCAGAGACTCAGCAGGTCACGGTGCTCGCTCTCGGCAGAAGCTTTTTTCTGAAAAGGCAAAATTACGGCTCCTTCTCCCACAGGGAAGGTGCCAGCCCTGAAAACTAATGCAGTTTTTCACTATCCCTCTGCAGCCTATCCACAGGCACAACAGCTTTGGGGATCTCTGCTTTCCCAGAGACTCAGCATGTCACGGTGCTCGTTCTCGGCAGAAGCTTTTTCTGAGAAGGCAAACGTCTGGCTCCTTCTCCCACAAGGAAGGTGCTAGCCCTGAAAGATCTTGCTGGTATTCACTATCCCTCTGCAGCCTATCCACAGGCACAACAGCTTTGGGGATCTCTGCTTTCCCAGAGACTCAGCATGTCACGGTGCTCACTCTCGCCAGAGCCTTTTTCTGAAAAGGCAAACTTACGGCTCCTTCTCCCACAGGGAAGGTGCCAGCCCTGAAAACTAATGCAGTTTTTCACTATCCCTCTGCAGCCTATCCACAGGCACAACAGCTTTGGGGATCTCTGCTTTCCCAGAGACTCAGCATGTCACGGTGCTCGCTCTCGGCAGAAGCTTTTTTCTGAAAAAGAAAACTTTCGGCTCCTTCTCCCGCAGGGAAGGTGCCAGCCCTGAAAACTAATGCAGTTTTTCACTATCCCTCTGCAGCCTATCCACAGGCACAACAGCACTGGGGATCTCTGCTTTCCCAGAGACTCAGCATGTCACGGTGCTCGCTCTCGGCAGAAGCTTTTTTCTGAAAAGGCAAACTTACGGCTCCTTCTCCCACAGGGAAGGTGCCAGCCCTGAAAACTAATGCAGTTTTTCACTATCCCTCTGCAGCCTATCCACAGGCACAACAGCTTTGGGGATCTCTGCTTTCCCAGAGACTCAGCATGTCACGGTGCTCGCTCTCGGCAGAAGCTTTTTTCTGAAAAAGAAAACTTTCGGCTCCTTCTCCCACAAGGAAGGTGCCAGGCCTGAAAGCTAATGCAGCTCTTCACTATCCTCCTGCAGCCTATCCACAGGCACAACAGCACTGGGGATCTCTGCTTTCCTAGAGACTCAGCATGTCACGGTGCTCACTCTCGCCAGAACCTTTTTCTGAAAAGGCAAACTTACGGCTCCTTCTCCCACAAGGAAGGTGCCAGCCCTGAAAGATCTTGCTGGTATTCACTATCCCTCTGCAGCCTATCTTTAGCCGCAACAGCACTGGGGTTCTCTGCTTTCCCAGAGACTCAGCATGTCACGGTGCTCGTTCTCGGCAGAAGCTTTTTCTGAGAAGGCAAACGTCTGGCTCCTTCTCCCACAAGGAAGGTGCTAGCCCTGAAAGATCTTGCTGGTATGCACTATCCCTCTGCAGCCTATCCACAGGCACAACAGCTTTGGGGATCTCTGCTTTCCCAGAGACTCAGCAGTTCACGGTGCTCGCTCTCGGCAGAAGCTTTTTTCTGAAAAGGCAAACTTACGGCTCCTTCTCCCACAGGGAAGGTGCCAGCCCTGAAAACTAATGCAGCTTTTCACTATCCCTCTGCAGCCTATCCACAGGCACAACAGCTTTGGGGATCTCTGCTTTCCCAGAGACTCAGCATGTCACGGTGCTCGTTCTCGGCAGAAGCTTTTTCTGAGAAGGCAAACGTCTGGCTCCTTCTCCCACAAGGAAGGTGCTAGCCCTGAAAGATCTTGCTGGTATGCACTATCCCTCTGCAGCCTATCCACAGGCACAACAGCTTTGGGGATCTCTGCTTTCCCAGAGACTCAGCATGTCACGGTGCTCGCTCTCGGCAGAAGCTTTTTTCTGAAAAGGCAAACTTACGGCTCCTTCTCCCACAGGGAAGGTGCCAGCCCTGAAAACTAATGCAGTTTTTCACTATCCCTCTGCAGCCTATCCACAGGCACAACAGCTTTGGGGATCTCTGCTTTCCCAGAGACTCAGCATGTCACGGTGCTCGCTCTCGGCAGAAGCTTTTTTCTGAAAAGGCAAACTTTCGGCTCCTTCTCCCACAGGGAAGGTGCCAGCCCTGAAAACTAATGCAGTTTTTCACTATCCCTCTGCAGCCTATCCACAGGCACAACAGCTCTGGGGATCTCTGCTTTCCCAGAGACTCAGCATGTCACGGTGCTCGCTCTCGGCAGAAGCTTTTTTCTGAAAAAGAAAACTTTCGGCTCCTTCTCCCACAGGGAAGGTGCCAGCCCTGAAAACTAATGCAGTTTTTCACTATCCCTCTGCAGCCTATCCACAGGCACAACAGCTTTGGGGATCTCTGCTTTCCCAGAGACTCAGCAGGTCACGGTGCTCGCTCTCGGCAGAAGCTTTTTTCTGAAAAGGCAAACTTACGGCTCCTTCTCCCACAGGGAAGGTGCCAGCCCTGAAAACTAATGCAGTTTTTCACTATCCCTCTGCAGCCTATCCACAGGCACAACAGCTTTGGGGATCTCTGCTTTCCCAGAGACTCAGCATGTCACGGTGCTCGTTCTCGGCAGAAGCTTTTTCTGAGAAGGCAAACGTCTGGCTCCTTCTCCCACAAGGAAGGTGCTAGCCCTGAAAGATCTTGCTGGTATGCACTATCCCTCTGCAGCCTATCCACAGGCACAACAGCTTTGGGGATCTCTGCTTTCCCAGAGACTCAGCATGTCACGGTGCTCGCTCTCGGCAGAAGCTTTTTTCTGAAAAGGCAAACTTACGGCTCCTTCTCCCACAAGGAAGGTGCCAGCCCTGAAAGATCTTGCTGGTCTTCACTATCCCTCTGCAGCCTATCCACAGGCACAACAGCTTTGGGGATCTCTGCTTTCCCAGAGACTCAGCATGTCACGGTGCTCGCTCTCGGCAGAAGCTTTTTTCTGAAAAAGAAAACTTTCGGCTCCTTCTCCCACAAGGAAGGTGCCAAGCCTGAAAGCTAATGCAGCTCTTCACTATCCTCCTGCAGCCTATCCACAGGCACAACAGCACTGGGGATCTCTGCTTTCCCAGAGACTCAGCATGTCACGGTGCTCACTCTCGCCAGAGCCTTTTTCTGAAAAGGCAAACTTACAGCTCCTTCTCCCACAGGGAAGGTGCCAGCCCTGAAAACTAATGCAGTTTTTCACTATCCCTCTGCAGCCTATCCACAGGCACAACAGCTTTGGGATCTCTGCTTTCCCAGAGACTCAGCATGTCACGGTGCTCGCTCTCGGCAGAAGCTTTTTTCTGAAAAAGAAAACTTTCGGCTCCTTCTCCCACAGGGAAGGTGCCAGCCCTGAAAACTAATGCAGTTTTTCACTATCCCTCTGCAGCCTATCCACAGGCACAACAGCTTTGGGGATCTCTGCTTTCCCAGAGACTCAGCATGTCACGGTGCTCGCTCTCGGCAGAAGCTTTTTCTGAAAAGGCAAACTTACGGCTCCTTCTCCCACAAGGAAGGTGCGAGCCCTGAAAGATCTTGCTCGTATTCACTATCCCTCTGCAGCCTATCTTTAGCCGCAACAGCACTGGGGATCTCTGCTTTCCCAGAGACTCAGCATGTCACGGTGCTCGTTCTCGGCAGAAGCTTTTTCTGAGAAGGCAAACGTCTGGCTCCTTCTCCCACAAGGAAGGTGCTAGCCCTGAAAGATCTTGCTGGTATGCACTATCCCTCTGCAGCCTATCCACAGGCACAACAGCTTTGGGGATCTCTGCTTTCCCAGAGACTCAGCATGTCACGGTGCTCGCTCTCGGCAGAAGCTTTTTTCTGAAAAAGAAAACTTTCGGCTCCTTCTTCCACAAGGAAGGTGCCAGGCCTGAAAGCTAATGCAGCTCTTCACTATCCTCCTGCAGCCTATCCACAGGCACAACAGCACTGGGGATCTCTGCTTTCCCAGAGACTCAGCATGTCACGGTGCTCACTCTCGCCAGAGCTTTTTTCTGAAAAGGCAAACTTACGGCTCCTTCTCCCACAGGGAAGGTGCCAGCCCTGAAAACTAATGCAGTTTTTCACTATCCCTCTGCAGCCTATCCACAGGCACAACAGCTTTGGGGATCTCTGCTTTCCCAGAGACTCAGCATGTCACGGTGCTCACTCTCGCCAGAGCCTTTTTCTGAAAAAGAAAACTTTCGGCTCCTTCTCCCACAGGGAAGGTGCCAGCCCTGAAAACTAATGCAGTTTTTCACTATCCCTCTGCAGCCTATCCACAGGCACAACAGCTTTGGGGATCTCTGCTTTCCCAGAGACTCAGCATGTCACGGTGCTCGTTCTCGGCAGAAGCTTTTTCTGAGAAGGCAAACCTCTAGCTCCTTCTCCCACAAGGAAGGTGCTAGCCCTGAAAGATCTTGCTGGTATGCACTATCCCTCTGGAGCCTATCCACAGGCACAACAGCTTTGGGGATCTCTGCTTTCCCAGAGACTCAGCATGTCACGGTGCTCGCTCTCGGCAGAAGCTTTTTTCTGAAAAAGAAAACTTTCGGCTCCTTCTCCCACAATTAAGGTGCCAGGCCTGAAAGCTAATGCAGCTCTTCACTATCCTCCTGCAGCCTATGCACAGGCAAAACAGCACTGGGGATCTCTGCTTTCCCAGAGACTCAGCATGTCACGGTGCTCACTCTCGCCAGAGCCTTTTTCTGAAAAGGCAAACTTACGGCTCCTTCTCCCACAGGGAAGGTGCCAGCCCTGAAAACTAATGCAGTTTTTCACTATCCCTCTGCAGCCTATCCACAGGCACAACAGCTTTGGGGATCTCTGCTTTCCCAGAGACTCAGCATGTCACGGTGCTCGCTCTCGGCAGAAGCTTTTTTCTGAAAAAGAAAACTTTCGGCTCCTTCTCCCGCAGGGAAGGTGCCAGCCCTGAAAACTAATGCAGTTTTTCACTATCCCTCTGCAGCCTATCTTTAGCCGCAACAGCACTGGGGATCTCTGCTTTCCCAGAGACTCAGCATGTCACGGTGCTCGTTCTCGGCAGAAGCTTTTTCTGAGAAGGCAAACGTCTGGCTCCTTCTCCCACAAGGAAGGTGCTAGCCCTGAAAGATCTTGCTGGTATGCACTATCCCTCTGCAGCCTATCCACAGGCACAACAGCTTTGGGGATCTCTGCTTTCCCAGAGACTCAGCATGTCACGGTGCTCGCTCTCGGCAGAAGCTTTTTTCTGAAAAAGAAAACTTTCGGCTCCTTCTTCAACAAGGAAGGTGCCAGGCCTGAAAGCTAATGCAGCTCTTCACTATCCTCCTGCAGCCTATCCACAGGCACAACAGCACTGGGGATCTCTGCTTTCCCAGAGACTCAGCATGTCACGGTGCTCACTCTCGCCAGAGCTTTTTTCTGAAAAGGCAAACTTACGGCTCCTTCTCCCACAGGGAAGGTGCCAGCCCTGAAAACTAATGCAGTTTTTCACTATCCCTCTGCAGCCTATCCACAGGCACAACAGCTTTGGGGATCTCTGCTTTCCCAGAGACTCAGCATGTCACGGTGCTCACTCTCGCCAGAGCCTTTTTCTGAAAAAGAAAACTTCGGCTCCTTCTCCCACAGGGAAGGTGCCAGCCCTGAAAACTAATGCAGTTTTTCACTATCCCTCTGCAGCCTATCCACAGGCACAACAGCTTTGGGGATCTCTGCTTTCCCAGAGACTCAGCATGTCACGGTGCTCGTTCTCGGCAGAAGCTTTTTCTGAGAAGGCAAACGTCTGGCTCCTTCTCCCACAAGGAAGGTGCTAGCCCTGAAAGATCTTGCTGGTATGCACTATCCCTCTGGAGCCTATCCACAGGCAAAACAGCACTGGGGATCTCTGCTTTCCCAGAGACTCAGCATGTCACGGTGCTCGCTCTCGGCAGAAGCTTTTTTCTGAAAAAGAAAACTTTCGGCTCCTTCTCCCACAATTAAGGTGCCAGGCCTGAAAGCTAATGCAGCTCTTCACTATCCTCCTACAGCCTATGCACAGGCAAAACAGCACTGGGGATCTCTGCTTTCCCAGAGACTCAGCATGTCACGGTGCTCACTCTCGCCAGAGCCTTTTTCTGAAAAGGCAAACTTACGGCTCCTTCTCCCACAGGGAAGGTGCCAGCCCTGAAAACTAATGCAGTTTTTCACTATCCCTCTGCAGCCTATCCACAGGCACAACAGCTTTGGGGATCTCTGCTTTCCCAGAGACTCAGCATGTCACGGTGCTCGCTCTCGGCAGAAGCTTTTTTCTGAAAAAGAAAACTTTCGGCTCCTTCTCCCACAGGGAAGGTGCCAGCCCTGAAAACTAATGCAGTTTTTCACTATCCCTCTGCAGCCTATCCACAGGCACAACAGCACTGGGGATCTCTGCTTTCCCAGAGACTCAGCATGTCACGGTGCTCGCTCTCGGCAGAAGCTTTTTTCTGAAAAGGCAAACTTACGGCTCCTTCTCCCACAGGGAAGGTGCCAGCCCTGAAAACTAATGCAGTTTTTCACTATCCCTCTGCAGCCTATCCACAGGCACAACAGCTTTGGGGATCTCTGCTTTCCCAGAGACTCAGCATGTCACGGTGCTCGCTCTCGGCAGAAGCTTTTTTCTGAAAAAGAAAACTTTCGGCTCCTTCTCCCACAAGGAAGGTGCCAGGCCTGAAAGCTAATGCAGCTCTTCACTATCCTCCTGCAGCCTATCCACAGGCACAACAGCACTGGGGATCTCTGCTTTCCCAGAGACTCAGCATGTCACGGTGCTCACTCTCGCCAGAACCTTTTTCTGAAAAGGCAAACTTACGGCTCCTTCTCCCACAAGGAAGGTGCCAGCCCTGAAAGATCTTGCTGGTATTCACTATCCCTCTGCAGCCTATCTTTAGCCGCAACAGCACTGGGGTTCTCTGCTTTCCCAGAGACTCAGCATGTCACGGTGCTCGTTCTCGGCAGAAGCTTTTTCTGAGAAGGCAAACGTCTGGCTCCTTCTCCCACAAGGAAGGTGCTAGCCCTGAAAGATCTTGCTGGTCTTCACTATCCCTCTGCAGCCTATCCACAGGCACAACAGCTTTGGGGATCTCTGCTTTCCCAGAGACTCAGCATGTCACGGTGCTCGCTCTCGGCAGAAGCTTTTTTCTGAAAAGGCAAACTTACGGCTCCTTCTCCCACAGGGAAGGTGCCAGCCCTGAAAACTAATGCAGTTTTTCACTATCCCTCTGCAGCCTATCCACAGGCACAACAGCTTTGGGGATCTCTGCTTTCCCAGAGACTCAGCATGTCACGGTGCTCGCTCTCGGCAGAAGCTTTTTTCTGAAAAGGCAAACTTACGGCTCCTTCTCCCACAAGGAAGGTGCCAGCCCTGAAAGATCTTGCTGGTCTTCACTATCCCTCTGCAGCCTATCCACAGGCACAACAGCTTTGGGGATCTCTGCTTTCCCAGAGACTCAGCATGTCACGGTGCTCGCTCTCGGCAGAAGCTTTTTTCTGAAAAAGAAAACTTTCGGCTCCTTCTCCCACAAGGAAGGTGCCAAGCCTGAAAGCTAATGCAGCTCTTCACTATCCTCCTGCAGCCTATCCACAGGCACAACAGCTTTGGGGATCTCTGCTTTCCCAGAGACTCAGCATGTCACGGTGCTCACTCTCGCCAGAGCCTTTTTCTGAAAAGGCAAACTTACAGCTCCTTCTCCCACAGGGAAGGTGCCAGCCCTGAAAACTAATGCAGTTTTTCACTATCCCTCTGCAGCCTATCCACAGGCACAACAGCTTTGGGGATCTCTGCTTTCCCAGAGACTCAGCATGTCACGGTGCTCGCTCTCGGCAGAAGCTTTTTTCTGAAAAAGAAAACTTTCGGCTCCTTCTCCCACAGGGAAGGTGCCAGCCCTGAAAACTAATGCAGTTTTTCACTATCCCTCTGCAGCCTATCCACAGGCACAACAGCTTTGGGGATCTCTGCTTTCCCAGAGACTCAGCATGTCACGGTGCTCGCTCTCGGCAGAAGCTTTTTCTGAAAAGGCAAACTTACGGCTCCTTCTCCCACAAGGAAGGTGCGAGCCCTGAAAGATCTTGCTCGTATTCACTATCCCTCTGCAGCCTATCTTTAGCCGCAACAGCACTGGGGATCTCTGCTTTCCCAGAGACTCAGCATGTCACGGTGCTCGTTCTCGGCAGAAGCTTTTTCTGAGAAGGCAAACGTCTGGCTCCTTCTCCCACAAGGAAGGTGCTAGCCCTGAAAGATCTTGCTGGTATGCACTATCCCTCTGCAGCCTATCCACAGGCACAACAGCTTTGGGGATCTCTGCTTTCCCAGAGACTCAGCATGTCACGGTGCTCGCTCTCGGCAGAAGCTTTTTTCTGAAAAAGAAAACTTTCGGCTCCTTCTTCCACAAGGAAGGTGCCAGGCCTGAAAGCTAATGCAGCTCTTCACTATCCTCCTGCAGCCTATCCACAGGCACAACAGCACTGGGGATCTCTGCTTTCCCAGAGACTCAGCATGTCACGGTGCTCACTCTCGCCAGAGCTTTTTTCTGAAAAGGCAAACTTACGGCTCCTTCTCCCACAGGGAAGGTGCCAGCCCTGAAAACTAATGCAGTTTTTCACTATCCCTCTGCAGCCTATCCACAGGCACAACAGCTTTTGGGATCTCTGCTTTCCCAGAGACTCAGCATGTCACGGTGCTCACTCTCGCCAGAGCCTTTTTCTGAAAAAGAAAACTTTCGGCTCCTTCTCCCACAGGGAAGGTGCCAGCCCTGAAAACTAATGCAGTTTTTCACTATCCCTCTGCAGCCTATCCACAGGCACAACAGCTTTGGGGATCTCTGCTTTCCCAGAGACTCAGCATGTCACGGTGCTCGTTCTCGGCAGAAGCTTTTTCTGAGAAGGCAAACGTCTGGCTCCTTCTCCCACAAGGAAGGTGCTAGCCCTGAAAGATCTTGCTGGTATGCACTATCCCTCTGGAGCCTATCCACAGGCACAACAGCTTTGGGGATCTCTGCTTTCCCAGAGACTCAGCATGTCACGGTGCTCGCTCTCGGCAGAAGCTTTTTTCTGAAAAAGAAAACTTTCGGCTCCTTCTCCCACAATTAAGGTGCCAGGCCTGAAAGCTAATGCAGCTCTTCACTATCCTCCTGCAGCCTATGCACAGGCAAAACAGCACTGGGGATCTCTGCTTTCCCAGAGACTCAGCATGTCACGGTGCTCACTCTCGCCAGAGCCTTTTTCTGAAAAGGCAAACTTACGGCTCCTTCTCCCACAGGGAAGGTGCCAGCCCTGAAAACTAATGCAGTTTTTCACTATCCCTCTGCAGCCTATCCACAGGCACAACAGCTTTGGGGATCTCTGCTTTCCCAGAGACTCAGCATGTCACGGTGCTCGCTCTCGGCAGAAGCTTTTTTCTGAAAAAGAAAACTTTCGGCTCCTTCTCCCGCAGGGAAGGTGCCAGCCCTGAAAACTAATGCAGTTTTTCACTATCCCTCTGCAGCCTATCCACAGGCACAACAGCACTGGGGATCTCTGCTTTCCCAGAGACTCAGCATGTCACGGTGCTCGCTCTCGGCAGAAGCTTTTTTCTGAAAAGGCAAACTTACGGCTCCTTCTCCCACAGGGAAGGTGCCAGCCCTGAAAACTAATGCAGTTTTTCACTATCCCTCTGCAGCCTATCCACAGGCACAACAGCTTTGGGGATCTCTGCTTTCCCAGAGACTCAGCATGTCACGGTGCTCGTTCTCGGCAGAAGCTTTTTCTGAGAAGGCAAACGTCTGGCTCCTTCTCCCACAAGGAAGGTGCCAGCCCTGAAAGATCTTGCTGGTATTCACTATCCCTCTGCAGCCTATCTTTAGCCGCAACAGCACTGGGGATCTCTGCTTTCCCAGAGACTCAGCATGTCACGGTGCTCGTTCTCGGCAGAAGCTTTTTCTGAGAAGGCAAACGTCTGGCTCCTTCTCCCACAAGGAAGGTGCTAGCCCTGAAAGATCTTGCTGGTATTCACTATCCCTCTGCAGCCTATCCACAGGCACAAGAGCTTTGGGGATCTCTGCTTTCCCAGAGACTCAGCAGGTCACGGTGCTCGCTCTCGGCAGAAGCTTTTTTCTGAAAAGGCAAACTTACGGCTCCTTCTCCCACAGGGAAGGTGCCAGCCCTGAAAACTAATGCAGTTTTTCACTATCCCTCTGCAGCCTATCCACAGGCACAACAGCTTTGGGGATCTCTGCTTTCCCAGAGACTCAGCATGTCACGGTGCTCGTTCTCGGCAGAAGCTTTTTCTGAGAAGGCAAACGTCTGGCTCCTTCTCCCACAAGGAAGGTGCTAGCCCTGAAAGATCTTGCTGGTATGCACTATCCCTCTGCAGCCTATCCACAGGCACAACAGCTTTGGGGATCTCTGCTTTCCCAGAGACTCAGCATGTCACGGTGCTCACTCTCGCCAGAGCCTTTTTCTGAAAAGGCAAACTTACGGCTCCTTCTCCCACAGGGAAGGTGCCAGCCCTGAAAACTAATGCAGTTTTTCACTATCCCTCTGCAGCCTATCCACAGGCACAACAGCTTTGGGGATCTCTGCTTTCCCAGAGACTCAGCATGTCACGGTGCTCGCTCTCGGCAGAAGCTTTTTTCTGAAAAAGAAAACTTTCGGCTCCTTCTCCCGCAGGGAAGGTGCCAGCCCTGAAAACTAATGCAGTTTTTCACTATCCCTCTGCAGCCTATCCACAGGCACAACAGCACTGGGGATCTCTGCTTTCCCAGAGACTCAGCATGTCACGGTGCTCGCTCTCGGCAGAAGCTTTTTTCTGAAAAGGCAAACTTACGGCTCCTTCTCCCACAGGGAAGGTGCCAGCCCTGAAAACTAATGCAGTTTTTCACTATCCCTCTGCAGCCTATCCACAGGCACAACAGCTTTGGGGATCTCTGCTTTCCCAGAGACTCAGCATGTCACGGTGCTCGCTCTCGGCAGAAGCTTTTTTCTGAAAAAGAAAACTTTCGGCTCCTTCTCCCACAAGGAAGGTGCCAGGCCTGAAAGCTAATGCAGCTCTTCACTATCCTCCTGCAGCCTATCCACAGGCACAACAGCACTGGGGATCTCTGCTTTCCCAGAGACTCAGCATGTCACGGTGCTCACTCTCGCCAGAACATTTTTCTGAAAAGGCAAACTTACGGCTCCTTCTCCCACAAGGAAGGTGCCAGCCCTGAAAGATCTTGCTGGTATTCACTATCCCTCTGCAGCCTATCTTTAGCCGCAACAGCACTGGGGTTCTCTGCTTTCCCAGAGACTCAGCATGTCACGGTGCTCGTTCTCGGCAGAAGCTTTTTCTGAGAAGGCAAACGTCTGGCTCCTTCTCCCACAAGGAAGGTGCTAGCCCTGAAAGATCTTGCTGGTATGCACTATCCCTCTGCAGCCTATCCACAGGCACAACAGCTTTGGGGATCTCTGCTTTCCCAGAGACTCAGCATGTCACGGTGCTCGCTCTCGGCAGAAGCTTTTTTCTGAAAAGGCAAACTTACGGCTCCTTCTCCCACAGGGAAGGTGCCAGCCCTGAAAACTAATGCAGTTTTTCACTATCCCTCTGCAGCCTATCCACAGGCACAACAGCTTTGGGGATCTCTGCTTTCCCAGAGACTCAGCATGTCACGGTGCTCGCTCTCGGCAGAAGATTTTTTCTGAAAAAGAAAACTTTCGGCTCCTTCTCCCACAGGGAAGGTGCCAGCCCTGAAAACTAATGCAGCTTTTCACTATCCCTCTGCAGCCTATCCACAGGCACAACAGCTTTGGGGATCTCTGCTTTCCCAGAGACTCAGCATGTCACGGTGCTCGTTCTCGGCAGAAGCTTTTTCTGAGAAGGCAAACGTCTGGCTCCTTCTCCCACAAGGAAGGTGCTAGCCCTGAAAGATCTTGCTGGTATGCACTATCCCTCTGCAGCCTATCCACAGGCACAACAGCTTTGGGGATCTCTGCTTTCCCAGAGACTCAGCATGTCACGGTGCTCGCTCTCGGCAGAAGCTTTTTTCTGAAAAGGCAAACTTACGGCTCCTTCTCCCACAGGGAAGGTGCCAGCCCTGAAAACTAATGCAGTTTTTCACTATCCCTCTGCAGCCTATCCACAGGCACAACAGCTTTGGGGATCTCTGCTTTCCCAGAGACTCAGCATGTCACGGTGCTCGCTCTCGGCAGAAGCTTTTTTCTGAAAAGGCAAACTTTCGGCTCCTTCTCCCACAGGGAAGGTGCCAGCCCTGAAAACTAATGCAGTTTTTCACTATCCCTCTGCAGCCTATCCACAGGCACAACAGCTTTGGGGATCTCTGCTTTCCCAGAGACTCAGCATGTCACGGTGCTCGCTCTCGGCAGAAGATTTTTTCTGAAAAAGAAAACTTTCGGCTCCTTCTCCCACAGGGAAGGTGCCAGCCCTGAAAACTAATGCAGTTTTTCACTATCCCTCTGCAGCCTATCCACAGGCACAACAGATTTGGGGATCTCTGCTTTCCCAGAGACTCAGCAGGTCACGGTGCTCGCTCTCGGCAGAAGCTTTTTTCTGAAAAGGCAAACTTACGGCTCCTTCTCCCACAGGGAAGGTGCCAGCCCTGAAAACTAATGCAGTTTTTCACTATCCCTCTGCAGCCTATCCACAGGCACAACAGCTTTGGGGATCTCTGCTTTCCCAGAGACTCAGCATGTCACGGTGCTCGTTCTCGGCAGAAGCTTTTTCTGAGAAGGCAAACGTCTGGCTCCTTCTCCCACAAGGAAGGTGCTAGCCCTGAAAGATCTTGCTGGTATGCACTATCCCTCTGCAGCCTATCCACAGGCACAACAGCTTTGGGGATCTCTGCTTTCCCAGAGACTCAGCATTTCACGGTGCTCGCTCTCGGCAGAAGCTTTTTTCTGAAAAGGCAAACTTAAGGCTCCTTCTCCCACAGGGAAGGTGCCAGCCCTGAAAACTAATGCAGTTTTTCACTATCCCTCTGCAGCCTATCCACAGGCACAACAGCTTTGGGGATCTCTGCTTTCCCAGAGACTCAGCATGTCACGGTGCTCGCTCTCGGCAGAAGCTTTTTTCTGAAAAAGAAAACTTTCGGCTCCTTCTCCCACAAGGAAGGTGCCAAGCCTGAAAGCTAATGCAGCTCTTCACTATCCTCCTGCAGCCTATCCACAGGCACAACAGCACTGGGGATCTCTGCTTTCCCAGAGACTCAGCATGTCACGGTGCTCACTCTCGCCAGAGCCTTTTTCTGAAAAGGCAAACTTACAGCTCCTTCTCCCACAGGGAAGGTGCCAGCCCTGAAAACTAATGCAGTTTTTCACTATCCCTCTGCAGCCTATCCACAGGCACAACAGCTTTGGGATCTCTGCTTTCCCAGAGACTCAGCATGTCACGGTGCTCGCTCTCGGCAGAAGCTTTTTTCTGAAAAAGAAAACTTTCGGCTCCTTCTCCCACAGGGAAGGTGCCAGCCCTGAAAACTAATGCAGTTTTTCACTATCCCTCTGCAGCCTATCCACAGGCACAACAGCTTTGGGGATCTCTGCTTTCCCAGAGACTCAGCATGTCACGGTGCTCGCTCTCGGCAGAAGCTTTTTTCTGAAAAAGAAAACTTTCGGCTCCTTCTCCCACAAGGAAGGTGCCAGGCCTGAAAGCTAATGCAGCTCTTCACTATCCTCCTGCAGCCTATCCACAGGCACAACAGCTTTGGGGATCTCTGCTTTCCCAGAGACTCAGCATGTCACGGTGCTCGCTCTCGGCAGAAGCTTTTTTCTGAAAAGGCAAACTTTCGGCTCCTTCTCCCACAGGGAAGGTGCCAGCCCTGAAAACTAATGCAGTTTTTCACTATCCCTCTGCAGCCTATCCACAGGCACAACAGCTTTTGGGATCTCTGCTTTCCCAGAGACTCAGCATGTCACGGTGCTCGTTCTCGGCAGAAGCTTTTTCTGAGAAGGCAAACGTCTGGCTCCTTCTCCCACAAGGAAGGTGCTAGCCCTGAAAGATCTTGCTGGTATTCACTATCCCTCTGCAGCCTATCCACAGGCACAACAGCTTTGGGGATCTCTGCTTTCCCAGAGACTCAGCATGTCACGGTGCTCGCTCTCGGCAGAAGCTTTTTTCTGAAAAAGAAAACTTTCGGCTCCTTCTCCCACAGGGAAGGTGCCAGGCCTGAAAGCTAATGCAGCTCTTCACTATCCTCCTGCAGCCTATCCACAGGCAAAACAGCACTGGGGATCTCTGCTTTCCCAGAGACTCAGCATGTCACGGTGCTCACTCTCGCCAGAGCCTTTTTCTGAAAAAGAAAACTTTCGGCTCCTTCTCCCACAGGGAAGGTGCCAGCCCTGAAAACTAATGCAGTTTTTCACTATCCCTCTGCAGCCTATCCACAGGCACAACAGCTTTGGGGATCTCGGCTTTCCCAGAGACTCAGCATGTCACGGTGCTCACTCTCGCCAGAGCTTTTTTCTGAAAAGGCAAACTTACGGCTCCTTCTCCCACAGGGAAGGTGCCAGCCCTGAAAGATCTTGCTGGTATTCACTATCCCTCTGCAGCCTATCTTTAGCCGCAACAGCACTGGGGATCTCTGCTTTCCCAGAGACTCAGCATGTCACGGTGCTCGTTCTCGGCAGAAGCTTTTTCTGAGAAGGCAAACGTCTGGCTCCTTCTCCCACAAGGAAGGTGCTAGCCCTGAAAGATCTTGCTGGTATTCACTATCCCTCTGCAGCCTATCCACAGGCACAAGAGATTTGGGGATCTCTGCTTTCCCAGAGACTCAGCATGTCACGGTGCTCGCTCTCGGCAGAAGCTTTTTTCTGAAAAGGCAAACTTACGGCTCCTTCTCCCACAGGGAAGGTGCCAGCCCTGAAAACTAATGCAGTTTTTCACTATCCCTCTGCAGCCTATCCACAGGCACAACAGCTTTGGGGATCTCTGCTTTCCCAGAGACTCAGCATGTCACGGTGCTCGTTCTCGGCAGAAGCTTTTTCTGAGAAGGCAAACGTCTGGCTCCTTCTCCCACAAGGAAGGTGCTAGCCCTGAAAGATCTTGCTGGTATGCACTATCCCTCTGCAGCCTATCCACAGGCACAACAGCTTTGGGGATCTCTGCTTTCCCAGAGACTCAGCATGTCACGGTGCTCGCTCTCGGCAGAAGCTTTTTTCTGAAAAAGAAAACTTTCGGCTCCTTCTCCCACAAGGAAGGTGCCAGGCCTGAAAGCTAATGCAGCTCTTCACTATCCTCCTGCAGCCTATGCACAGGCAAAACAGCACTGGGGATCTCTGCTTTCCCAGAGACTCAGCATGTCACGGTGCTCACTCTCGCCAGAGCTTTTTTCTGAAAAGGCAAACTTACGGCTCCTTCTCCCACAGGGAAGGTGCTAGCCCTGAAAACTAATGCAGTTTTTCACTATCCCTCTGCAGCCTATCCACAGGCACAACAGCTTTGGGGATCTCTGCTTTCCCAGAGACTCAGCATGTCACGGTGCTCACTCTCGCCAGAGCCTTTTTCTGAAAAGGCAAACTTACGGCTCCTTCTCCCACAGGGAAGGTGCCAGCCCTGAAAGATCTTGCTGGTATTCACTATCCCTCTGCAGCCTATCCACAGGCACAACAGCTTTGGGGATCTCTGCTTTCCCAGAGACTCAGCATGTCACGGTGCTCGCTCTCGGCAGAAGCTTTTTTCTGAAAAAGAAAACTTTCGGCTCCTTCTCCCGCAGGGAAGGTGCCAGCCCTGAAAACTAATGCAGTTTTTCACTATCCCTCTGCAGCCTATCCACAGGCACAACAGCACTGGGGATCTCTGCTTTCCCAGAGACTCAGCATGTCACGGTGCTCGCTCTCGGCAGAAGCTTTTTTCTGAAAAAGAAAACTTTCGGCTCCTTCTCCCACAGGGAAGGTGCCAGGCCTGAAAATTAATGCAGTTTTTCACTATCCCTCTGCAGCCTATCCACATGCACAACAGCTTTGGGGATCTCTGCTTTCCCAGAGACTCAGCAGGTCACGGTGCTCGCTCTCGGCAGAAGCTTTTTTCTGAAAAGGCAAACTTTCGGCTCCTTCTCCCACAGGGAAGGTGCCAGCCCTGAAAACTAATGCAGTTTTTCACTATCCCTCTGCAGCCTATCCACAGGCACAACAGCTTTGGGGATCTCTGCTTTCCCAGAGACTCAGCATGTCACGGTGCTCGTTCTCGGCAGAAGCTTTTTCTGAGAAGGCAAACGTCTGGCTCCTTCTCCCACAAGGAAGGTGCTAGCCCTGAAAGATCTTGCTGGTATGCACTATCCCTCTGCAGCCTATCCACAGGCACAACAGCTTTGGGGATCTCTGCTTTCCCAGAGACTCAGCATGTCACGGTGCTCGCTCTCGGCAGAAGCTTTTTTCTGAAAAGGCAAACTTACGGCTCCTTCTCCCACAGGGAAGGTGCCAGCCCTGAAAACTAATGCAGTTTTTCACTATCCCTCTGCAGCCTATCCACAGGCACAACAGCTTTGGGGATCTCTGCTTTCCCAGAGACTCAGCATGTCACGGTGCTCGCTCTTGGCAGAAGCTTTTTTCTGAAAAAGAAAACTTTCGGCTCCTTCTCCCACAGGGAAGGTGCCAGCCCTGAAAACTAATGCAGTTTTTCACTATCCCTCTGCAGCCTATCCACAGGCACAACAGCTTTGGGGATCTCTGCTTTCCCAGAGACTCAGCATGTCACGGTGCTCGCTCTCGGCAGAAGCTTTTTTCTGAAAAAGAAAACTTTCGGCTCCTTCTCCCACAAGGAAGGTGCCAGGCCTGAAAGCTTATGCAGCTCTTCACTATCCTCCTGCAGCCTATCCACAGGCACAACAGCACTGGGGATCTCTGCTTTCCCAGAGACTCAGCATGTCACGGTGCTCACTCTCGCCAGAACCTTTTTCTGAAAAGGCAAACTTACGGCTCCTTCTCCCACAAGGAAGGTGCCAGCCCTGAAAGATCTTGCTGGTATTCACTATCCCTCTGCAGCCTATCTTTAGCCGCAACAGCACTGGGGATCTCTGCTTTCCCAGAGACTCAGCATGTCACGGTGCTCGTTCTCGGCAGAAGCTTTTTCTGAGAAGGCAAACGTCTGGCTCCTTCTCCCACAAGGAAGGTGCTAGCCCTGAAAGATCTTGCTGGTATTCACTATCCCTCTGCAGCCTATCCACAGGCAAAACAGCACTGGGGATCTCTGCTTTCCCAGAGACTCAGCATGTCACGGTGCTCACTCTCGCCAGAGCCTTTTTCTGAAAAAGAAAACTTTCGGCTCCTTCTCCCACAGGGAAGGTGCCAGCCCTGAAAACTAATGCAGTTTTTCACTATCCCTCTGCAGCCTATCCACAGGCACAACAGCTTTGGGGATCTCGGCTTTCCCAGAGACTCAGCATGTCACGGTGCTCGTTCTCGGCAGAAGCTTTTTCTGAGAAGGCAAACGTCTGGCTCCTTCTCCCACAAGGAAGGTGCTAGCCCTGAAAGATCTTGCTGGTATGCACTATCCCTCTGCAGCCTATCCACAGGCACAACAGCTTTGGGGATCTCTGCTTTCCCAGAGACTCAGCATGTCACGGTGCTCGCTCTCGGCAGATGCTTTTTTCTGAAAAAGAAAACTTTCGGCTCCTTCTCCCACAAGGAAGGTGCCAGGCCTGAAAGCTAATGCAGCTCTTCACTATCCTCCTGCAGCCTATCCACAGGCACAACAGCACTGGGGATCTCTGCTTTCCCAGAGACTCAGCATGTCACGGTGCTCACTCTCGGCAGAAGCTTTTTCTGAAAAGGCAAACTTACGGCTCCTTCTCCCACAAGGAAGGTGCCAGCCCTGAAAGATCTTGCTGGTATTCACTATCCCTCTGCAGCCTATCTTTAGCCGCAACAGCACTGGGGATCTCTGCTTTCCCAGAGACTCAGCATGTCACGGTGCTCGTTCTCGGCAGAAGCTTTTTCTGAGAAGGCAAACGTCTGGCTCCTTCTCCCACAAGGAAGGTGCTAGCCCTGAAAGATCTTGCTGGTATTCACTATCCCTCTGCAGCCTATCCACAGGCACAACAGCACTGGGGATCTCTGCTTTCCCAGAGACTCAGCATGTCACGGTGCTCGTTCTCGGCAGAAGCTTTTTCTGAGAAGGCAAACTTTCGGCTCCTTCTCCCACAAGGAAGGTGCCAGGCCTGAAAGCTAATGCAGCTCTTCACTATCCTCCTGCAGCCTATGCACAGGCAAAACAGCACTGGGGATCTCTGCTTTCCCAGAGACTCAGCATGTCACGGTGCTCACTCTCGCCAGAGCTTTTTTCTGAAAAGGCAAACTTACGGCTCCTTCTCCCACAGGGAAGGTGCTAGCCCTGAAAACTAATGCAGTTTTTCACTATCCCTCTGCAGCCTATCCACAGGCACAACAGCTTTGGGGATCTCTGCTTTCCCAGAGACTCAGCATGTCACGGTGCTCACTCTCGCCAGAGCCTTTTTCTGAGAAGGCAAACGTCTGGCTCCTTCTCCCACAGGGAAGGTGCCAGCCCTGAAAACTAATGCAGTTTTTCACTATCCCTCTGCAGCCTATCCACAGGCACAACAGCTTTGGGGATCTCTGCTTTCCCAGAGACTCAGCAGGTCACGGTGCTCGCTCTCGGCAGAAGCTTTTTTCTGAAAAGGCAAACTTATGGCTCCTTCTCCCACAGGGAAGGTGCCAGCCCTGAAAACTAATGCAGTTTTTCACTATCCCTCTGCAGCCTATCCACAGGCACAACAGCACTGGGGATCTCTGCTTTCCCAGAGACTCAGCATGTCACGGTGCTCGTTCTCGGCAGAAGCTTTTTCTGAGAAGGCAAACTTTCGGCTCCTTCTCCCACAAGGAAGGTGCCAGGCCTGAAAGCTAATGCAGCTCTTCACTATCCTCCTGCAGCCTATGCACAGGCAAAACAGCACTGGGGATCTCTGCTTTCCCAGAGACTCAGCATGTCACGGTGCTCACTCTCGCCAGAGCTTTTTTCTGAAAAGGCAAACTTACGGCTCCTTCTCCCACAGGGAAGGTGCTAGCCCTGAAAACTAATGCAGTTTTTCACTATCCCTCTGCAGCCTATCCACAGGCACAACAGCTTTGGGGATCTCTGCTTTCCCAGAGACTCAGCATGTCACGGTGCTCACTCTCGCCAGAGCCTTTTTCTGAGAAGGCAAACGTCTGGCTCCTTCTCCCACAGGGAAGGTGCCAGCCCTGAAAACTAATGCAGTTTTTCACTATCCCTCTGCAGCCTATCCACAGGCACAACAGCTTTGGGGATCTCTGCTTTCCCAGAGACTCAGCATGTCACGGTGCTCGCTCTCGGCAGAAGCTTTTTTCTGAAAAAGAAAACTTTCGGCTCCTTCTCCCACAGGGAAGGTGCCAGCCCTGAAAACTAATGCAGTTTTTCACTATCCCTCTGCAGCCTATCCACAGGCACAACAGCTTTGGGGATCTCTGCTTTCCCAGAGACTCAGCATGTCACGGTGCTCGTTCTCGGCAGAAGCTTTTTCTGAGAAGGCAAACGTCTGGCTCCTTCTCCCACAAGGAAGGTGCCAGGCCTGAAAGCTAATGCAGCTCTTCACTATCCTCCTGCAGCCTATCCACAGGCACAACAGCACTGGGGATCTCTGCTTTCCCAGAGACTCAGCATGTCACGGTGCTCACTCTCGGCAGAAGCTTTTTCTGAAAAGGCAAACTTACGGCTCCTTCTCCCACAAGGAAGGTGCCAGCCCTGAAAGATCTTGCTGGTATTCACTATCCCTCTGCAGCCTATCTTTAGCCGCAACAGCACTGGGGATCTCTGCTTTCCCAGAGACTCAGCATGTCACGGTGCTCGTTCTCGGCAGAAGCTTTTTCTGAGAAGGCAAACGTCTGGCTCCTTCTCCCACAAGGAAGGTGCTAGCCCTGAAAGATCTTGCTGGTATTCACTATCCCTCTGCAGCCTATCCACAGGCACAAGAGCTTTGGGGATCTCTGCTTTCCCAGAGACTCAGCAGGTCACGGTGCTCGCTCTCGGCAGAAGCTTTTTTCTGAAAAGGCAAACTTACGGCTCCTTCTCCCACAGGGAAGGTGCCAGCCCTGAAAACTAATGCAGTTTTTCACTATCCCTCTGCAGCCTATCCACAGGCACAACAGCACTGGGGATCTCTGCTTTCCCAGAGACTCAGCATGTCACGGTGCTCGTTCTCGGCAGAAGCTTTTTCTGAGAAGGCAAACGTCTGGCTCCTTCTCCCACAAGGAAGGTGCTAGCCCTGAAAGATCTTGCTGGTATGCACTATCCCTCTGGAGCCTATCCACAGGCACAACAGCTTTGGGGATCTCTGCTTTCCCAGAGACTCAGCATGTCACGGTGCTCGCTCTCGGCAGAAGCTTTTTTCTGAAAAAGAAAACTTTCGGCTCCTTCTCCCACAAGGAAGGTGCCAGGCCTGAAAGCTAATGCAGCTCTTCACTATCCTCCTGCAGCCTATGCACAGGCAAAACAGCACTGGGGATCTCTGCTTTCCCAGAGACTCAGCATGTCACGGTGCTCACTCTCGCCAGAGCTTTTTTCTGAAAAGGCAAACTTACGGCTCCTTCTCCCACAGGGAAGGTGCTAGCCCTGAAAACTAATGCAGTTTTTCACTATCCCTCTGCAGCCTATCCACAGGCACAACAGCTTTGGGGATCTCTGCTTTCCCAGAGACTCAGCATGTCACGGTGCTCACTCTCGCCAGAGCCTTTTTCTGAAAAGGCAAACTTACGGCTCCTTCTCCCACAGGGAAGGTGCCAGCCCTGAAAACTAATGCAGTTTTTCACTATCCCTCTGCAGCCTATCCACAGGCACAAGAGCTTTGGGGATCTCTGCTTTCCCAGAGACTCAGCATGTCACGGTGCTCGCTCTCGGCAGAAGCTTTTTTCTGAAAAAGAAAACTTTCGGCTCCTTCTCCCACAGGGAAGGTGCCAGCCCTGAAAACTAATGCAGGTTTTCACTATCCCTCTGCAGCCTATCCACAGGCACAACAGCTTTGGGGATCTCTGCTTTCCCAGAGACTCAGCATGTCACGGTGCTCGTTCTCGGCAGAAGCTTTTTCTGAGAAGGCAAACGTCTGGCTCCTTCTCCCACAAGGAAGGTGCTAGCCCTGAAAGATCTTGCTGGTATGCACTATCCCTCTGCAGCCTATCCACAGGCACAAGAGCTTTGGGGATCTCTGCTTTCCCAGAGACTCAGCATGTCACGGTGCTCGCTCTCGGCAGAAGCTTTTTTCTGAAAAGGCAAACTTACGGCTCCTTCTCCCACAGGGAAGGTGCCAGCCCTGAAAGCTAATGCAGCTCTTCACTATCCTCCTGCAGCCTATCCACAGGCAAAACAGCACTGGGGATCTCTGCTTTCCCAGAGACTCAGCATGTCACGGTGCTCACTCTCGCCAGAGCCTTTTTCTGAAAAGGCAAACTTACGGCTCCTTCTCCCACAGGGAAGGTGCCAGCCCTGAAAACTAATGCAGTTTTTCACTATCCCTCTGCAGCCTATCCACAGGCACAACAGCTTTGGGGATCTCTGCTTTCCCAGAGACTCAGCATGTCACGGTGCTCGCTCTCGGCAGAAGCTTTTTTCTGAAAAAGAAAACTTTCGGCTCCTTCTCCCGCAGGGAAGGTGCCAGCCCTGAAAACTAATGCAGTTTTTCACTATCCCTCTGCAGCCTATCCACAGGCACAACAGCTTTGGGGATCTCTGCTTTCCCAGAGACTCAGCATGTCACGGTGCTCGCTCTCGGCAGAAGCTTTTTTCTGAAAAAGAAAACTTTCGGCTCCTTCTCCCACAAGGAAGGTGCCAGGCCTGAAAGCTAATGCAGCTCTTCACTATCCTCCTGCAGCCTATCCACAGGCAAAACAGCACTGGGGATCTCTGCTTTCCCAGAGACTCAGCATGTCACGGTGCTCACTCTCGCCAGAGCCTTTTTCTGAAAAGGCAAACTTACGGCTCCTTCTCCCACAAGGAAGGTGCCAGGCCTGAAAGCTAATAAAGCTCTTCACTATCCTCCTGCAGCCTATCCACAGGCACAACAGCACTGGGGATCTCTGCTTTCCCAGAGACGCAGCATGTCACGGTGCTCACTCTCGCCAGAACCTTTTTCTGAAAAGGCAAACTTACGGCTCCTTCTCCCACAAGGAAGGTGCCAGCCCTGAAAGATCATGCTGGTATTCACTATCCCTCTGCAGCCTATCCACAGGCACAACAGCTTTGGGGATCTCTGCTTTCCCAGAGACTCAGCATGTCACGGTGCTCGCTCTCGGCAGAAGCTTTTTTCTGAAAAGGCAAACTTACGGCTCCTTCTCCCACAAGGAAGGTGCCAGCCCTGAAAGATCTTGCTGGTCTTCACTATCCCTCTGCAGCCTATCCACAGGCACAACAGCTTTGGGGATCTCTGCTTTCCCAGAGACTCAGCATGTCACGGTGCTCGCTCTCGGCAGAAGCTTTTTTCTGAAAAAGAAAACTTTCGGCTCCTTCTCCCACAGGGAAGGTGCCAGCCCTGAAAACTAATGCAGATCTTCACTATCCTCCTGCAGCCTATGCACAGGCAAAAAAACACTGGGGATCTCTGCTTTCCCAGAGACTCAGCATGTCACGGTGCTCACTCTCGCCAGAGCTTTTTTCTGAAAAGGCAAACTTACGGCTCCTTCTCCCACAGGGAAGGTGCCAGCCCTGAAAACTAATGCAGTTTTTCACTATCCTCCTGCAGCCTATCCACAGGCACAACAGCTTTGGGGATCTCTGCTTTCCCAGAGACTCAGCATGTCACGGTGCTCACTCTCGCCAGAGCCTTTTTCTGAAAAGGCAAACTTACGGCTCCTTCTCCCACAGGGAAGGTGCCAGCCCTGAAAACTAATGCAGTTTTTCACTATCCCTCTGCAGCCTATCCACAGGCACAACAGCTTTGGGGATCTCTGCTTTCCCAGAGACTCAGCATGTCACGGTGCTCGCTCTCGGCAGAAGCTTTTTTCTGAAAAAGAAAACTTTCGGCTCCTTCTCCCACAAGGAAGGTGCCAGTCCTGAAAGCTAATGCAGCTCTTCACTATCCTCCTGCAGCCTATCCACAGCCACAACAGCACTGGGGATCTCTGCTTTCCCAGAGACTCAGCATGTCACGGTGCTCACTCTCGCCAGAACCTTTTTCTGAAAAGGCAAACTTACGGCTCCTTCTCCCACAAGGAAGGTGCCAGCCCTGAAAGATCTTGCTGGTATTCACTATCCCTCTGCAGCCTATCTTTAGCCGCAACAGCCCTGGGGATCTCTGCTTTCCCAGAGACTCAGCATGTCACGGTGCTCGTTCTCGGCAGACGCTTTTTCTGAGAAGGCAAACGTCTGGCTCCTTCTCCCACAAGGAAGGTGCTAGCCCTGAAAGATCTTGCTGGTATTCACTATCCCTCTGCAGCCTATCCACAGGCACAACAGCTTTGGGGATCTCTGCTTTCCCAGAGACTCAGCATGTCACGGTGCTCGTTCTCGGCAGAAGCTTTTTTCTGAAAAGGCAAACTTACGGCTCCTTCTCCCACAAGGAAGGTGCTAGCCCTGAAAGATCTTGCTGGTATGCACTATCCCTCTGCAGCCTATCCACAGGCACAACAGCTTTGGGGATCTCTGCTTTCCCAGAGACTCAGCAGGTCACGGTGCTCGCTCTCGGCAGAAGCTTTTTTCTGAAAAGGCAAACTTACGGCTCCTTCTCCCACAGGGAAGGTGCCAGCCCTGAAAACTAATGCAGTTTTTCACTATCCCTCTGCAGCCTATCCACAGGCACAACAGCTTTGGGGATCTCTGCTTTCCCAGAGACTCAGCATGTCACGGTGCTCGCTCTCGGCAGAAGCTTTTTTCTGAAAAAGAAAACTTTCGGCTCCTTCTCCCACAGGGAAGGTGCCAGCCCTGAAAACTAATGCAGTTTTTCACTATCCCTCTGCAGCCTATCCACAGGCACAACAGCTTTGGGGATCTCTGCTTTCCCAGAGACTCAGCATGTCACGGTGCTCGTTCTCGGCAGAAGCTTTTTCTGAGAAGGCAAACGTCTGGCTCCTTCTCCCACAAGGAAGGTGCTAGCCCTGAAAGATCTTGCTGGTATGCACTATCCCTCTGCAGCCTATCCACAGGCACAACAGCTTTGGGGATCTCTGCTTTCCCAGAGACTCAGCATGTCACGGTGCTCGCTCTCGGCAGAAGCTTTTTTCTGAAAAAGAAAACTTTCGGCTCCTTCTCCCACAAGGAAGGTGCCAGGCCTGAAAGCTAATGCAGCTCTTCACTATCCTCCTGCAGCCTATCCACAGGCAAAACAGCTTTGGGGATCTCTGCTTTCCCAGAGACTCAGCATGTCACGGTGCTCACTCTTGCCAGAGCTTTTTTCTGAAAAGGCAAACTTACGGCTCCTTCTCCCACAGGGAAGGTGCCAGCCCTGAAAACTAATGCAGTTTTTCACTATCCCTCTGCAGCCTATCCACAGGCACAACAGCTTTGGGGATCTCTGCTTTCCCAGAGACTCAGCATGTCACGGTGCTCACTCTCGCCAGAGCCTTTTTCTGAAAAGGCAAACTTACGGCTCCTTCTCCCACAGGGAAGGTGCCAGCCCTGAAAACTAATGCAGTTTTTCACTATCCCTCTGCAGCCTATCCACAGGCACAACAGCTTTGGGGATCTCTGCTTTCCCAGATACTCAGCATGTCACGGTGCTCGTTCTCGGCAGAAGCTTTTTCTGAGAAGGCAAACGTCTGGCTCCTTCTCCCACAGGGAAGGTGCCAGCCCTGAAAACTAATGCAGTTTTTCACCGCCCCCCTGCAGCCTATCCGCAGGCACAACAGCTTTGGGGATCTCTGCTTTCCCAGAGACTCAGCATGTCACGGTGCTCGCTCTCGGCAGAAGCTTTTTTCTGAAAAAGAAAACTTTCGGCTCCTTCTCCCACAGGGAAGGTGCCAGCCCTGAAAACTAATGCATTTTTTCACTATCCCTCTGCAGCCTATCCACAGGCACAACAGCTTTGGGGATCTCTGCTTTCCCAGAGACGCAGCATGTCACGGTGCTCACTCTCGCCAGAGCCTTTTTCTGAAGAGGCAAACTTACGGCTCCTTCTCCCACAAGGAAGGTGCCAGCCCTGAAAGATCATGCTGGTATTCACTATCCCTCTGCAGCCTATCCACAGGCACAACAGCTTTGGGGATCTCTGCTTTCCCAGAGACTCAGCATGTCACGGTGCTCGCTCTCGGCAGAAGCTTTTTTCTGAAAAGGCAAACTTACGGCTCCTTCTCCCACAAGGAAGGTGCCAGCCCTGAAAGATCTTGCTGGTCTTCACTATCCCTCTGCAGCCTATCCACAGGCACAACAGCTTTGGGGATCTCTGTTTTCCCAGAGACTCAGCATGTCACGGTGCTCGTTCTCGGCAGAAGCTTTTTTCTGAAAAAGAAAACTTTCGGCTCCTTCTCCCACAAGGAAGGTGCCAGCCCTGAAAGATCTTGCTGGTCTTCACTATCCCTCTGCAGCCTATCCACAGGCAAAACAGCACTGGGGATCTCTGCTTTCCCAGAGACTCAGCATGTCACGGTGCTCACTCTCGCCAGAGCTTTTTTCTGAAAAGGCAAACTTACGGCTCCTTCTCCCACAGGGAAGGTGCCAGCCCTGAAAACTAATGCAGTTTTTCACTATCCCTCTGCAGCCTATCCACAGGCACAACAGCTTTGTGGATCTCTGCTTTCCCAGAGACTCAGCATGTCACGGTGCTCACTCTCGCCAGAGCCTTTTTCTGAAAAGGCAAACTTACGGCTCCTTCTCCCACAGGGAAGGTGCCAGCCCTGAAAACTAATGCAGTTTTTCACTATCCCTCTGCAGCCTATCCACAGGCACAACAGCTTTGGGGATCTCTGCTTTCCCAGAGACTCAGCATGTCACGGTGCTCGTTCTCGGCAGAAGCTTTTTTCTGAAAAAGAAAACTTTCGGCTCCTTCTCCCACAAGGAAGGTGCTAGCCCTGAAAACTAGTGCAGCTCTTCACTATCCTCCTGCAGCCTATCCACAGGCACAAGAGCTTTGGGGATCTCTGCTTTCCCAGAGACTCAGCATGTCACGGTGCTCGCTCTCGGCAGAAGCTTTTTTCTGAAAAGGCAAACTTACGGCTCCTTCTCCCACAAGGAAGGTGCCAGCCCTGAAAGATCTTGCTGGTCTTCACTATCCCTCTGCAGCCTATCCACAGGCACAACAGCTTTGGGGATCTCTGCTTTCCCAGAGACTCAGCATGTCACGGTGCTCGCTCTCGGCAGAAGCTTTTTTCTGAAAAAGAAAACTTTCGGCTCCTTCTCCCACAGGGAAGGTGCCAGGCCTGAAAGCTAATGCAGATCTTCACTATCCTCCTGCAGCCTATCCACAGGCAAAAAAACACTGGGGATCTCTGCTTTCCCAGAGACTCAGCATGTCACGGTGCTCACTCTCGCCAGAGCTTTTTTCTGAAAAGGCAAACTTACGGCTCCTTCTCCCACAGGGAAGGTGCCAGCCCTGAAAACTAATGCAGTTTTTCACTATCCTCCTGCAGCCTATCCACAGGCACAACAGCTTTGGGGATCTCTGCTTTCCCAGAGACTCAGCATGTCACGGTGCTCACTCTCGCCAGAGCCTTTTTCTGAAAAGGCAAACTTACGGCTCCTTCTCCCACAGGGAAGGTGCCAGCCCTGAAAACTAATGCAGTTTTTCACTATCCCTCTGCAGCCTATCCACAGGCACAACAGCTTTGGGGATCTCTGCTTTCCCAGAGACTCAGCATGTCACGGTGCTCGCTCTCGGCAGAAGCTTTTTTCTGAAAAAGAAAACTTTCGGCTCCTTCTCCCACAAGGAAGGTGCCAGCCCTGAAAGCTAATGCAGCTCTTCACTATCCTCCTGCAGCCTATCCACAGCCACAACAGCACTGGGGATCTCTGCTTTCCCAGAGACTCAGCATGTCACGGTGCTCACTCTCGCCAGAACCTTTTTCTGAAAAGGCAAACTTACGGCTCCTTCTCCCACAAGGAAGGTGCCAGCCCTGAAAGATCTTGCTGGTATTCACTATCCCTCTGCAGCCTATCTTTAGCCACAACAGCCCTGGGGATCTCTGCTTTCCCAGAGACTCAGCATGTCACGGTGCTCGTTCTCGGCAGACGCTTTTTCTGAGAAGGCAAACGTCTGGCTCCTTCTCCCACAAGGAAGGTGCTAGCCCTGAAAGATCTTGCTGGTATTCACTATCCCTCTGCAGCCTATCCACAGGCACAACAGCTTTGGGGATCTCTGCTTTCCCAGAGACTCAGCATGTCACGGTGCTCGTTCTCGGCAGAAGCTTTTTTCTGAAAAGGCAAACTTACGGCTCCTTCTCCCACAAGGAAGGTGCTAGCCCTGAAAGATCTTGCTGGTATGCACTATCCCTCTGCAGCCTATCCACAGGCACAACAGCTTTGGGGATCTCTGCTTTCCCAGAGACTCAGCAGGTCACGGTGCTCGCTCTCGGCAGAAGCTTTTTTCTGAAAAGGCAAACTTACGGCTCCTTCTCCCACAGGGAAGGTGCCAGCCCTGAAAACTAATGCAGTTTTTCACTATCCCTCTGCAGCCTATCCACAGGCACAACAGCTTTGGGGATCTCTGCTTTCCCAGAGACTCAGCATGTCACGGTGCTCGCTCTCGGCAGAAGCTTTTTTCTGAAAAAGAAAACTTTCGGCTCCTTCTCCCACAGGGAAGGTGCCAGCCCTGAAAACTAATGCAGTTTTTCACTATCCCTCTGCAGCCTATCCACAGGCACAACAGCTTTGGGGATCTCTGCTTTCCCAGAGACTCAGCATGTCACGGTGCTCGTTCTCGGCAGAAGCTTTTTCTGAGAAGGCAAACGTCTGGCTCCTTCTCCCACAAGGAAGGTGCTAGCCCTGAAAGATCTTGCTGGTATGCACTATCCCTCTGCAGCCTATCCACAGGCACAACAGCTTTGGGGATCTCTGCTTTCCCAGAGACTCAGCATGTCACGGTGCTCGCTCTCGGCAGAAGCTTTTTTCTGAAAAAGAAAACTTTCGGCTCCTTCTCCCACAAGGAAGGTGCCAGGCCTGAAAGCTAATGCAGTTTTTCACTATCCCTCTGCAGCCTATCCACAGGCACAACAGCTTTGGGGATCTCTGCTTTCCCAGATACTCAGCATGTCACGGTGCTCGCTCTCGGCAGAAGCTTTTTCTGAGAAGGCAAACGTCTGGCTCCTTCTCCCACAGGGAAGGTGCCAGCCCTGAAAACTAATGCAGTTTTTCACCGCCCCCCTGCAGCCTATCCGCAGGCACAACAGCACTGGGGATCTCTGCTTTCCCAGAGACTCAGCATGTCACGGTGCTCGCTCTCGGCAGAAGCTTTTTTCTGAAAAAGAAAACTTTCGGCTCCTTCTCCCACAGGGAAGGTGCCAGCCCTGAAAACTAATGCATTTTTTCACTATCCCTCTGCAGCCTATCCACAGGCACAACAGCTTTGGGGATCTCTGCTTTCCCAGAGACTCAGCATGTCACGGTGCTCGTTCTCGGCAGAAGCTTTTTCTGAGAAGGCAAACGTCTGGCTCCTTCTCCCACAAGGAAGGTGCTAGCCCTGAAAGATCTTGCTGGTATGCACTATCCCTCTGCAGCCTATCCACAGGCACAACAGCTTTGGGGATCTCTGCTTTCCCAGAGACTCAGCATGTCACGGTGCTCGCTCTCGGCAGAAGCTTTTTTCTGAAAAGGCAAACTTACGGCTCCTTCTCCCACAAGGAAGGTGCCAGCCCTGAAAGATCTTGCTGGTCTTCACTATCCCTCTGCAGCCTATCCACAGGCACAACAGCTTTGGGGATCTCTGCTTTCCCAGAGACTCAGCATGTCACGGTGCTCGCTCTCGGCAGAAGCTTTTTTCTGAAAAAGAAAACTTTCGGCTCCTTCTCCCACAAGGAAGGTGCCAGCCCTGAAAGCTAATGCAGCTCTTCACTATCCTCCTGCAGCCTATCCACAGGCACAACAGCACTGGGGATCTCTGCTTTCCCAGAGACTCAGCATGTCACGGTGCTCACTCTCGCCAGAACCTTTTTCTGAAAAGGCAAACTTACGGCTCCTTCTCCCACAAGGAAGGTGCCAGCCCTGAAAGATCTTGCTGGTATTCACTATCCCTCTGCAGCCTATCTTTAGCCGCAACAGCCCTGGGGATCTCTGCTTTCCCAGAGACTCAGCATGTCACGGTGCTCGTTCTCGGCAGACGCTTTTTCTGAGAAGGCAAACGTCTGGCTCCTTCTCCCACAAGGAAGGTGCTAGCCCTGAAAGATCTTGCTGGTATTCACTATCCCTCTGCAGCCTATCCACAGGCACAACAGCTTTGGGGATCTCTGCTTTCCCAGAGACTCAGCATGTCACGGTGCTCATTCTCGGCAGAAGCTTTTTTCTGAAAAGGCAAACTTACGGCTCCTTCTCCCACAAGGAAGGTGCTAGCCCTGAAAGATCTTGCTGGTATGCACTATCCCTCTGCAGCCTATCCACAGGCACAACAGCTTTGGGGATCTCTGCTTTCCCAGAGACTCAGCAGGTCACGGTGCTCGCTCTCGGCAGAAGCTTTTTTCTGAAAAAGAAAACTTTCGGCTCCTTCTCCCACAGGGAAGGTGCCAGCCCTGAAAACTAATGCAGTTTTTCACTATCCCTCTGCAGCCTATCCACAGGCACAACAGCTTTGGGGATCTCTGCTTTCCCAGAGACTCAGCATGTCACGGTGCTCGTTCTCGGCAGAAGCTTTTTCTGAGAAGGCAAACGTCTGGCTCCTTCTCCCACAAGGAAGGTGCCAGCCCTGAAAACTAATGCAGTTTTTCACTATCCCTCTGCAGCCTATCCACAGGCACAACAGCTTTGGGGATCTCTGCTTTCCCAGAGACTCAGCATGTCACGGTGCTCGCTCTCGGCAGAAGCTTTTTTCTGAAAAAGAAAACTTTCGGCTCCTTCTCCCACAAGGAAGGTGCCAGGCCTGAAAGCTAATGCAGCTCTTCACTATCCTCCTGCAGCCTATCCACAGGCACAACAGCACTGGGGATCTCTGCTTTCCCAGAGACTCAGCATGTCACGGTGCTCACTCTCGCCAGAACCTTTTTCTGAAAAGGCAAACTTACGGCTCCTTCTCCCACAAGGAAGGTGCCAGCCCTGAAAGATCTTGCTGGTATTCACTATCCCTCTGCAGCCTATCTTTAGCCGCAACAGCACTGGGGATCTCTGCTTTCCCAGAGACTCAGCATGTCACGGTGCTCGTTCTCGGCAGAAGCTTTTTCTGAGAAGGCAAACGTCTGGCTCCTTCTCCCACAAGGAAGGTGCTAGCCCTGAAAGATCTTGCTGGTATTCACTATCCCTCTGCAGCCTATCCACAGGCACAACAGCTTTGGGGATCTCTGCTTTCCCAGAGACTCAGCATGTCACGGTTCTCGTTCTCGGCAGAAGCTTTTTTCTGAAAAGGCAAACTTACGGCTCCTTCTCCCACAAGGAAGGTGCTAGCCCTGAAAGATCTTGCTGGTATGCACTATCCCTCTGCAGCCTATCCACAGGCACAACAGCTTTGGGGATCTCTGCTTTCCCAGAGACTCAGCATGTCACGGTGCTCGCTCTCGGCAGAAGCTTTTTTCTGAAAAAGAAAACTTTCGGCTCCTTCTCCCACAGGGAAGGTGCCAGCCCTGAAAACTAATGCAGTTTTTCACTATCCCTCTGCAGCCTATCCACAGGCACAACAGCTTTGGGGATCTCTGCTTTCCCAGAGACTCAGCATGTCACGGTGCTCGTTCTCGGCAGAAGCTTTTTCTGAGAAGGCAAACGTCTGGCTCCTTCTCCCACAAGGAAGGTGCTAGCCCTGAAAGATCCTGCTGGTATGCACTATCCCTCTGCAGCCTATCCACAGGCACAACAGCTTTGGGGATCTCTGCTTTCCCAGAGACTCAGCATGTCACGGTGCTCGCTCTCGGCAGAAGCTTTTTTCTGAAAAAGAAAACTTTCGGCTCCTTCTCCCACAGGGAAGGTGCCAGCCCTGAAAACTAATGCAGTTTTTCACTATCCCTCTGCAGCCTATCCACAGGCACAACAGCTTTGGGGATCTCTGCTTTCCCAGAGACTCAGCATGTCACGGTGCTCGCTCTCGGCAGAAGCTTTTTTCTGAAAAAGAAAACTTTCGGCTCCTTCTCCCACAGGGAAGGTGCCAGCCCTGAAAACTAATGCAGTTTTTCACTATCCCTCTGCAGCCTATCCACAGGCACAACAGCTTTGGGGATCTCTGCTTTCCCAGCGACTCAGCATGTCACGGTGCTCGTTCTCGGCAGAAGCTTTTTCTGAGAAGGCAAACGTCTGGCTCCTTCTCCCACAAGGAAGGTGCTAGCCCTGAAAGATCTTGCTGGTATGCACTATCCCTCTGCAGCCTATCCACAGGCACAACAGCTTTGGGGATCTCTGCTTTCCCAGAGACTCAGCAGGTCACGGTGCTCGCTCTCGGCAGAAGCTTTTTTCTGAAAAGGCAAACTTACGGCTCCTTCTCCCACAGGGAAGGTGCCAGCCCTGAAAACTAATGCAGTTTTTAACTATCCCTCTGCAGCCTATCCACAGGCACAACAGCTTTGGGGATCTTTGCTTTCCCAGAGACTCAGCATGTCACGGTGCTCGCTCTCGGCAGAAGCTTTTTTCTGAAAAAGAAAACTTTCGGCTCCTTCTCCCACAGGGAAGGTGCCAGCCCTGAAAACTAATGCAGTTTTTCACTATCCCTCTGCAGCCTATCCACAGGCACAACAGCTTTGGGGATCTCTGCTTTCCCAGAGACTCAGCATGTCACGGTGCTCGTTCTCGGCAGAAGCTTTTTCTGAGAAGGCAAACGTCTGGCTCCTTCTCCCACAAGGAAGGTGCTAGCCCTGAAAGATCCTGCTGGTATGCACTATCCCTCTGCAGCCTATCCACAGGCACAACAGCTTTGGGGATCTCTGCTTTCCCAGAGACTCAGCATGTCACGGTGCTCGCTCTCGGCAGAAGCTTTTTTCTGAAAAAGAAAACTTTCGGCTCCTTCTCCCACAGGGAAGGTGCCAGCCCTGAAAACTAATGCAGTTTTTCACTATCCCTCTGCAGCCTATCCACAGGCACAACAGCTTTGGGGATCTCTGCTTTCCCAGAGACTCAGCATGTCACGGTGCTCGCTCTCGGCAGAAGCTTTTTTCTGAAAAAGAAAACTTTCGGCTCCTTCTCCCACAGGGAAGGTGCCAGCCCTGAAAACTAATGCAGTTTTTCACTATCCCTCTGCAGCCTATCCACAGGCACAACAGCTTTGGGGATCTCTGCTTTCCCAGAGACTCAGCATGTCACGGTGCTCGTTCTCGGCAGAAGCTTTTTCTGAGAATGCAAACGTCTGGCTCCTTCTCCCACAAGGAAGGTGCTAGCCCTGAAAGATCTTGCTGGTATGCACTATCCCTCTGCAGCCTATCCACAGGCACAACAGCTTTGGGGATCTCTGCTTTCCCAGAGACTCAGCATGTCACGGTGCTCGCTCTCGGCAGAAGCTTTTTTCTGAAAAAGAAAACTTTCGGCTCCTTCTCCCACAGGGAAGGTGCCAGCCCTGAAAACTAATGCAGTTTTTCACTATCCCTCTGCAGCCTATCCACAGGCACAACAGCTTTGGGGATCTCTGCTTTCCCAGAGACTCAGCATGTCACGGTGCTCGCTCTCGGCAGAAGCTTTTTTCTGAAAAAGAAAACTTTCGGCTCCTTCTCCCACAGGGAAGGTGCCAGCCCTGAAAACTAATGCAGTTTTTCACTATCCCTCTGCAGCCTATCCACAGGCACAACAGCTTTGGGGATCTCTGCTTTCCCAGAGACTCAGCATGTCACGGTGCTCGCTCTCGGCAGAAGCTTTTTTCTGAAAAAGAAAACTTTCGGCTCCTTCTCCCACAGGGAAGGTGCCAGCCCTGAAAACTAATGCAGTTTTTCACTATCCCTCTGCAGCCTATCCACAGGCACAACAGCTTTGGGGATCTCTGCTTTCCCAGAGACTCAGCATGTCACGGTGCTCGCTCTCGGCAGAAGCTTTTTTCTGAAAAAGAAAACTTTCGGCTCCTTCTCCCACAGGGAAGGTGCCAGCCCTGAAAACTAATGCAGTTTTTCACTATCCCTCTGCAGCCTATCCACAGGCACAACAGCACTGGGGATCTCTGCTTTCCCAGAGACTCAGCATGTCACGGTGCTCGTTCTCGGCAGAAGCTTTTTCTGAGAAGGCAAACGTCTGGCTCCTTCTCCCACAAGGAAGGTGCTAGCCCTGAAAGATCTTGCTGGTATGCACTATCCCTCTGCAGCCTATCCACAGGCACAACAGCTTTGGGGATCTCTGCTTTCCCAGAGACTCAGCATGTCACGGTGCTCGCTCTCGGCAGAAGCTTTTTTCTGAAAAGGCAAACTTACGGCTCCTTCTCCCACAGGGAAGGTGCCAGCCCTGAAAACTAATGCAGTTTTTAACTATCCCTCTGCAGCCTATCCACAGGCACAACAGCTTTGGGGATCTTTGCTTTCCCAGAGACTCAGCATGTCACGGTGCTCGCTCTCGGCAGAAGCTTTTTTCTGAAAAAGAAAACTTTCGGCTCCTTCTCCCACAGGGAAGGTGCCAGCCCTGAAAACTAATGCAGTTTTTCACTATCCCTCTGCAGCCTATCCACAGGCACAACAGCTTTGGGGATCTCTGCTTTCCCAGAGACTCAGCATGTCACGGTGCTCGTTCTCGGCAGAAGCTTTTTCTGAGAAGGCAAACGTCTGGCTCCTTCTCCCACAAGGAAGGTGCTAGCCCTGAAAGATCCTGCTGGTATGCACTATCCCTCTGCAGCCTATCCACAGGCACAACAGCTTTGGGGATCTCTGCTTTCCCAGAGACTCAGCATGTCACGGTGCTCGCTCTCGGCAGAAGCTTTTTTCTGAAAAAGAAAACTTTCGGCTCCTTCTCCCACAGGGAAGGTGCCAGCCCTGAAAACTAATGCAGTTTTTCACTATCCCTCTGCAGCCTATCCACAGGCACAACAGCTTTGGGGATCTCTGCTTTCCCAGAGACTCAGCATGTCACGGTGCTCGCTCTCGGCAGAAGCTTTTTTCTGAAAAAGAAAACTTTCGGCTCCTTCTCCCACAGGGAAGGTGCCAGCCCTGAAAACTAATGCAGTTTTTCACTATCCCTCTGCAGCCTATCCACAGGCACAACAGCTTTGGGGATCTCTGCTTTCCCAGAGACTCAGCATGTCACGGTGCTCGTTCTCGGCAGAAGCTTTTTCTGAGAAGGCAAACGTCTGGCTCCTTCTCCCACAAGGAAGGTGCTAGCCCTGAAAGATCTTGCTGGTATGCACTATCCCTCTGCAGCCTATCCACAGGCACAACAGCTTTGGGGATCTCTGCTTTCCCAGAGACTCAGCATGTCACGGTGCTCGCTCTCGGCAGAAGCTTTTTTCTGAAAAAGAAAACTTTCGGCTCCTTCTCCCACAGGGAAGGTGCCAGCCCTGAAAACTAATGCAGTTTTTCACTATCCCTCTGCAGCCTATCCACAGGCACAACAGCTTTGGGGATCTCTGCTTTCCCAGAGACTCAGCATGTCACGGTGCTCGCTCTCGGCAGAAGCTTTTTTCTGAAAAAGAAAACTTTCGGCTCCTTCTCCCACAGGGAAGGTGCCAGCCCTGAAAACTAATGCAGTTTTTCACTATCCCTCTGCAGCCTATCCACAGGCACAACAGCTTTGGGGATCTCTGCTTTCCCAGAGACTCAGCATGTCACGGTGCTCGCTCTCGGCAGAAGCTTTTTTCTGAAAAAGAAAACTTTCGGCTCCTTCTCCCACAGGGAAGGTGCCAGCCCTGAAAACTAATGCAGTTTTTCACTATCCCTCTGCAGCCTATCCACAGGCACAACAGCTTTGGGGATCTCTGCTTTCCCAGAGACTCAGCATGTCACGGTGCTCGCTCTCGGCAGAAGCTTTTTTCTGAAAAAGAAAACTTTCGGCTCCTTCTCCCACAGGGAAGGTGCCAGCCCTGAAAACTAATGCAGTTTTTCACTATCCCTCTGCAGCCTATCCACAGGCACAACAGCTTTGGGGATCTCTGCTTTCCCAGAGACTCAGCATGTCACGGTGCTCGTTCTCGGCAGAAGCTTTTTCTGAGAAGGCAAACGTCTGGCTCCTTCTCCCACAAGGAAGGTGCTAGCCCTGAAAGATCTTGCTGGTATGCACTATCCCTCTGCAGCCTATCCACAGGCACAACAGCTTTGGGGATCTCTGCTTTCCCAGAGACTCAGCATGTCACGGTGCTCGCTCTCGGCAGAAGCTTTTTTCTGAAAAGGCAAACTTACGGCTCCTTCTCCCACAGGGAAGGTGCCAGCCCTGAAAACTAATGCAGTTTTTAACTATCCCTCTGCAGCCTATCCACAGGCACAACAGCTTTGGGGATCTCTGCTTTCCCAGAGACTCAGCATGTCACGGTGCTCGCTCTCGGCAGAAGCTTTTTTCTGAAAAAGAAAACTTTCGGCTCCTTCTCCCACAGGGAAGGTGCCAGCCCTGAAAACTAATGCAGTTTTTCACTATCCCTCTGCAGCCTATCCACAGGCACAACAGCTTTGGGGATCTCTGCTTTCCCAGAGACTCAGCATGTCACGGTGCTCGTTCTCGGCAGAAGCTTTTTCTGAGAAGGCAAACGTCTGGCTCCTTCTCCCACAAGGAAGGTGCTAGCCCGGAAAGATCCTGCTGGTATGCACTATCCCTCTGCAGCCTATCCACAGGCACAACAGCTTTGGGGATCTCTGCTTTCCCAGAGACTCAGCATGTCACGGTGCTCGCTCTCGGCAGAAGCTTTTTTCTGAAAAAGAAAACTTTCGGCTCCTTCTCCCACAGGGAAGGTGCCAGCCCTGAAAACTAATGCAGTTTTTCACTATCCCTCTGCAGCCTATCCACAGGCACAACAGCTTTGGGGATCTCTGCTTTCCCAGAGACTCAGCATGTCACGGTGCTCGCTCTCGGCAGAAGCTTTTTTCTGAAAAAGAAAACTTTCGGCTCCTTCTCCCACAGGGAAGGTGCCAGCCCTGAAAACTAATGCAGTTTTTCACTATCCCTCTGCAGCCTATCCACAGGCACAACAGCTTTGGGGATCTCTGCTTTCCCAGAGACTCAGCATGTCACGGTGCTCGTTCTCGGCAGAAGCTTTTTCTGAGAAGGCAAACGTCTGGCTCCTTCTCCCACAAGGAAGGTGCTAGCCCTGAAAGATCTTGCTGGTATGCACTATCCCTCTGCAGCCTATCCACAGGCACAACAGCTTTGGGGATCTCTGCTTTCCCAGAGACTCAGCATGTCACGGTGCTCGCTCTCGGCAGAAGCTTTTTTCTGAAAAAGAAAACTTTCGGCTCCTTCTCCCACAAGGAAGGTGCCAGGCCTGAAAACTAATGCAGTTTTTCACTATCCCTCTGCAGCCTATCCACAGGCACAACAGCTTTGGGGATCTCTGCTTTCCCAGAGACTCAGCATGTCACGGTGCTCGTTCTCGGCAGAAGCTTTTTCTGAGAAGGCAAACGTCTGGCTCCTTCTCCCACAGGGAAGGTGCCAGCCCTGAAAACTAATGCAGTTTTTCACCGCCCCCCTGCAGCCTATCCGCAGGCACAACAGCTTTGGGGATCTCTGCTTTCCCAGAGACTCAGCATGTCACGGTGCTCGCTCTCGGCAGAAGCTTTTTTCTGAAAAAGAAAACTTTCGGCTCCTTCTCCCACAGGGAAGGTGCCAGCCCTGAAAACTAATGCATTTTTTCACTATCCCTCTGCAGCCTATCCACAGGCACAACAGCTTTGGGGATCTCTGCTTTCCCAGAGACTCAGCATGTCACGGTGCTCGTTCTCGGCAGAAGCTTTTTCTGAGAAGGCAAACGTCTGGCTCCTTCTCCCACAAGGAAGGTGCTAGCCCTGAAAGATCTTGCTGGTATGCACTATCCCTCTGCAGCCTATCCACAGGCACAACAGCTTTGGGGATCTCTGCTTTCCCAGAGACTCAGCATGTCACGGTGCTCGCTCTCGGCAGAAGCTTTTTTCTGAAAAGGCAAACTTACGGCTCCTTCTCCCACAAGGAAGGTGCCAGCCCTGAAAGATCTTGCTGGTATTCACTATCCCTCTGCAGCCTATCTTTAGCCGCAACAGCCCTGGGGATCTCTGCTTTCCCAGAGACTCAGCATGTCACGGTGCTCGTTCTCGGCAGACGCTTTTTCTGAGAAGGCAAACGTCTGGCTCCTTCTCCCACAAGGAAGGTGCTAGCCCTGAAAGATCTTGCTGGTATTCACTATCCCTCTGCAGCCTATCCACAGGCACAACAGCTTTGGGGATCTCTGCTTTCCCAGAGACTCAGCATGTCACGGTGCTCGTTCTCGGCAGAAGCTTTTTTCTGAAAAGGCAAACTTACGGCTCCTTCTCCCACAAGGAAGGTGCTAGCCCTGAAAGATCTTGCTGGTATGCACTATCCCTCTGCAGCCTATCCACAGGCACAACAGCTTTGGGGATCTCTGCTTTCCCAGAGACTCAGCAGGTCACGGTGCTCGCTCTCGGCAGAAGCTTTTTTCTGAAAAGGCAAACTTACGGCTCCTTCTCCCACAGGGAAGGTGCCAGCCCTGAAAACTAATGCAGTTTTTCACTATCCCTCTGCAGCCTATCCACAGGCACAACAGCTTTGGGGATCTCTGCTTTCCCAGAGACTCAGCATGTCACGGTGCTCGCTCTCGGCAGAAGCTTTTTTCTGAAAAAGAAAACTTTCGGCTCCTTCTCCCACAGGGAAGGTGCCAGCCCTGAAAACTAATGCAGTTTTTCACTATCCCTCTGCAGCCTATCCACAGGCACAACAGCTTTGGGGATCTCTGCTTTCCCAGAGACTCAGCATGTCACGGTGCTCGTTCTCGGCAGAAGCTTTTTCTGAGAAGGCAAACGTCTGGCTCCTTCTCCCACAAGGAAGGTGCTAGCCCTGAAAGATCTTGCTGGTATGCACTATCCCTCTGCAGCCTATCCACAGGCACAACAGCTTTGGGGATCTCTGCTTTCCCAGAGACTCAGCATGTCACGGTGCTCGCTCTCGGCAGAAGCTTTTTTCTGAAAAAGAAAACTTTCGGCTCCTTCTCCCACAAGGAAGGTGCCAGGCCTGAAAGCTAATGCAGCTCTTCACTATCCTCCTGCAGCCTATCCACAGGCACAACAGCTTTGGGGATCTCTGCTTTCCCAGAGACTCAGCATGTCACGGTGCTCACTCTCGCCAGAGCTTTTTTCTGAAAAGGCAAACTTACGGCTCCTTCTCCCACAGGGAAGGTGCCAGCCCTGAAAACTAATGCAGTTTTTCACTATCCCTCTGCAGCCTATCCACAGGCACAACAGCTTTGGGGATCTCTGCTTTCCCAGAGACTCAGCATGTCACGGTGCTCACTCTCGCCAGAGCCTTTTTCTGAAAAGGCAAACTTACGGCTCCTTCTCCCACAGGGAAGGTGCCAGCCCTGAAAACTAATGCAGTTTTTCACTATCCCTCTGCAGCCTATCCACAGGCACAACAGCTTTGGGGATCTCTGCTTTCCCAGATACTCAGCATGTCACGGTGCTCGCTCTCGGCAGAAGCTTTTTCTGAGAAGGCAAACGTCTGGCTCCTTCTCCCACAGGGAAGGTGCCAGCCCTGAAAACTAATGCAGTTTTTCACCGCCCCCCTGCAGCCTATCCGCAGGCACAACAGCACTGGGGATCTCTGCTTTCCCAGAGACTCAGCATGTCACGGTGCTCGCTCTCGGCAGAAGCTTTTTTCTGAAAAAGAAAACTTTCGGCTCCTTCTCCCACAGGGAAGGTGCCAGCCCTGAAAACTAATGCATTTTTTCACTATCCCTCTGCAGCCTATCCACAGGCACAACAGCTTTGGGGATCTCTGCTTTCCCAGAGACTCAGCATGTCACGGTGCTCGTTCTCGGCAGAAGCTTTTTCTGAGAAGGCAAACGTCTGGCTCCTTCTCCCACAAGGAAGGTGCTACCCCTGAAAGATCTTGCTGGTATGCACTATCCCTCTGCAGCCTATCCACAGGCACAACAGATTTGGGGATCTCTGCTTTCCCAGAGACTCAGCATGTCACGGTGCTCGCTCTCGGCAGAAGCTTTTTTCTGAAAAGGCAAACTTACGGCTCCTTCTCCCACAAGGAAGGTGCCAGCCCTGAAAGATCTTGCTGGTATTCACTATCCCTCTGCAGCCTATCCACAGGCACAACAGCTTTGGGGATCTCTGCTTTCCCAGAGACTCAGCATGTCACGGTGCTCGCTCTCGGCAGAAGCTTTTTTCTGAAAAAGAAAACTTTCGGCTCCTTCTCCGACAGGGAAGGTGCCAGGCCTGAAAGCTAATGCAGATCTTCACTATCCTCCTGCAGCCTATCCACAGGCAAAAAAACACTGGGGATCTCTGCTTTCCCAGAGACTCAGCATGTCACGGTGCTCACTCTCGCCAGAGCTTTTTTCTGAAAAGGCAAACTTACGGCTCCTTCTCCCACAGGGAAGGTGCCAGCCCTGAAAACTAATGCAGTTTTTCACTATCCTCCTGCAGCCTATCCACAGGCACAACAGCTTTGGGGATCTCTGCTTTCCCAGAGACTCAGCATGTCACGGTGCTCACTCTCGCCAGAGCCTTTTTCTGAAAAGGCAAACTTACGGCTCCTTCTCCCACAGGGAAGGTGCCAGCCCTGAAAACTAATGCAGTTTTTCACTATCCCTCTGCAGCCTATCCACAGGCACAACAGCTTTGGGGATCTCTGCTTTCCCAGAGACTCAGCATGTCACGGTGCTCGCTCTCGGCAGAAGCTTTTTTCTGAAAAAGAAAACTTTCGGCTCCTTCTCCCACAGGGAAGGTGCCAGCCCTGAAAACTAATGCAGTTTTTCACTATCCCTCTGCAGCCTATCCACAGGCACAACAGCTTTGGGGATCTCTGCTTTCCCAGAGACTCAGCATGTCACGGTGCTCGTTCTCGGCAGAAGCTTTTTCTGAGAAGGCAAACGTCTAGCTCCTTCTCCCACAAGGAAGGTGCCAGCCCTGAAAGATCTTGCTGGTATGCACTATCCCTCTGCAGCCTATCCACAGGCACAACAGCTTTGGGGATCTCTGCTTTCCCAGAGACTCAGCATGTCACGGTGCTCGCTCTCGGCAGAAGCTTTTTTCTGAAAAGGCAAACTTACGGCTCCTTCTCCCACAGGGAAGGTGCCAGCCCTGAAAACTAATGCAGTTTTTCACTATCCCTCTGCAGCCTATCCACAGGCACAACAGCTTTGGGGATCTCTGCTTTCCCAGAGACTCAGCATGTCACGGTGCTCGCACTCGGCAGAAGTTTTTTTCTGAAAAGGCAAACTTACGGCTCCTTCTCCCACAAGGAAGGTGCCAGCCCTGAAAGATCTTGCTGGTCTTCACTATCCCTCTGCAGCCTATCCACAGGCACAACAGATTTGGGGATCTCTGCTTTCCCAGAGACTCAGCATGTCACGGTGCTCGCTCTCGGCAGAAGCTTTTTTCTGAAAAAGAAAACTTTCGGCTCCTTCTCCCACAGGGAAGGTGCCAGCCCTGAAAACTAATGCAGTTTTTCACTATCCCTCTGCAGCCTATCCACAGGCACAACAGCTTTGGGGATCTCTGCTTTCCCAGAGACTCAGCATGTCACGGTGCTCGTTCTCGGCAGAAGCTTTTTCTGAGAAGGCAAACGTCTAGCTCCTTCTCCCACAAGGAAGGTGCCAGCCCTGAAAGATCTTGCTGGTATGCACTATCCCTCTGCAGCCTATCCACAGGCACAACAGCTTTGGGGATCTCTGCTTTCCCAGAGACTCAGCATGTCACGGTGCTCGCTCTCGGCAGAAGCTTTTTTCTGAAAAGGCAAACTTACGGCTCCTTCTCCCACAGGGAAGGTGCCAGCCCTGAAAACTAATGCAGTTTTTCACTATCCCTCTGCAGCCTATCCACAGGCACAACAGCTTTGGGGATCTCTGCTTTCCCAGAGACTCAGCATGTCACGGTGCTCGCACTCGGCAGAAGCTTTTTTCTGAAAAGGCAAACTTACGGCTCCTTCTCCCACAAGGAAGGTGCCAGCCCTGAAAGATCTTGCTGGTCTTCACTATCCCTCTGCAGCCTATCCACAGGCACAACAGCTTTGGGGATCTCTGCTTTCCCAGAGACTCAGCATGTCACGGTGCTCGCTCTCGGCAGAAGCTTTTTTCTGAAAAAGAAAACTTTCGGCTCCTTCTCCCACAAGGAAGGTGCCAAGCCTGAAAGCTAATGCAGCTCTTCACTATCCTCCTGCAGCCTATCCACAGGCACAACAGCACTGGGGATCTCTGCTTTCCCAGAGACTCAGCATGTCACGGTGCTCGCTCTCGGCAGAAGCTTTTTTCTGAAAAAGAAAACTTTCGGCTCCTTCTCCCACAGGGAAGGTGCCAGCCCTGAAAACTAATGCAGTTTTTCACTATCCCTCTGCAGCCTATCCACAGGCACAACAGCTTTGGGGATCTCTGCTTTCCCAGAGACTCAGCATGTCACGGTGCTCGCTCTCGGCAGAAGCTTTTTTCTGAAAAAGAAAACTTTCGGCTCCTTCTCCCACAGGGAAGGTGCCAGCCCTGAAAACTAATGCAGTTTTTCACTATCCCTCTGCAGCCTATCCACAGGCACAACAGCTTTGGGGATCTCTGCTTTCCCAGAGACTCAGCATGTCACGGTGCTCGTTCTCGGCAGAAGCTTTTTCTGAGAAGGCAAACGTCTGGCTCCTTCTCCCACAAGGAAGGTGCTAGCCCTGAAAGATCTTGCTGGTATGCACTATCCCTCTGCAGCCTATCCACAGGCACAACAGCTTTGGGGATCTCTGCTTTCCCAGAGACTCAGCATGTCACGGTGCTCGCTCTCGGCAGAAGCTTTTTTCTGAAAAAGAAAACTTTCGGCTCCTTCTCCCACAAGGAAGGTGCCAGGCCTGAAAACTAATGCAGTTTTTCACTATCCCTCTGCAGCCTATCCACAGGCACAACAGCTTTGGGGATCTCTGCTTTCCCAGAGACTCAGCATGTCACGGTGCTCGTTCTCGGCAGAAGCTTTTTCTGAGAAGGCAAACGTCTGGCTCCTTCTCCCACAGGGAAGGTGCCAGCCCTGAAAACTAATGCAGTTTTTCACCGCCCCCCTGCAGCCTATCCGCAGGCACAACAGCTTTGGGGATCTCTGCTTTCCCAGAGACTCAGCATGTCACGGTGCTCGCTCTCGGCAGAAGCTTTTTTCTGAAAAAGAAAACTTTCGGCTCCTTCTCCCACAGGGAAGGTGCCAGCCCTGAAAACTAATGCATTTTTTCACTATCCCTCTGCAGCCTATCCACAGGCACAACAGCTTTGGGGATCTCTGCTTTCCCAGAGACTCAGCATGTCACGGTGCTCGTTCTCGGCAGAAGCTTTTTCTGAGAAGGCAAACGTCTGGCTCCTTCTCCCACAAGGAAGGTGCTAGCCCTGAAAGATCTTGCTGGTATTCACTATCCCTCTGCAGCCTATCCACAGGCACAACAGCTTTGGGGATCTCTGCTTTCCCAGAGACTCAGCATGTCACGGTGCTCGTTCTCGGCAGAAGCTTTTTTCTGAAAAGGCAAACTTACGGCTCCTTCTCCCACAAGGAAGGTGCTAGCCCTGAAAGATCTTGCTGGTATGCACTATCCCTCTGCAGCCTATCCACAGGCACAACAGCTTTGGGGATCTCTGCTTTCCCAGAGACTCAGCAGGTCACGGTGCTCGCTCTCGGCAGAAGCTTTTTTCTGAAAAAGAAAACTTTCGGCTCCTTCTCCCACAGGGAAGGTGCCAGCCCTGAAAACTAATGCAGTTTTTCACTATCCCTCTGCAGCCTATCCACAGGCACAACAGCTTTGGGGATCTCTGCTTTCCCAGAGACTCAGCATGTCACGGTGCTCGTTCTCGGCAGAAGCTTTTTCTGAGAAGGCAAACGTCTGGCTCCTTCTCCCACAAGAAAGGTGCTAGCCCTGAAAGATCTTGCTGGTATGCACTATCCCTCTGCAGCCTATCCACAGGCACAACAGCTTTGGGGATCTCTGCTTTCCCAGAGACTCAGCATGTCACGGTGCTCGCTCTCGGCAGAAGCTTTTTTCTGAAAAAGAAAACTTTCGGCTACTTCTCCCACAAGGAAGGTGCCAGGCCTGAAAGCTAATGCAGCTCTTCACTATCCTCCTGCAGCCTATCCACAGGCAAAACAGCTTTGGGGATCTCTGCTTTCCCAGAGACTCAGCATGTCACGGTGCTCACTCTCGCCAGAGCCTTTTTCTGAAAAGGCAAACTTACGGCTCCTTCTCCCACAGGGAAGGTGCCAGCCCTGAAAACTAATGCAGTTTTTCACTATCCCTCTGCAGCCTATCCACAGGCACAACAGCTTTGGGGATCTCTGCTTTCCCAGAGACTCAGCATGTCACGGTGCTCGCTCTCGGCAGAAGCTTTTTTCTGAAAAAGAAAACTTTCGGCTCCTTCTCCCACAGGGAAGGTGCCAGCCCTGAAAACTAATGCAGTTTTTCACTATCCCTCTGCAGCCTATCCACAGGCACAACAGCTTTAGGGATCTCTGCTTTCCCAGAGACTCAGCATGTCACGGTGCTCGCTCTCGGCAGAAGCTTTTTTCTGAAAAAGAAAACTTTCGGCTCCTTCTCCCACAGGGAAGGTGCCAGCCCTGAAAACTAATGCAGCTCTTCACTATCCCTCTGCAGCCTATCCACAGGCACAACAGCACTGGGGATCTCTGCTTTCCCAGAGACTCAGCATGTCACGGTGCTCACTCTCGCCAGAACCTTTTTCTGAAAAGGCAAACTTACGGCTCCTTCTCCCACAAGGAAGGTGCCAGCCCTGAAAGATCTTGCTGGTATTCACTATCCCTCTGCAGCCTATCTTTAGCCGCAACAGCACTGGGGATCTCTGCTTTCCCAGAGACTCAGCATGTCACGGTGCTCGTTCTCGGCAGAAGCTTTTTCTGAGAAGGCAAACGTCTGGCTCCTTCTCCCACAAGGAAGGTGCCAGCCCTGTAAGATCTTTCTGGTCTTCACTATCCCTCTGCAGCCTATCCACAGGCACAACAGCTTTGGGGATCTCTGCTTTCCCAGAGACTCAGCATGTCACGGTGCTCGCTCTCGGCAGAAGCTTTTTTCTGAAAAGGCAAACTTTCGGCTCCTTCTCCCACAGGGAAGGTGCCAGCCCTGAAAACTAATGCAGTTTTTCACTATCCCTCTGCAGCCTATCCACAGGCACAACAGCTTTTGGGATCTCTGCTTTCCCAGAGACTCAGCATGTCACGGTGCTCGCTCTCGGCAGAAGCATTTTTCTGAAAAAGAAAACTTTCGGCTCCTTCTCCCACAGGGAAGGTGCCAGCCCTGAAAACTAATGCAGTTTTTCACTATCCCTCTGCAGCCTATCCACAGGCACAACAGCTTTGGGGATCTCTGCTTTCCCAGAGACTCAGCATGTCACGGTGCTCGCTCTCGGCAGAAGCTTTTTTCTGAAAAAGAAAACTTTCGGCTCCTTCTCCCACAGGGAAGGTGCCAGGCCTGAAAGCTAATGCAGCTCTTCACTATCCTCCTGCAGCCTATCCACAGGCAAAAAAACACTGGGGATCTCTGCTTTCCCAGAGACTCAGCATGTCACGGTGCTCACTCTCGCCAGAGCTTTTTTCTGAAAAGGCAAACTTACGGCTCCTTCTCCCACAGGGAAGGTGCCAGCCCTGAAAACTAATGCAGTTTTTCACTATCCTCCTGCAGCCTATCCACAGGCACAACAGCTTTGGGGATCTCTGCTTTCCCAGAGACTCAGCATGTCACGGTGCTCGCTCTCGGCAGAAGCTTTTTTCTGAAAAGGCAAACTTACGGCTCCTTCTCCCACAAGGAAGGTGCCAGCCCTGAAAGATCTTGCTGGTCTTCACTATCCCTCTGCAGCCTATCCACAGGCACAACAGCTTTGGGGATCTCTGCTTTCCCAGAGACTCAGCATGTCACGGTGCTCGCTCTCGGCAGAAGCTTTTTTCTGAAAAGGCAAACTTTCGGCTCCTTCTCCCACAGGGAAGGTGCCAGCCCTGAAAACTAATGCAGTTTTTCACTATCCCTCTGCAGCCTATCCACAGGCACAACAGCTTTTGGGATCTCTGCTTTCCCAGAGACTCAGCATGTCACGGTGCTCGCTCTCGGCAGAAGCATTTTTCTGAAAAAGAAAACTTTCGGCTCCTTCTCCCACAGGGAAGGTGCCAGCCCTGAAAACTAATGCAGTTTTTCACTATCCCTCTGCAGCCTATCCACAGGCACAACAGCTTTGGGGATCTCTGCTTTCCCAGAGACTCAGCATGTCACGGTGCTCGCTCTCGGCAGAAGCTTTTTTCTGAAAAAGAAAACTTTCGGCTCCTTCTCCCACAGGGAAGGTGCCAGGCCTGAAAGCTAATGCAGCTCTTCACTATCCTCCTGCAGCCTATCCACAGGCAAAAAAACATTGGGGATCTCTACTTTCCCAGAGACTCAGCATGTCACGGTGCTCACTCTCGCCAGAGCTTTTTTCTGAAAAGGCAAACTTACGGCTCCTTCTCCCACAGGGAAGGTGCCAGCCCTGAAAACTAATGCAGTTTTTCACTATCCTCCTGCAGCCTATCCACAGGCACAACAGCTTTGGGGATCTCTGCTTTCCCAGAGACTCAGCATGTCACGGTGCTCGCTCTCGGCAGAAGCTTTTTTCTGAAAAGGCAAACTTACGGCTCCTTCTCCCACAAGGAAGGTGCCAGCCCTGAAAGATCTTGCTGGTCTTCACTATCCCTCTGCAGCCTATCCACAGGCACAACAGCTTTGGGGATCTCTGCTTTCCCAGAGACTCAGCATGTCACGGTGCTCGCCCTCGGCAGAAGCTTTTTTCTGAAAAGGCAAACTTACGGCTCCTTCTCCCACAAGGAAGGTGCTAGCCCTGAAAGATCTTGCTGGTATGCACTATCCCTCTGCAGCCTATCCACAGGCACAACAGCTTTGGGGATCTCTGCTTTCCCAGAGACTCAGCAGGTCACGGTGCTCGCTCTCGGCAGAAGCTTTTTTCTGAAAAGGCAAACTTACGGCTCCTTCTCCCACAGGGAAGGTGCCAGCCCTGAAAACTAATGCAGTTTTTCACTATCCCTCTGCAGCCTATCCACAGGCACAACAGCTTTGGGGATCTTTGCTTTCCCAGAGACTCAGCATGTCACGGTGCTCGCTCTCGGCAGAAGCTTTTTTCTGAAAAAGAAAACTTTCGGCTCCTTCTCCCACAGGGAAGGTGCCAGCCCTGAAAACTAATGCAGTTTTTCACTATCCCTCTGCAGCCTATCCACAGGCACAACAGCTTTGGGGATCTCTGCTTTCCCAGAGACTCAGCATGTCACGGTGCTCGTTCTCGGCAGAAGCTTTTTCTGAGAAGGCAAACGTCTGGCTCCTTCTCCCACAAGGAAGGTGCTAGCCCTGAAAGATCCTGCTGGTATGCACTATCCCTCTGCAGCCTATCCACAGGCACAACAGCTTTGGGGATCTCTGCTTTCCCAGAGACTCAGCATGTCACGGTGCTCGCTCTCGGCAGAAGCTTTTTTCTGAAAAAGAAAACTTTCGGCTCCTTCTCCCACAGGGAAGGTGCCAGCCCTGAAAACTAATGCAGTTTTTCACTCTCCCTCTGCAGCCTATCCACAGGCACAACAGCTTTGGGGATCTCTGCTTTCCCAGAGACTCAGCATGTCACGGTGCTCGCTCTCGGCAGAAGCTTTTTTCTGAAAAGGCAAACTTTCGGCTCCTTCTCCCACAGGGAAGGTGCCAGGCCTGAAAGCTAATGCAGCTCTTCACTATCCTCCTGCAGCCTATCCACAGGCAAAAAAACACTGGGGATCTCTGCTTTCCCAGAGACTCAGCATGTCACGGTGCTCACTCTCGCCAGAGCTTTTTTCTGAAAAGGCAAACTTACGGCTCCTTCTCCCACAGGGAAGGTGCCAGCCCTGAAAACTAATGCGGTTTTTCACTATCCTCCTGCAGCCTATCCACAGGCACAACAGCTTTGGGGATCTCTGCTTTCCCAGAGACTCAGCATGTCACGGTGCTCGCTCTCGGCAGAAGCTTTTTTCTGAAAAGGCAAACTTACGGCTCCTTCTCCCACAAGGAAGGTGCCAGCCCTGAAAGATCTTGCTGGTCTTCACTATCCCTCTGCAGCCTATCCACAGGCACAACAGCTTTGGGGATCTCTGCTTTCCCAGAGACTCAGCATGTCACGGTGCTCGCTCTCGGCAGAAGCTTTTTTCTGAAAAGGCAAACTTTCGGCTCCTTCTCCCACAGGGAAGGTGCCAGCCCTGAAAACTAATGCAGTTTTTCACTATCCCTCTGCAGCCTATCCACAGGCACAACAGCTTTTGGGATCTCTGCTTTCCCAGAGACTCAGCATGTCACGGTGCTCGCTCTCGGCAGAAGCTTTTTTCTGAAAAAGAAAACTTTCGGCTCCTTCTCCCACAGGGAAGGTGCCAGCCCTGAAAACTAATGCATTTTTTCACTATCCCTCTGCAGCCTATCCACAGGCACAACAGCTTTGGGGATCTCTGCTTTCCCAGAGACTCAGCATGTCACGGTGCTCGCTCTCGGCTGAAGCTTTTTTCTGAAAAAGAAAACTTTCGGCTCCTTCTCCCACAGGGAAGGTGCCAGGCCTGAAAGCTAATGCAGCTCTTCACTATCCTCCTGCAGCCTATCCACAGGCAAAAAAACACTGGGGATCTCTGCTTTCCCAGAGACTCAGCATGTCACGGTGCTCACTCTCGCCAGAGCTTTTTTCTGAAAAGGCAAACTTACGGCTCCTTCTCCCACAGGGAAGGTGCCAGCCCTGAAAACTAATGCAGTTTTTCACTATCCTCCTGCAGCCTATCCACAGGCACAACAGCTTTGGGGATCTCTGCTTTCCCAGAGACTCAGCATGTCACGGTGCTCGCTCTCGGCAGAAGCTTTTTTCTGAAAAGGCAAACTTACGGCTCCTTCTCCCACAAGGAAGGTGCCAGCCATGAAAGATCTTGCTGGTCTTCACTATCCCTCTGCAGCCTATCCACAGGCACAACAGCTTTGGGGATCTCTGCTTTCCCAGAGACTCAGCATGTCACGGTGCTCGCCCTCGGCAGAAGCTTTTTTCTGAAAAAGAAAACTTTCGGCTCCTTCTCCCACAAGGAAGGTGCCAAGCCTGAAAGCTAATGCAGCTCTTCAGTATCCTCCTGCAGCCTATCCACAGGCACAACAGCACTGGGGATCTCTGCTTTCCCAGAGACTCAGCATGTCACGGTGCTCGCTCTCGGCAGAAGCTTTTTTCTGAAAAAGAAAACTTTCGGCTCCTTCTCCCACAGGGAAGGTGCCAGCCCTGAAAACTAATGCAGTTTTTCACTATCCCTCTGCAGCCTATCCACAGGCACAACAGCTTTGGGGATCTCTGCTTTCCCAGAGACTCAGCATGTCACGGTGCTCGCTCTCGGCAGAAGCTTTTTTCTGAAAAAGAAAACTTTCGGCTCCTTCTCCCACAAGGAAGGTGCCAGGCCTGAAAGCTAATGCAGCTCTTCACTATCCTCCTGCAGCCTATCCACAGGCACAACAGCACTGGGGATCTCTGCTTTCCCAGAGACTCAGCATGTCACGGTGCTCACTCTCGCCAGAACCTTTTTCTGAAAAGGCAAACTTACGGCTCCTTCTCCCACAAGGAAGGTGCCAGCCCTGAAAGATCTTGCTGGTATTCACTATCCCTCTGCAGCCTATCTTTAGCCGCAACAGCACTGGGGATCTCTGCTTTCCCAGAGACTCAGCATGTCACGGTGCTCGTTCTCGGCAGAAGCTTTTTTCTGAAAAGGCAAACTTACGGCTCCTTCTCCCACAAGGAAGGTGCTAGCCCTGAAAGATCTTGCTGGTATGCACTATCCCTCTGCAGCCTATCCACAGGCACAACAGCTTTGGGGATCTCTGCTTTCCCAGAGACTCAGCATGTCACGGTGCTCGCTCTCGGCAGAAGCTTTTTTCTGAAAAGGCAAACTTACGGCTCCTTCTCCCACAGGGAAGGTGCCAGCCCTGAAAACTAATGCAGTTTTTCACTATCCCTCTGCAGCCTATCCACAGGCACAACAGCTTTTGGGATCTCTGCTTTCCCAGAGACTCAGCATGTCACGGTGCTCGCTCTCGGCAGAAGCTTTTTTCTGAAAAAGAAAACTTTCGGCTCCTTCTCCCACAGGGAAGGTGCCAGCCCTGAAAACTAATGCAGTTTTTCACTATCCCTCTGCAGCCTATCCACAGGCACAACAGCTTTGGGGATCTCTGCTTTCCCAGAGACTCAGCATGTCACGGTGCTCGTTCTCGGCAGAAGCTTTTTCTGAGAAGGCAAACGTCTGGCTCCTTCTCCCACAAGGAAGGTGCTAGCCCTGAAAGATCTTGCTGGTATGCACTATCCCTCTGCAGCCTATCCACAGGCACAAGAGCTTTGGGGATCTCTGCTTTCCCAGAGACTCAGCATGTCACGGTGCTCACTCTCGCCAGAGCCTTTTTCTGAAAAGGCAAACTTACGGCTCCTTCTCCCACAGGGAAGGTGCCAGCCCTGAAAACTAATGCAGTTTTTCACTATCCCTCTGCAGCCTATCCACAGGCACAAGAGCTTTGGGGATCTCTGCTTTCCCAGAGACTCAGCATGTCACGGTGCTCGTTCTCGGCAGAAGCTTTTTCTGAGAAGGCAAACGTCTGGCTCCTTCTCCCACAAGGAAGGTGCCAGCCCTGAAAGATCTTGCTGGTATTCACTATCCCTCTGCAGCCTATCCACAGGCACAACAGCTTTGGGGATCTCTGCTTTCCCAGAGACTCAGCATGTCACGGTGCTCGCTCTCGGCAGAAGCTTTTTTCTGAAAAGGCAAACTTACGGCTCCTTCTCCCACAGGGAAGGTGCCAGCCCTGAAAACTAATGCAGTTTTTCACTATCCCTCTGCAGCCTATCCACAGGCACAAGAGCTTTGGGGATCTCTGCTTTCCCAGAGACTCAGCATGTCACGGTGCTCGCTCTCGGCAGAAGCTTTTTTCTGAAAAGGCAAACTTACGGCTCCTTCTCCCACAAGGAAGGTGCCAGCCCTGAAAGATCTTGCTGGTCTTCACTATCCCTCTGCAGCCTATCCACAGGCACAACAGCTTTGGGGATCTCTGCTTTCCCAGAGACTCAGCATGTCACGGTGCTCGCTCTCGGCATAAGCTTTTTTCTGAAAAAGAAAACTTTCGGCTCCTTCTCCCACAAGGAAGGTGCCAAGCCTGAAAGCTAATGCAGCTCTTCACTATCCTCCTGCAGCCTATCCACAGGCACAACAGCACTGGGGATCTCTGCTTTCCCAGAGACTCAGCATGTCACGGTGCTCGCTCTCGGCAGAAGCTTTTTTCTGAAAAAGAAAACTTTCGGCTCCTTCTCCCACAAGGAAGGTGCCAGCCCTGAAAACTAATGCAGTTTTTCACTATCCCTCTGCAGCCTATCCACAGGCACAACAGCTTTGGGGATTTCTGCTTTCCCAGAGACTCAGCATGTCACGGTGCTCGCTCTCGGCAGAAGCTTTTTTCTGAAAAAGAAAACTTTCGGCTCCTTCTCCCACAAGGAAGGTGCCAGGCCTGAAAGCTAATGCAGCTCTTCACTATCCTCCTGCAGCCTATCCACAGGCACAACAGCTTTGGGGATCTCTGCTTTCCCAGAGACTCAGCATGTCACGGTGCTCACTCTCGCCAGAACCTTTTTCTGAAAAGGCAAACTTACGGCTCCTTCTCCCACAAGGAAGGTGCCAGCCCTGAAAGATCTTGCTGGTATTCACTATCCCTCTGCAGCCTATCTTTAGCCGCAACAGCACTGGGGATCTCTGCTTTCCCAGAGACTCAGCATGTCACGGTGCTCGTTCTCGGCAGAAGCTTTTTCTGAGAAGGCAAACGTCTGGCTCCTTCTCCCACAAGGAAGGTGCTAGCCCTGAAAGATCTTGCTGGTATGCACTATCCCTCTGCAGCCTATCCACAGGCACAACAGCTTTGGGGATCTCTGCTTTCCCAGAGACTCAGCATGTCACGGTGCTCGTTCTCGGCAGAAGCTTTTTTCTGAAAAGGCAAACTTACGGCTCCTTCTCCCACAAGGAAGGTGCTAGCCCTGAAAGATCTTGCTGGTATGCACTATCCCTCTGCAGCCTATCCACAGGCACAACAGCTTTGGGGATCTCTGCTTTCCCAGAGACTCAGCAGGTCACGGTGCTCGCTCTCGGCAGAAGCTTTTTTCTGAAAAGGCAAACTTACGTCTCCTTCTCCCACAGGGAAGGTGCCAGCCCTGAAAACTAATGCAGTTTTTCACTATCCCTCTGCAGCCTGTCCTCAGGCAAAACAGCTTTGGGGATCTCTGCTTTCCCAGAGACTCAGCAGGTCACGGTGCTCGCTCTCGGCAGAAGCTTTTTTCTGAAAAGGCAAACTTACGGCTCCTTCTCCCACAGGGAAGGTGCCAGCCCTGAAAACTAATGCAGTTTTTCACTATCCCTCTGCAGCCTATCCACAGGCACAACAGCTTTTGGGATCTCTGCTTTCCCAGAGACTCAGCATGTCACGGTGCTCGCTCTCGGCAGAAGCTTTTTTCTGAAAAAGAAAACTTTCGGCTCCTTCTCCCACAGGGAAGGTGCCAGCCCTGAAAACTAATGCAGTTTTTCACTATCCCTCTGCAGCCTATCCACAGGCACAACAGCTTTGGGGATCTCTGCTTTCCCAGAGACTCAGCATGTCACGGTGCTCGTTCTCGGCAGAAGCTTTTTCTGAGAAGGCAAACGTCTGGCTCCTTCTCCCACAAGGAAGGTGCTAGCCCTGAAAGATCTTGCTGGTATGCACTATCCCTCTGCAGCCTATCCACAGGCACAAGAGCTTTGGGGATCTCTGCTTTCCCAGAGACTCAGCATGTCACGGTGCTCACTCTCGCCAGAGCCTTTTTCTGAAAAGGCAAACTTACGGCTCCTTCTCCCACAGGGAAGGTGCCAGCCCTGAAAACTAATGCAGTTTTTCACTATCCCTCTGCAGCCTATCCACAGGCACAACAGCTTTGGGGATCTCTGCTTTCCCAGAGACTCAGCATGTCACGGTGCTCGCTCTCGGCAGAAGCTTTTTTCTGAAAAGGCAAACTTTCGGCTCCTTCTCCCACAGGGAAGGTGCCAGCCCTGAAAACTAATGCAGTTTTTCACTATCCCTCTGCAGCCTATCCACAGGCACAACAGCTTTTGGGATCTCTGCTTTCCCAGAGACTCAGCATGTCACGGTGCTCGCTCTCGGCAGAAGCATTTTTCTGAAAAAGAAAACTTTCGGCTCCTTCTCCCACAGGGAAGGTGCCAGCCCTGAAAACTAATGCATTTTTTCACTATCCCTCTGCAGCCTATCCACAGGCACAACAGCTTTGGGGATCTCTGCTTTCCCAGAGACTCAGCATGTCACGGTGCTCGCTCTCGGCAGAAGCTTTTTTCTGAAAAAGAAAACTTTCGGCTCCTTCTCCCACAGGGAAGGTGCCAGGCCTGAAAGCTAATGCAGCTCTTCACTATCCTCCTGCAGCCTATCCACAGGCAAAAAAACACTGGGGATCTCTGCTTTCCCAGAGACTCAGCATGTCACGGTGCTCACTCTCGCCAGAGCTTTTTTCTGAAAAGGCAAACTTACGGCTCCTTCTCCCACAGGGAAGGTGCCAGCCCTGAAAACTAATGCAGTTTTTCACTATCCTCCTGCAGCCTATCCACAGGCACAACAGCTTTGGGGATCTCTGCTTTCCCAGAGACTCAGCATGTCACGGTGCTCGCTCTCGGCAGAAGCTTTTTTCTGAAAAGGCAAACTTACGGCTCCTTCTCCCACAAGGAAGGTGCCAGCCCTGAAAGATCTTGCTGGTCTTCACTATCCCTCTGCAGCCTATCCACAGGCACAACAGCTTTGGGGATCTCTGCTTTCCCAGAGACTCAGCATGTCACGGTGCTCGTTCTCGGCAGAAGCTTTTTTCTGAAAAGGCAAACTTTCGGCTCCTTCTCCCACAGGGAAGGTGCCAGCCCTGAAAACTAATGCAGTTTTTCACTATCCCTCTGCAGCCTATCCACAGGCACAACAGCTTTTGGGATCTCTGCTTTCCCAGAGACTCAGCATGTCACGGTGCTCGCTCTCGGCAGAAGCATTTTTCTGAAAAAGAAAACTTTCGGCTCCTTCTCCCACAGGGAAGGTGCCAGCCCTGAAAACTAATGCATTTTTTCACTATCCCTCTGCAGCCTATCCACAGGCACAACAGCTTTGGGGATCTCTGCTTTCCCAGAGACTCAGCATGTCACGGTGCTCGCTCTCGGCAGAAGCTTTTTTCTGAAAAGGCAAACTTACGGCTCCTTCTCCCACAAGGAAGGTGCCAGCCCTGAAAGATCTTGCTGGTCTTCACTATCCCTCTGCAGCCTATCCACAGGCACAACAGCTTTGGGGATCTCTGCTTTCCCAGAGACTCAGCATGTCACGGTGCTCGCCCTCGGCAGAAGCTTTTTTCTGAAAAAGAAAACTTTCGGCTCCTTCTCCCACAAGGAAGGTGCCAAGCCTGAAAGCTAATGCAGCTCTTCAGTATCCTCCTGCAGCCTATCCACAGGCACAACAGCACTGGGGATCTCTGCTTTCCCAGAGACTCAGCATGTCACGGTGCTCGCTCTCGGCAGAAGCTTTTTTCTGAAAAAGAAAACTTTCGGCTCCTTCTCCCACAGGGAAGGTGCCAGCCCTGAAAACTAATGCAGTTTTTCACTATCCCTCTGCAGCCTATCCACAGGCACAACAGCTTTGGGGATCTCTGCTTTCCCAGAGACTCAGCATGTCACGGTGCTCACTCTCGCCAGAACCTTTTTCTGAAAAGGCAAACTTACGGCTCCTTCTCCCACAAGGAAGGTGCCAGCCCTGAAAGATCTTGCTGGTATTCACTATCCCTCTGCAGCCTATCTTTAGCCGCAACAGCACTGGGGATCTCTGCTTTCCCAGAGACTCAGCATGTCACGGTGCTCGTTCTCGGCAGAAGCTTTTTTCTGAAAAGGCAAACTTACGGCTCCTTCTCCCACAAGGAAGGTGCTAGCCCTGAAAGATCTTGCTGGTATGCACTATCCCTCTGCAGCCTATCCACAGGCACAACAGCTTTGGGGATCTCTGCTTTCCCAGAGACTCAGCATGTCACGGTGCTCGCTCTCGGCAGAAGCTTTTTTCTGAAAAGGCAAACTTACGGCTCCTTCTCCCACAGGGAAGGTGCCAGCCCTGAAAACTAATGCAGTTTTTCACTATCCCTCTGCAGCCTATCCACAGGCACAACAGCTTTTGGGATCTCTGCTTTCCCAGAGACTCAGCATGTCACGGTGCTCGCTCTCGGCAGAAGCTTTTTTCTGAAAAAGAAAACTTTCGGCTCCTTCTCCCACAGGGAAGGTGCCAGCCCTGAAAACTAATGCAGTTTTTCACTATCCCTCTGCAGCCTATCCACAGGCACAACAGCTTTGGGGATCTCTGCTTTCCCAGAGACTCAGCATGTCACGGTGCTCGTTCTCGGCAGAAGCTTTTTCTGAGAAGGCAAACGTCTGGCTCCTTCTCCCACAAGGAAGGTGCTAGCCCTGAAAGATCTTGCTGGTATGCACTATCCCTCTGCAGCCTATCCACAGGCACAAGAGCTTTGGGGATCTCTGCTTTCCCAGAGACTCAGCATGTCACGGTGCTCACTCTCGCCAGAGCCTTTTTCTGAAAAGGCAAACTTACGGCTCCTTCTCCCACAAGGAAGGTGCCAGCCCTGAAAACTAATGCAGTTTTTCACTATCCCTCTGCAGCCTATCCACAGGCACAAGAGCTTTGGGGATCTCTGCTTTCCCAGAGACTCAGCATGTCACGGTGCTCGTTCTCGGCAGAAGCTTTTTCTGAGAAGGCAAACGTCTGGCTCCTTCTCCCACAAGGAAGGTGCCAGCCCTGAAAGATCTTGCTGGTCTTCACTATCCCTCTGCAGCCTATCCACAGGCACAACAGCTTTGGGGATCTCTGCTTTCCCAGAGACTCAGCATGTCACGGTGCTCGCTCTCGGCAGAAGCTTTTTTCTGAAAAGGCAAACTTACGGCTCCTTCTCCCACAGGGAAGGTGCCAGCCCTGAAAACTAATGCAGTTTTTCACTATCCCTCTGCAGCCTATCCACAGGCACAAGAGCTTTGGGGATCTCTGCTTTCCCAGAGACTCAGCATGTCACGGTGCTCGCTCTCAGCAGAAGCTTTTTTCTGAAAAGGCAAACTTACGGCTCCTTCTCCCACAAGGAAGGTGCCAGCCCTGAAAGATCTTGCTGGTCTTCACTATCCCTCTGCAGCCTATCCACAGGCACAACAGCTTTGGGGATCTCTGCTTTCCCAGAGACTCAGCATGTCACGGTGCTCGCTCTCGGCAGAAGCTTTTTTCTGAAAAAGAAAACTTTTGGCTCCTTCTCCCACAAGGAAGGTGCCAAGCCTGAAAGCTAATGCAGCTCTTCACTATCCTCCTGCAGCCTATCCACAGGCACAACAGCACTGGGGATCTCTGCTTTCCCAGAGACTCAGCATGTCACGGTGCTCGCTCTCGGCAGAAGCTTTTTTCTGAAAAAGAAAACTTTCGGCTCCTTCTCCCACAGGGAAGGTGCCAGCCCTGAAAACTAATGCAGTTTTTCACTATCCCTCTGCAGCCTATCCACAGGCACAACAGCTTTGGGGATCTCTGCTTTCCCAGAGACTCAGCATGTCACGGTGCTCGCTCTCGGCAGAAGCTTTTTTCTGAAAAAGAAAACTTTCGGCTCCTTCTCCCACAAGGAAGGTGCCAGGCCTGAAAGCTAATGCAGCTCTTCACTATCCTCCTGCAGCCTATCCACAGGCACAACAGCACTGCGGATCTCTGCTTTCCCAGAGACTCAGCATGTCACGGTGCTCACTCTCGCCAGAACCTTTTTCTGAAAAGGCAAACTTACGGCTCCTTCTCCCACAAGGAAGGTGCCAGCCCTGAAAGATCTTGCTGGTATTCACTATCCCTCTGCAGCCTATCTTTAGCCGCAACAGCACTGGGGATCTCTGCTTTCCCAGAGACTCAGCATGTCACGGTGCTCGTTCTCGGCAGAAGCTTTTTCTGAGAAGGCAAACGTCTGGCTCCTTCTCCCACAAGGAAGGTGCTAGCCCTGAAAGATCTTGCTGGTATGCACTATCCCTCTGCAGCCTATCCACAGGCACAACAGCTTTGGGGATCTCTGCTTTCCCAGAGACTCAGCATGTCACGGTGCTCGTTCTCGGCAGAAGCTTTTTTCTGAAAAGGCAAACTTACGGCTCCTTCTCCCACAGGGAAGGTGCCAGCCCTGAAAACTAATGCAGTTTTTCACTATCCCTCTGCAGCCTATCCACAGGCACAACAGCTTTTGGGATCTCTGCTTTCCCAGAGACTCAGCATGTCACGGTGCTCGCTCTCGGCAGAAGCTTTTTTCTGAAAAAGAAAACTTTCGGCTCCTTCTCCCACAGGGAAGGTGCCAGCCCTGAAAACTAATGCAGTTTTTCACTATCCCTCTGCAGCCTATCCACAGGCACAACAGCTTTGGGGATCTCTGCTTTCCCAGAGACTCAGCATGTCACGGTGCTCGTTCTCGGCAGAAGCTTTTTTCTGAGAAGGCAAACGTCTGGCTCCTTCTCCCACAAGGAAGGTGCTAGCCCTGAAAGATCTTGCTGGTATGCACTATCCCTCTGCAGCCTATCCACAGGCACAACAGCTTTGGGGATCTCTGCTTTCCCAGAGACTCAGCATGTCACGGTGCTCACTCTCGCCAGAGCCTTTTTCTGAAAAGGCAAACTTACGGCTCCTTCTCCCACAGGGAAGGTGCCAGCCCTGAAAACTAATGCAGTTTTTCACTATCCCTCTGCAGCCTATCCACAGGCACAACAGCTTTGGGGATCTCTGCTTTCCCAGAGACTCAGCATGTCACGGTGCTCGCTCTCGGCAGAAGCTTTTTTCTGAAAAAGAAAACTTTCGGCTCCTTCTCCCACAGGGAAGGTGCCAGCCCTGAAAACTAATGCAGTTTTTCACTATCCCTCTGCAGCCTATCCACAGGCACAACAGCTTTAGGGATCTCTGCTTTCCCAGAGACTCAGCATGTCACGGTGCTCGCTCTCGGCAGAAGCTTTTTTCTGAAAAAGAAAACTTTCGGCTCCTTCTCCCACAGGGAAGGTGCCAGCCCTGAAAACTAATGCAGTTTTTCACTATCCCTCTGCAGCCTATCCACAGGCACAACAGCTTTGGGGATCTCTGCTTTCCCAGAGACTCAGCATGTCACGGTGCTCGCTCTCGGCAGAAGCTTTTTTCTGAAAAAGAAAACTTTCGGCTCCTTCTCCCACAAGGAAGGTGCCAGGCCTGAAAGCTAATGCAGCTCTTCACTATCCTCCTGAAGCCTATCCACAGGCACAAGAGCACTGGGGATCTCTGCTTTCCCAGAGACTCAGCATGTCACGGTGCTCACTCTCGCCAGAACCTTTTTCTGAAAAGGCAAACTTACGGCTCCTTCTCCCACAAGGAAGGTGCCAGCCCTGAAAGATCTTGCTGGTATTCACTATCCCTCTGCAGCCTATCTTTAGCCGCAACAGCACTGGGGATCTCTGCTTTCCCAGAGACTCAGCATGTCACGGTGCTCGCTCTCGGCAGAAGCTTTTTCTGAGAAGGCAAACGTCTGGCTCCTTCTCCCACAAGGAAGGTGCCAGCCCTGAAAGATCTTTCTGGTCTTCACTATCCCTCTGCAGCCTATCCACAGGCACAACAGCTTTGGGGATCTCTGCTTTCCCAGAGACTCAGCATGTCACGGTGCTCGCTCTCGGCAGAAGCTTTTTTCTGAAAAGGCAAACTTACGGCTCCTTCTCCCACAGGGAAGGTGCAAGCCCTGAAAACTAATGCAGTTTTTCACTATCCCTCTGCAGCCTATCCACAGGCACAACAGCTTTTGGGATCTCTGCTTTCCCAGAGACTCAGCATGTCACGGTGCTCGCTCTCGGCAGAAGCTTTTTTCTGAAAAAGAAAACTTTCGGCTCCTTCTCCCACAGGGAAGGTGCCAGCCCTGAAAACTAATGCATTTTTTCACTATCCCTCTGCAGCCTATCCACAGGCACAACAGCTTTGGGGATCTCTGCTTTCCCAGAGACTCAGCATGTCACGGTGCTCGCTCTCGGCAGAAGCTTTTTTCTGAAAAAGAAAACTTTCGGCTCCTTCTCCCACAAGGAAGGTGCCAGGCCTGAAAGCTAATGCAGCTCTTCACTATCCTCCTGCAGCCTATCCACAGTCTCAAGAGCTGTGGGGATCTCTGCTTTCCCAGAGACTCAGCATGTCACGGTGCTCACTCTCGCCAGAGCCTTTTTCTGAAAAGGCAAACTTACGGCTCCTTCTCCCACAGGGAAGGTGCCAGCCCTGAAAACTAATGCAGTTTTTCACTATCCCTCTGCAGCCTATCCACAGGCACAAGAGCTTTGGGGATCTCTGCTTTCCCAGAGACTCAGCATGTCACGGTGCTCGTTCTCGGCAGAAGCTTTTTCTGAGAAGGCAAACGTCTGGCTCCTTCTCCCACAAGGAAGGTGCCAGCCCTGAAAGATCTTGCTGGTCTTCACTATCCCTCTGCAGCCTATCCACAGGCACAACAGCTTTGGGGATCTCTGCTTTCCCAGAGACTCAGCATGTCACGGTGCTCGCTCTCGGCAGAAGCTTTTTTCTGAAAAGGCAAACTTTCGGCTCCTTCTCCCACAGGGAAGGTGCCAGCCCTGAAAACTAATGCAGTTTTTCACTATCCCTCTGCAGCCTATCCACAGGCACAACAGCTTTGGGGATCTCTGCTTTCCCAGAGACTCAGCATGTCACGGTGCTCGCTCTCGCCAGAAGCTTTTTTCTGAAAAAGAAAACTTTCGGCTCCTTCTCCCACAGGGAAGGTGCCAGCCCTGAAAACTAATGCAGTTTTTCACTATCCCTCTGCAGCCTATCCACAGGCACAACAGCTTTGGGGATCTCTGCTTTCCCAGAGACTCAGCATGTCACGGTGCTCGTTCTCGGCAGAAGCTTTTTCTGAGAAGGCAAACGTCTGGCTCCTTCTCCCACAAGGAAGGTGCTAGCCCTGAAAGATCTTGCTGGTATTCACTATCCCTCTGCAGCCTATCCACAGGCACAAGAGCTTTGGGGATCTCTGCTTTCCCAGAGACTCAGCATGTCACGGTGCTCACTCTCGCCAGAGCCTTTTTCTGAAAAGGCAAACTTACGGCTCCTTCTCCCACAGGGAAGGTGCCAGCCCTGAAAACTAATGCAGTTTTTCACTATCCCTCTGCAGCCTATCCACAGGCACAACAGCTTTGGGGATCTCTGCTTTCCCAGAGACTCAGCATGTCACGGTGCTCGCTCTCGGCAGAAGCTTTTTTCTGAAAAAGAAAACTTTCGGCTCCTTCTCCCACAGGGAAGGTGCCAGCCCTGAAAACTAATGCAGTTTTTCACTATCCCTCTGCAGCCTATCCACAGGCACAACAGCTTTAGGGATCTCTGCTTTCCCAGAGACTCAGCATGTCACGGTGCTCGCTCTCGGCAGAAGCTTTTTTCTGAAAAAGAAAACTTTCGGCTCCTTCTCCCACAGGGAAGGTGCCAGCCCTGAAAACTAATGCAGTTTTTCACTATCCCTCTGCAGCCTATCCACAGGCACAACAGCTTTGGGGATCTCTGCTTTCCCAGAGACTCAGCATGTCACGGTGCTCGCTCTCGGCAGAAGCTTTTTTCTGAAAAAGAAAACTTTCGGCTCCTTCTCCCACAAGGAAGGTGCCAGGCCTGAAAGCTAATGCAGCTCTTCACTATCCTCCTGAAGCCTATCCACAGGCACAACAGCACTGGGGATCTCTGCTTTCCCAGAGACTCAGCATGTCACGGTGCTCACTCTCGCCAGAACCTTTTTCTGAAAAGGCAAACTTACGGCTCCTTCTCCCACAAGGAAGGTGCCAGCCCTGAAAGATCTTGCTGGTATTCACTATCCCTCTGCAGCCTATCTTTAGCCGCAACAGCACTGGGGATCTCTGCTTTCCCAGAGACTCAGCATGTCACGGTGCTCGTTCTCGGCAGAAGCTTTTTCTGAGAAGGCAAACGTCTGGCTCCTTCTCCCACAAGGAAGGTGCCAGCCCTGAAAGATCTTTCTGGTCTTCACTATCCCTCTGCAGCCTATCCACAGGCACAACAGCTTTGGGGATCTCTGCTTTCCCAGAGACTCAGCATGTCACGGTGCTCGCTCTCGGCAGAAGCTTTTTTCTGAAAAGGCAAACTTACGGCTCCTTCTCCCACAGGGAAGGTGCAAGCCCTGAAAACTAATGCAGTTTTTCACTATCCCTCTGCAGCCTATCCACAGGCACAACAGCTTTTGGGATCTCTGCTTTCCCAGAGACTTAGCATGTCACGGTGCTCGCTCTCGGCAGAAGCTTTTTTCTGAAAAAGAAAACTTTCGGCTCCTTCTCCCACAGGGAAGGTGCCAGCCCTGAAAACTAATGCATTTTTTCACTATCCCTCTGCAGCCTATCCACAGGCACAACAGCTTTGGGGATCTCTGCGTTCCCAGAGACTCAGCATGTCACGGTGCTCGTTCTCGGCAGAAGCTTTTTCTGAGAAGGCAAACGTCTGGCTCCTTCTCCCAAAAGGAAGGTGCTAGCCCTGAAAGATCTTGCTGGTATGCACTATCCCTCTGCAGCCTATCCACAGGCACAACAGCTTTGGGGATCTCTGCTTTCCCAGACACTCAGCATGTCACGGTGCTCGCTCTCAGCAGAAGCTTTTTTCTGAAAAAGAAAACTTTCGGCTCCTTCTCCCACAAGGAAGGTGCCAGGCCTGAAAGCTAATGCAGCTCTTCACTATCCTCCTGCAGCCTATCCACAGGCACAAGAGCTTTGGGGATCTCTGCTTTCCCAGAGACTCAGCATGTCACGGTGCTCGTTCTCGGCAGAAGCTTTTTCTGAGAAGGCAAACGTCTGGCTCCTTCTCCCACAAGGAAGGTGCCAGCCCTGAAAGATCTTGCTGGTCTTCACTATCCCTCTGCAGCCTATCCACAGGCACAACAGCTTTGGGGATCTCTGCTTTCCCAGAGACTCAGCATGTCACGGTGCTCGCTCTCGGCAGAAGCTTTTTTCTGAAAAGGCAAACTTACGGCTCCTTCTCCCACAGGGAAGGTGCCAGCCCTGAAAACTAATGCAGTTTTTCACTATCCCTCTGCAGCCTATCCACAGGCACAAGAGCTTTGGGGATCTCTGCTTTCCCAGAGACTCTGCATGTCACGGTGCTCGCTCTCGGCAGAAGCTTTTTTCTGAAAAGGCAAACTTACGGCTCCTTCTCCCACAAGGAAGGTGCCAGCCCTGAAAGATCTTGCTGGTCTTCACTATCCCTCTGCAGCCTATCCACAGGCACAACAGCTTTGGGGATCTCTGCTTTCCCAGAGACTCAGCATGTCACGGTGCTCGCTCTCGGCAGAAGCTTTTTTCTGAAAAAGAAAACTTTCGGCTCCTTCTCCCACAAGGAAGGTGCCAAGCCTGAAAGCTAATGCAGCTCTTCACTATCCTCCTGCAGCCTATCCACAGGCACAACAGCACTGGGGATCTCTGCTTTCCCAGAGACTCAGCATGTCACGGTGCTCGTTCTCGGCAGAAGCTTTTTCTGAGAAGGCAAACGTCTGGCTCCTTCTCCCACAAGGAAGGTGCTAGCCCTGAAAGATCTTGCTGGTATGCACTATCCCTCTGCAGCCTATCCACAGGCACAACAGCTTTGGGGATCTCTGTTTTCCCAGAGACTCAGCATGTCACGGTGCTCACTCTCGCCAGAGCCTTTTTCTGAAAAGGCAAACTTACGTCTCCTTCTCCCACAGGGAAGGTGCCAGCCCTGAAAACTAATGCAGTTTTTCACTATCCCTCTGCAGCCTATCCACAGGCACAACAGCTTTGGGGATCTCTGCTTTCCCAGAGACTCAGCATGTCACGGTGCTCGCTCTCGGCAGAAGCTTTTTTCTGAAAAAGAAAACTTTCGGCTCCTTCTCCCACAGGGAAGGTGCCAGCCCTGAAAACTAATGCAGTTTTTCACTATCCCTCTGCAGCCTATCCACAGGCACAACAGCTTTGGGGATCTCTGCTTTCCCAGAGACTCAGCATGTCACGGTGCTCGCTCTCGGCAGAAGCTTTTTTCTGAAAAAGAAAACTTTCGGCTCCTTCTCCCACAAGGAAGGTGCCAGGCCTGAAAGCTAATGCAGCTCTTCACTATCCTCCTGAAGCCTATCCACAGGCACAACAGCACTGGGGATCTCTGCTTTCCCAGAGACTCAGCATGTCACGGTGCTCACTCTCGCCAGAACCTTTTTCTGAAAAGGCAAACTTACGGCTCCTTCTCCCACAAGGAAGGTGCCAGCCCTGAAAGATCTTGCTGGTATTCACTATCCCTCTGCAGCCTATCTTTAGCCGCAACAGCACTGGGGATCTCTGCTTTCCCAGAGACTCAGCATGTCACGGTGCTCGTTCTCGGCAGAAGCTTTTTCTGAGAAGGCAAACGTCTGGCTCCTTCTCCCACAAGGAAGGTGCCAGCCCTGAAAGATCTTTCTGGTCTTCACTATCCCTCTGCAGCCTATCCACAGGCACAACAGCTTTGGGGATCTCTGCTTTCCCAGAGACTCAGCATGTCACGGTGCTCGCTCTCGGCAGAAGCTTTTTTCTGAAAAGGCAAACTTACGGCTCCTTCTCCCACAGGGAAGGTGCAAGCCCTGAAAACTAATGCAGTTTTTCACTATCCCTCTGCAGCCTATCCACAGGCACAACAGCTTTTGGGATCTCTGCTTTCCCAGAGACTCAGCATGTCACGGTGCTCGCTCTCGGCAGAAGCTTTTTTCTGAAAAAGAAAACTTTCGGCTCCTTCTCCCACAGGGAAGGTGCCAGCCCTGAAAACTAATGCATTTTTTCACTATCCCTCTGCAGCCTATCCACAGGCACAACAGCTTTGGGGATCTCTGCTTTCCCAGAGACTCAGCATGTCACGGTGCTCGTTCTCGGCAGAAGCTTTTTCTGAGAAGGCAAACGTCTGGCTCCTTCTCCCAAAAGGAAGGTGCTAGCCCTGAAAGATCTTGCTGGTATGCACTATCCCTCTGCAGCCTATCCACAGGCACAACAGCTTTGGGGATCTCTGCTTTCCCAGAGACTCAGCATGTCACGGTGCTCGCTCTCGGCAGAAGCTTTTTTCTGAAAAAGAAAACTTTCGGCTCCTTCTCCCACAAGGAAGGTGCCAGGCCTGAAAGCTAATGCAGCTCTTCACTATCCTTCTGCAGCCTATCCACAGGCACAAGAGCTTTGGTGATCTCTGCTTTCCCAGAGACTCAGCATGTCACGGTGCTCACTCTCGCCAGAGCCTTTTTCTGAAAAGGCAAACTTACGGCTCCTTCTCCCACAGGGAAGGTGCCAGCCCTGAAAACTAATGCAGTTTTTCACTATCCCTCTGCAGCCTATCCACAGGCACAAGAGCTTTGGGGATCTCTGCTTTCCCAGAGACTCAGCATGTCACGGTGCTCGTTCTCGGCAGAAGCTTTTTCTGAGAAGGCAAACGTCTGGCTCCTTCTCCCACAAGGAAGGTGCCAGCCCTGAAAGATCTTGCTGGTCTTCACTATCCCTCTGCAGCCTATCCACAGGCACAACAGCTTTGGGGATCTCTGCTTTCCCAGAGACTCAGCATGTCACGGTGCTCGCTCTCGGCAGAAGCTTTTTTCTGAAAAAGAAAACTTTCGGCTCCTTCTCCCACAGGGAAGGTGCCAGCCCTGAAAACTAATGCAGTTTTTCACTATCCCTCTGCAGCCTATCCACAGGCACAAGAGCTTTGGGGATCTCTGCTTTCCCAGAGACTCAGCATGTCACGGTGCTCGCTCTCGGCAGAAGCTTTTTTCTGAAAAGGCAAACTTACGGCTCCTTCTCCCACAAGGAAGGTGCCAGCCCTGAAAGATCTTGCTGGTATTCACTATCCCTCTGCAGCCTATCCACAGGCACAACAGCTTTGGGGATCTCTGCTTTCCCAGAGACTCAGCATGTCACGGTGCTCGCTCTCGGCAGAAGCTTTTTTCTGAAAAAGAAAACTTTCGGCTCCTTCTCCCACAGGGAAGGTGCCAGCCCTGAAAACTAATGCAGTTTTTCACTATCCCTCTGCAGCCTATCCACAGGCACAACAGCTTTGGGGATCTCTGCTTTCCCAGAGACTCAGCATGTCACGGTGCTCGCTCTCGGCAGAAGCTTTTTTCTGAAAAAGAAAACTTTCGGCTCCTTCTCCCACAGGGAAGGTGCCAGCCCTGAAAACTAATGCAGTTTTTCACTATCCCTCTGCAGCCTATCCACAGGCACAACAGCTTTGGGGATCTCTGCTTTCCCAGAGACTCAGCATGTCACGGTGCTCGCTCTCGGCAGAAGCTTTTTTCTGAAAAAGAAAACTTTCGGCTCCTTCTCCCACAAGGAAGGTGCCAGCCCTGAAAGCTAATGCAGCTCTTCACTATCCTCCTGCAGCCTATCCACAGCCACAACAGCACTGGGGATCTCTGCTTTCCCAGAGACTCAGCATGTCACGGTGCTCACTCTCGCCAGAACCTTTTTCTGAAAAGGCAAACTTACGGCTCCTTCTCCCACAAGGAAGGTGCCAGCCCTGAAAGATCTTGCTGGTATTCACTATCCCTCTGCAGCCTATCTTTAGCCGCAACAGCACTGGGGATCTCTGCTTTCCCAGAGACTCAGCATGTCACGGTGCTCGTTCTCGGCAGAAGCTTTTTCTGAGAAGGCAAACGTCTGGCTCCTTCTCCCACAAGGAAGGTGCTAGCCCTGAAAGATCTTGCTGGTATGCACTATCCCTCTGCAGCCTATCCACAGGCACAACAGCTTTGGGGATCTCTGCTTTCCCAGAGACTCAGCATGTCACGGTGCTCGTTCTCGGCAGAAGCTTTTTTCTGAAAAGGCAAACTTACGGCTCCTTCTCCCACAAGGAAGGTGCTAGCCCTGAAAGATCTTGCTGGTATGCACTATCCCTCTGCAGCCTATCCACAGGCACAACAGCTTTGGGGATCTCTGCTTTCCCAGAGACTCAGCAGGTCACGGTGCTCGCTCTCGGCAGAAGCTTTTTTCTGAAAAGGCAAACTTACGTCTCCTTCTCCCACAGGGAAGGTGCCAGCCCTGAAAACTAATGCAGTTTTTCACTATCCCTCTGCAGCCTATCCTCAGGCAAAACAGCTTTGGGGATCTCTGCTTTCCCAGAGACTCAGCAGGTCACGGTGCTCGCTCTCGGCAGAAGCTTTTTTCTGAAAAGGCAAACTTACGGCTCCTTCTCCCACAGGGAAGGTGCCAGCCCTGAAAACTAATGCAGTTTTTCACTATCCCTCTGCAGCCTATCCACAGGCACAACAGCTTTTGGGATCTCTGCTTTCCCAGAGACTCAGCATGTCACGGTGCTCGCTCTCGGCAGAAGCTTTTTTCTGAAAAAGAAAACTTTCGGCTCCTTCTCCCACAGGGAAGGTGCCAGCCCTGAAAACTAATGCAGTTTTTCACTATCCCTCTGCAGCCTATCCACAGGCACAACAGCTTTGGGGATCTCTGCTTTCCCAGAGACTCAGCATGTCACGGTGCTCGTTCTCGGCAGAAGCTTTTTCTGAGAAGGCAAACGTCTGGCTCCTTCTCCCACAAGGAAGGTGCTAGCCCTGAAAGATCTTGCTGGTATGCACTATCCCTCTGCAGCCTATCCACAGGCACAAGAGCTTTGGGGATCTCTGCTTTCCCAGAGACTCAGCATGTCACGGTGCTCACTCTCGCCAGAGCCTTTTTCTGAAAAGGCAAACTTACGGCTCCTTCTCCCACAGGGAAGGTGCCAGCCCTGAAAACTAATGCAGTTTTTCACTATCCCTCTGCAGCCTATCCACAGGCACAACAGCTTTGGGGATCTCTGCTTTCCCAGAGACTCAGCATGTCACGGTGCTCGCTCTCGGCAGAAGCTTTTTTCTGAAAAAGAAAACTTTCGGCTCCTTCTCCCACAGGGAAGGTGCCAGCCCTGAAAACTAATGCAGTTTTTCACTATCCCTCTGCAGCCTATCCACAGGCACAACAGCTTTAGGGATCTCTGCTTTCCCAGAGACTCAGCATGTCACGGTGCTCGCTCTCGGCAGAAGCTTTTTTCTGAAAAAGAAAACTTTCGGCTCCTTCTCCCACAGGGATGGTGCCAGCCCTGAAAACTAATGCAGTTTTTCACTATCCCTCTGCAGCCTATCCACAGGCACAACAGCTTTGGGGATCTCTGCTTTCCCAGAGACTCAGCATGTCACGGTGCTCGCTCTCGGCAGAAGCTTTTTTCTGAAAAAGAAAACTTTCGGCTCCTTCTCCCACAAGGAAGGTGCCAGGCCTGAAAGCTAATGCAGCTCTTCACTATCCTCCTGCAGCCTATCCACAGGCACAACAGCACTGGGGATCTCTGCTTTCCCAGAGACTCAGCATGTCACGGTGCTCACTCTCGCCAGAGCCTTTTTCTGAAAAGGCAAACTTACGGCTCCTTCTCCCACAAGGAAGGTGCCAGCCCTGAAAGATCTTGCTGGTATTCACTATCCCTCTGCAGCCTATCTTTAGCCGCAACAGCACTGGGGATCTCTGATTTCCCAGAGACTCAGCATGTCACGGTGCTCGTTCTCGGCAGAAGCTTTTTCTGAGAAGGCAAACGTCTGGCTCCTTCTCCCACAAGGAAGGTGCCAGCCCTGAAAGATCTTTCTGGTCTTCACTATCCCTCTGCAGCCTATCCACAGGCACAACAGCTTTGGGGATCTCTGCTTTCCCAGAGACTCAGCATGTCACGGTGCTCGCTCTCGGCAGAAGCTTTTTTCTGAAAAGGCAAACTTACGGCTCCTTCTCCCACAGGGAAGGTGCAAGCCCTGAAAACTAATGCAGTTTTTCACTATCCCTCTGCAGCCTATCCACAGGCACAACAGCTTTTGGGATCTCTGCTTTCCCAGAGACTCAGCATGTCACGGTGCTCGCTCTCGGCAGAAGCTTTTTTCTGAAAAAGAAAACTTTCGGCTCCTTCTCCCACAGGGAAGGTGCCAGCCCTGAAAACTAATGCATTTTTTCACTATCCCTCTGCAGCCTATCCACAGGCACAACAGCTTTGGGGATCTCTGCTTTCCCAGAGACTCAGCATGTCACGGTGCTCGTTCTCGGCAGAAGCTTTTTCTGAGAAGGCAAACGTCTGGCTCCTTCTCCCAAAAGGAAGGTGCTAGCCCTGAAAGATCTTGCTGGTATGCACTATCCCTCTGCAGCCTATCCACAGGCACAACAGCTTTGGGGATCTCTGCTTTCCCAGAGACTCAGCATGTCACGGTGCTCGCTCTCGGCAGAAGCTTTTTTCTGAAAAAGAAAACTTTCGGCTCCTTCTCCCACAAGGAAGGTGCCAGGCCTGAAAGCTAATGCAGCTCTTCACTATCCTCCTGCAGCCTATCCACAGGCACAACAGCTTTGGGGATCTCTGCTTTCCCAGAGACTCAGCATGTCACGGTGCTCACTCTCGCCAGAGCCTTTTTCTGAAAAGGGAAACTTACGGCTCCTTCTCCCACAGGGAAGGTGCCAGCCCTGAAAACTAATGCAGTTTTTCACTATCCCTCTGCAGCCTATCCACAGGCACAACAGCTTTGGGGATCTCTGCTTTCCCAGAGACTCAGCATGTCACGGTGCTCGCTCTCGGCAGAAGCTTTTTTCTGAAAAAGAAAACTTTCGGCTCCTTCTCCCACAGGGAAGGTGCCAGCCCTGAAAACTAATGCAGTTTTTCACTATCCCTCTGCAGCCTATCCACAGGCACAACAGCTTTGGGGATCTCTGCTTTCCCAGAGACTCAGCAGGTCACGGTGCTCGCTCTCGGCAGAAGCTTTTTTCTGAAAAAGAAAACTTTCGGCTCCTTCTCCCACAAGGAAGGTGCCAAGCCTGAAAGCTAATGCAGCTCTTCACTATCCTCCTGCAGCCTATCCACAGGCACAACAGCTTTGGGGATCTCTGCTTTCCCAGAGACTCAGCATGTCACGGTGCTCGCTCTCGGCAGAAGCTTTTTTCTGAAAAAGAAAACTTTCGGCTCCTTCTCCCACAGGGAAGGTGCCAGGCCTGAAAACTAATGCAGTTTTTCACTATCCCTCTGCAGCCTATCCACAGGCACAACAGCTTTGGGGATCTCTGCTTTCCCAGAGACTCAGCATGTCACGGTGCTCGCTCTCGGCAGAAGCTTTTTTCTGAAAAAGAAAACTTTCGGTTCCTTCTCCCACAAGGAAGGTGCCAGGCCTGAAAGCTAATGCAGCTCTTCACTATCCTCCTGCAGCCTATCCACAGGCACAACAGCACTGGGGATCTCTGCTTTCCCAGAGACTCAGCATGTCACGGTGCTCACTCTCGCCAGAACCTTTTTCTGAAAAGGCAAACTTACGGCTCCTTCTCCCACAAGGAAGGCGCCAGCCCTGAAAGATCTTGCTGGTATTCACTATCCCTCTGCAGCCTATCTTTAGCCGCAACAGCACTGGGGATCTCTGCTTTCCCAGAGACTCAGCATGTCACGGTGCTCGTTCTCGGCAGAAGCTTTTTCTGAGAAGGCAAACGTCTGGCTCCTTCTCCCACAAGGAAGGTGCTAGCCCTGAAAGATCTTGCTGGTATTCACTATCCCTCTGCAGCCTATCCACAGGCACAACAGCTTTGGGGATCTCTGCTTTCCCAGAGACTCAGCATGTCACGGTGCTCGCTCTCGGCAGAAGCTTTTTTCTGAAAAAGAAAACTTTCGGCTCCTTCTCCCACAAGGAAGGTGCCAGGCCTGAAAGCTAATGCAGCTCTTCACTATCCTCCTGCAGCCTATCCACAGGCAAAACAGCTTTGGGGATCTCTGCTTTCCCAGAGACTCAGCATGTCACGGTGCTCACTCTCGACAGAGCTTTTTTCTGAAAAGGCAAACTTACGGCTCCTTCTCCCACAGGGAAGGTGCCAGCCCTGAAAACTAATGCAGTTTTTCACTATCCCTCTGCAGCCTATCCACAGGCACAACAGCTTTGGGGATCTCTGCTTTCGCAGAGACTCAGCATGTCACGGTGCTCACTCTCGCCAGAGCCTTTTTCTGAAAAGGCAAACTTACGGCTCCTTCTCCCACAGGGAAGGTGCCAGCCCTGAAAACTAATGCAGTTTTTCACTATCCCTCTGCAGCCTATCCACAGGCACAACAGCTTTGGGGATCTCTGCTTTCCCAGAGACTCAGCATGTCACGGTGCTCGCTCTCGGCAGAAGATTTTTTCTGAAAAAGAAAACTTTCGGCTCCTTCTCCCACAAGGAAGGTGCCAGGCCTGAAAGCTAATGCAGCTCTTCACTATCCTCCTGCAGCCTATCCACAGGCACAACAGCACTGGGGATCTCTGCTTTCCCAGAGACTCAGCATGTCACGGTGCTCACTCTCGCCAGAACCTTTTTCTGAAAAGGCAAACTTACGGCTCCTTCTCCCACAAGGAAGGTGCCAGCCCTGAAAGATCTTGCTGGTATTCACTATCCCTCTGCAGCCTATCTTTAGCCGCAACAGCACTGGGGATCTCTGCTTTCCCAGAGACTCAGCATGTCACGGTGCTCGTTCTCGGCAGAAGCTTTTTCTGAGAAGGCAAACGTCTGGCTCCTTCTCCCACAAGGAAGGTGCTAGCCCTGAAAGATCTTGCTGGTATGCACTATCCCTCTGCAGCCTATCCACAGGCACAACAGCTTTGGGGATCTCTGCTTTCCCAGAGACTCAGCAGGTCACGGTGCTCGCTCTCGGCAGAAGCTTTTTTCTGAAAAGGCAAACTTACGGCTCCTTCTCCCACAGGGAAGGTGCCAGCCCTGAAAACTAATGCAGTTTTTCACTATCCCTCTGCAGCCTATCCACAGGCACAACAGCTTTGGGGATCTCTGCTTTCCCAGAGACTCAGCATGTCACGGTGCTCGCTCTCGGCAGAAGCTTTTTTCTGAAAAAGAAAACTTACGGCTCCTTCTCCCACAGGGAAGGTGCCAGCCCTGAAAACTAATGCAGTTTTTCACTATCCCTCTGCAGCCTATCCACAGGCACAACAGCTTTGGGGATCTCTGCTTTCCCAGAGACTCAGCATGTCACGGTGCTCGTTCTCGGCAGAAGCTTTTTCTGAGAAGGCAAACGTCTGGCTCCTTCTCCCACAAGGAAGGTGCTAGCCCTGAAAGATCTTGCTGGTATGCACTATCCCTCTGCAGCCTATCCACAGGCACAACAGCTTTGGGGATCTCTGCTTTCCCAGAGACTCAGCATGTCACGGTGCTCGCTCTCGGCAGAAGCTTTTTTCTGAAAAGGCAAACTTACGGCTCCTTCTCCCACAGGGAAGGTGCCAGCCCTGAAAACTAATGCAGTTTTTCACTATCCCTCTGCAGCCTATCCACAGGCACAACAGCTTTGGGGATCTCTGCTTTTCCAGAGACTCAGCATGTCACGGTGCTCGCTCTCGGCAGAAGCTTTTTTCTGAAAAAGAAAACTTTCGGCTCCTTCTCCCACAAGGAAGGTGCCAGGCCTGAAAGCTAATGCAGCTCTTCACTATCCTCCTGCAGCCTATCCACAGGCACAACAGCACTGGGGATCTCTGCTTTCCCAGAGACTCAGCATGTCACGGTGCTCACTCTCGCCAGAACCTTTTTCTGAAAAGGCAAACTTACGGCTCCTTCTCCCAAAAGGATGGTGCCAGCCCTGAAAGATCTTGCTGGTATTCACTATCCCTCTGCAGCCTATCTTTAGCCGCAACAGCACTGGGGATCTCTGCTTTCCCAGAGACTCAGCATGTCACGGTGCTCGTTCTCGGCAGAAGCTTTTTCTGAGAAGGCAAACGTCTGGCTCCTTCTCCCACAAGGAAGGTGCTAGCCCTGAAAGATCTTGCTGGTATTCACTATCCCTCTGCAGCCTATCCACAGGCACAACAGCTTTGGGGATCTCTGCTTTCCCAGAGACTCAGCATGTCACGGTGCTCACTCTCGCCAGAAGCTTTTTTCTGAAAAGGCAAACTTACGGCTCCTTCTCCCACAGGGAAGGTGCCAGCCCTGAAAACTAATGCAGTTTTTCACTATCCCTCTGCAGCCTATCCACAGGCAAAACAGCACTGGGGATCTCTGCTTTCCCAGAGACTCAGCATGTCACGGTGCTCGCTCTCGGCAGAAGCTTTTTTCTGAAAAAGAAAACTTTCGGCTCCTTCTCCCACAGGGAAGGTGCCAGCCCTGAAAACTAATACACTTTTTCACTATCCCTCTGCAGCCTATCCACAGGCACAACAGCTTTAGGGATCTCTGCTTTCCCAGAGACTCAGCATGTCACGGTGCTCGCTCTCGGCAGAAGCTTTTTTCTGAAAAGGCAAACTTACGGCTCCTTCTCCCACAGGGAAGGTGCCAGCCCTGAAAACTAATGCAGTTTTTCACTATCCCTCTGCAGCCTATCCACAGGCACAACAGCTTTGGGGATCTCTGCTTTCCCAGAGACTCAGCATGTCACGGTGCTCACTCTCGCCAGAACCTTTTTCTGAAAAGGCAAACTTACGGCTCCTTCTCCCACAAGGAAGGTGCCAGCACTGAAAGATCTTGCTGGTATTCACTATCCCTCTGCAGCCTATCTTTAGCCGCAACAGCGCTGGGGATCTCTGCTTTCCCAAAGACTCAGCATGTCACGGTGCTCGTTCTCGGCAGAAGCTTTTTCTGAGAAGGCAAACGTCTGGCTCCTTCTCCCACAAGGAAGGTGCTAGCCCTGAAAGATCTTGCTGGTATTCACTATCCCTCTGCAGCCTATCCACAGGCACAACAGCTTTGGGGATCTCTGTTTTCCCAGAGACTCAGCATGTCACGGTGCTCGCTCTCGGCAGAAGATTTTTTCTGAAAAAGAAAACTTTCGGCTCCTTCTCCCACAGGGAAGGTGCCAGCCCTGAAAACTAATGCAGTTTTTCACTATCCCTCTGCAGCCTATCCACAGGCACAACAGCTTTGGGGATCTCTGCTTTCCCAGAGACTCAGCATGTCACGGTGCTCGTTCTCGGCAGAAGCTTTTTCTGAGAAGGCAAACGTCTGGCTCCTCCTCCCACAAGGAAGGTGCTAGCCCTGAAAGATCTTGCTGGTATGCACTATCCCTCTGCAGCCTATCCACAGGCACAAGAGCTTTGGGGATCTCTGCTTTCCCAGAGACTCAGCAGGTCACGGTGCTCGCTCTCGGCAGAAGCTTTTTTCTGAAAAGGCAAACTTACGGCTCCTTCTCCCACAGGGAAGGTGCCAGCCCTGAAAACTAATGCAGTTTTTCACTATCCCTCTGCAGCCTATCCACAGGCACAACAGCTTTTGGGATCTCTGCTTTCCCAGAGACTCAGCATGTCACGGTGCTCGCTCTCGGCAGAAGCTTTTTTCTGAAAAAGAAAACTTACGGCTCCTTCTCCCACAAGGAAGGTGCTAGCCCTGAAAGATCTTGCTGGTATGCACTATCCCTCTGCAGCCTATCCACAGGCACAACAGCTTTGGGGATCTCTGCTTTCCCAGAGACTCAGCATGTCACGGTGCTCGCTCTCGGCAGAAGCTTTTTTCTGAAAAAGAAAACGTTCGGCTCCTTCTCCCACAAGGAAGGTGCCAGGCCTGAAAGCTAATGCAACTCTTCACTATCTTCCTGCAGCCTATCCACAGGCAAAACAGCACTGGGGATCTCTGCTTTCCCAGAGACTCAGCATGTCACGGTGCTCGCTCTCGGCAGAAGCTTTTTTCTGAAAAAGAAAACTTTCGGCTCCTTCTCCCGCAGGGAAGGTGCCAGCCCTGAAAACTAATGCAGTTTTTCACTATCCCTCTGCAGCCTATCCACAGGCACAACAGCACTGGGGATCTCTGCTTTCCCAGAGACTCAGCATGTCACGGTGCTCGCTCTCGGCAGAAGCTTTTTTCTGAAAAAGAAAACTTTCGGCTCCTTCTCCCACAAGGAAGGTGCCAGGCCTGAAAGTTAATGCAGCTCTTCACTATCCTCCTGCAGCCTATCCACAGGCAAAACAGCACTGGGGATCTCTGCTTTCCCAGAGACTCAGCATGTCTCGGTGCTCACTCTCGCCAGAGCCTTTTTCTGAAAAGGCAAACTTACGGCTCCTTCTCCCACAGGGAAGGTGCCAGCCCTGAAAACTAATGCAGTTTTTCACTATCCCTCTGCAGCCTATCCACAGGCAAAACAGCACTGGGGATCTCTGCTTTCCCAGAGACTCAGCATGTCACGGTGCTCGCTCTCGGCAGAAGCTTTTTTCTGAAAAAGAAAACTTTCGGCTCCTTCTCCCACAGGGAAGGTGCCAGCCCTGAAAACTAATGCAGTTTTTCACTATCCCTCTGCAGCCTATCCACAGGCACAACAGCTTTGGGGATCTCTGCTTTCCCAGAGACTCAGCATGTCACGGTGCTCGTTCTCGGCAGAAGCTTTTTCTGAGAAGGCAAACGTCTGGCTCCTTCTCCCACAAGGAAGGTGCCAGGCCTGAAAGCTAATGCAGCTCTTCACTATCCTCCTGCAGCCTATCCACAGGCACAACAGCACTGGGGATCTCTGCTTTCCCAGAGACTCAGCATGTCACGGTGCTCACTCTCGGCAGAAGCTTTTTCTGAAAAGGCAAACGTCTGGCTCCTTCTCCCACAAGGAAGGTGCTAGCCCTGAAAGATCTTGCTGGTATGCACTATCCCTCTGCAGCCTATCCACAGGCACAACAGCTTTGGGGATCTCTGCTTTCCCAGAGACTCAGCATGTCACGGTGCTCGCTCTCGGCAGAAGCTTTTTTCTGAAAAAGAAAACTTTCGGCTCCTTCTCCCACAGGGAAGGTGCCAGCCCTGAAAACTAATGCAGTTTTTCACTATCCCTCTGCAGCCTATCCACAGGCACAACAGCTTTGGGGATCTCTGCTTTCCCAGAGACTCAGCATGTCACGGTGCTCGTTCTCGGCAGAAGCTTTTTTCTGAAAAAGAAAACTTTCGGCTCCTTCTCCCACAGGGAAGGTGCCAGCCCTGAAAACTAATGCAGTTTTTCACTATCCCTCTGCAGCCTATCCACAGGCACAACAGCTTTGGGGATCTCTGCTTTCCCAGAGACTCAGCATGTCACGGTGCTCGTTCTCGGCAGAAGCTTTTTCTGAGAAGGCAAACGTCTGGCTCCTTCTCCCACAGGGAAGGTGCCAGCCCTGAAAACTAATGCAGTTTTTCACTATCCCTCTGCAGCCTATCCACAGGCACAACAGCTTTGGGGATCTCTGCTTTCCCAGAGACTCAGCATGTCACGGTGCTCGTTCTCGGCAGAAGCTTTTTCTGAGAAGGCAAACGTCTGGCTCCTTCTCCCACAAGGAAGGTGCTAGCCCTGAAAGATCTTGCTGGTATGCACTATCCCTCTGCAGCCTATCCACAGGCACAACAGCTTTGGGGATCTCTGCTTTCCCAGAGACTCAGCATGTCACGGTGCTCGCTCTCGGCAGAAGCTTTTTTCTGAAAAGGCAAACTTACGGCTCCTTCTCCCACAGGGAAGGTGCCAGCCCTGAAAACTAATGCAGTTTTTCACTATCCCTCTGCAGCCTATCCACAGGCACAACAGCTTTGGGGATCTCTGCTTTCCCAGAGACTCAGCATGTCACGGTGCTCGCTCTCGGCAGAAGCTTTTTTCTGAAAAAGAAAACTTTCGGCTCCTTCTCCCACAAGGAAGGTGCCAGGCCTGAAAGCTAATGCAGCTCTTCACTATCCTCCTGCAGCCTATCCACAGGCACAACAGCTCTGGGGATCTCTGCTTTCCCAGAGACTCAGCATGTCACGGTGCTCACTCTCGCCAGAACCTTTTTCTGAAAAGGCAAACTTACGGCTCCTTCTCCCACAAGGAAGGTGCCAGCCCTGAAAGATCTTGCTGGTATTCACTATCCCTCTGCAGCCTATCTTTAGCCGCAACAGCACTGGGGATCTCTGCTTTCCCAGAGACTCAGCATGTCACGGTGCTCGTTCTCGGCAGAAGCTTTTTCTGAGAAGGCAAACGTCTGGCTCCTTCTCCCACAAGGAAGGTGCTAGCCCTGAAAGATCTTGCTGGTATTCACTATCCCTCTGCAGCCTATCCACAGGCACAACAGCTTTGGGGATCTCTGCTTTCCCAGAGACTCAGCAGGTCACGGTGCTCGCTCTCGGCAGAAGCTTTTTTCTGAAAAAGCAAACTTACGGCTCCTTCTCCCACAAGGAAGGTGCCAGCCCTGAAAGATCTTGCTGGTCTTCAATATCCCTCTGCAGCCTATCCACAGGCACAACAGCTTTGGGGATCTCTGCTTTCCCAGAGACTCAGCATGTCACGGTGCTCGCTCTCGGCAGAAGCTTTTTTCTGAAAAAGAAAACTTTCGGCTCCTTCTCCCACAAGGAAGGTGCCAAGCCTGAAAGCTAATGCAGCTCTTCACTATCCTCCTGCAGCCTATCCACAGGCACAACAGCACTGGGGATCTCTGCTTTCCCAGAGACTCAGCATGTCACGGTGCTCACTCTCGCCAGAGCCTTTTTCTGAAAAGGCAAACTTACGGCTCCTTCTCCCACAGGGAAGGTGCCAGCCCTGAAAACTAATGCAGTTTTTCACTATCCCTCTGCAGCCTATCCACAGGCACAACAGCTTTGGGGATCTCTGCTTTCCCAGAGACTCAGCATGTCACGGTGCTCGCTCTCGGCAGAAGCTTTTTTCTGAAAAAGAAAACTTTCGGCTCCTTCTCCCACAAGGAAGGTGCCAGGCCTGAAAACTAATGCAGTTTTTCACTATCCCTCTGCAGCCTATCCACAGGCACAACAGCTTTGGGGATCTCTGCTTTCCCAGAGACTCAGCATGTCACGGTGCTCGCTCTCGGCAGAAGCTTTTTTCTGAAAAAGAAAACTTTCGGCTCCTTCTCCCACAAGGAAGGTGCCAGGCCTGAAAGCTAATGCAGCTCTTCACTATCCTCCTGCAGCCTATCCACAGGCACAACAGCACTGGGGATCTCTGCTTTCCCAGAGACTCAGCATGTCACGGTGCTCACTCTCGGCAGAAGCTTTTTTCTGAAAAAGAAAACTTTCGGCTCCATCTCCCACAGGGAAGGTGCCAGCCCTGAAAACTAATGCAGTTTTTCACTATCCCTCTGCAGCCTATCCACAGGCACAACAGCTTTGGGGATCTCTGCTTTCCCAGAGACTCAGCATGTCACGGTGCTCACTCTCGCCAGAGCCTTTTTCTGAAAAGGCAAACTTATGGCTCCTTCTCCCACAGGGAAGGTGCCAGGCCTGAAAGCTAATGCAGCTCTTCACTATCCTCCTGCAGCCTATCCACAGGCAAAACAGCACTGGGGATCTCTGCTTTCCCAGAGACTCAGCATGTCACGGTGCTCGCTCTCGGCAGAAGCTTTTTTCTGAAAAGGCAAACTTACGGCTCCTTCTCCCACAGGGAAGGTGCCAGCCCTGAAAACTAATGCAGTTTTTCACTATCCCTCTGCAGCCTATCGACAGGCACAACAGCTTTTGGCATCTCTGCTTTCCCAGAGACTCAGCATGTCACGGTGCTCGCTCTCGGCAGAAGCTTTTTTCTGAAAAAGAAAACTTTCGGCTCCTTCTCCCACAGGGAAGGTGCCAGCCCTGAAAACTAATGCAGTTTTTCACTATCCCTCTGCAGCCTATCCACAGGCACAACAGCTTTGGGGATCTCTGCTTTCCCAGAGACTCAGCATGTCACGGTGCTCGTTCTCGGCAGAAGCTTTTTCTGAGAAGGCAAACGTCTGGCTCCTTCTCCCACAAGGAAGATGCTAGCCCTGAAAGATCTTGCTGGTATGCACTATCCCTCTGCAGCCTATCCACAGGCACAACAGCTTTGGGGATCTCTGCTTTCCCAGAGACTCAGCATGTCACGGTGCTCGCTCTCGGCAGAAGCTTTTTTCTGAAAAGGCAAACTTACGTCTCCTTCTCCCACAGGGAAGGTGCCAGCCCTGAAAACTAATGCAGTTTTTCACTATCCCTCTGCAGCCTATCCACAGGCACAACAGCTCTGGGGATCTCTGCTTTCCCAGAGACTCAGCATGTCACGGTGCTCACTCTCGCCAGAACCTTTTTCTGAAAAGGCAAACTTACGGCTCCTTCTCCCACAAGGAAGGTGCCAGCCCTGAAAGATCTTGCTGGTATTCACTATCCCTCTGCAGCCTATCTTTAGCCGCAACAGCACTGGGGATCTCTGCTTTCCCAGAGACTCAGCATGTCACGGTGCTCGTTCTCGGCAGAAGCTTTTTCTGAGAAGGCAAACGTCTGGCTCCTTCTCCCACAAGGAAGGTGCTAGCCCTGAAAGATCTTGCTGGTATTCACTATCCCTCTGCAGCCTATCCACAGGCACAACAGCTTTGGGGATCTCTGCTTTCCCAGAGACTCAGCAGGTCACGGTGCTCGCTCTCGGCAGAAGCTTTTTTCTGAAAAAGCAAACTTACGGCTCCTTCTCCCACAAGGAAGGTGCCAGCCCTGAAAGATCTTGCTGGTCTTCAATATCCCTCTGCAGCCTATCCACAGGCACAACAGCTTTGGGGATCTCTGCTTTCCCAGAGACTCAGCATGTCACGGTGCTCGCTCTCGGCAGAAGCTTTTTTCTGAAAAAGAAAACTTTCGGCTCCTTCTCCCACAAGGAAGGTGCCAAGCCTGAAAGCTAATGCAGCTCTTCACTATCCTCCTGCAGCCTATCCACAGGCACAACAGCACTGGGGATCTCTGCTTTCCCAGAGACTCAGCATGTCACGGTGCTCACTCTCGCCAGAGCCTTTTTCTGAAAAGGCAAACTTACGGCTCCTTCTCCCACAGGGAAGGTGCCAGCCCTGAAAACTAATGCAGTTTTTCACTATCCCTCTGCAGCCTATCCACAGGCACAACAGCTTTGGGGATCTCTGCTTTCCCAGAGACTCAGCATGTCACGGTGCTCGCTCTCGGCAGAAGCTTTTTTCTGAAAAAGAAAACTTTCGGCTCCTTCTCCCACAGGGAAGGTGCCAGCCCTGAAAACTAATGCAGTTTTTCACTATCCCTCTGCAGCCTATCCACAGGCACAACAGCTTTGGGGATCTCTGCTTTCCCAGAGACTCAGCATGTCACGGTGCTCGCTCTCGGCAGAAGCTTTTTTCTGAAAAAGAAAACTTTCGGCTCCTTCTCCCACAAGGAAGGTGCCAGGCCTGAAAGCTAATGCAGCTCTTCACTATCCTCCTGCAGCCTATCCACAGGCACAACAGCACTGGGGATCTCTGCTTTCCCAGAGACTCAGCATGTCACGGTGCTCGCTCTCGGCAGAAGCTTTTTTCTGAAAAAGAAAACTTTCGGCTCCATCTCCCACAGGGAAGGTGCCAGCCCTGAAAACTAATGCAGTTTTTCACTATCCCTCTGCAGCCTATCCACAGGCACAACAGCTTTGGGGATCTCTGCTTTCCCAGAGACTCAGCATGTCACGGTGCTCGCTCTCGGCAGAAGCTTTTTTCTGAAAAAGAAAACTTTCGGCTCCTTCTCCCACAAGGAAGGTGCCAGGCCTGAAAGCTAATGCAGCTCTTCACTATCCTCCTGCAGCCTATCCACAGGCACAACAGCACTGGGGATCTCTGCTTTCCCAGAGACTCAGCATGTCACGGTGCTCACTCTCGCCAGAACCTTTTTCTGAAAAGGCAAGCTTACGGCTCCTTCTCCCACAAGGAAGGTGCCAGCCGTGAAAGATCTTGCTGGTATTCACTATCCCTCTGCAGCCTATCTTTAGCCGCAACAGCACTGGGGATCTCTGCTTTCCCAGAGACTCAGCATGTCACGGTGCTCGTTCTCGGCAGAAGCTTTTTCTGAGAAGGCAAACGTCTGGCTCCTTCTCCCACAAGGAAGGTGCTAGCCCTGAAAGATCTTGCTGGTATGCACTATCCCTCTGCAGCCTATCCACAGGCACAACAGCTTTGGGGATCTCTGCTTTCCCAGAGACTCAGCATGTCACGGTGCTCGCTCTCGGCAGAAGCTTTTTTCTGAAAAGGCAAACTTACGGCTCCTTCTCCCACAGGGAAGGTGCCAGCCCTGAAAACTAATGCAGTTTTTCACTATCCCTCTGCAGCCTATCCACAGGCACAACAGCTTTGGGGATCTCTGCTTTCCCAGAGACTCAGCATGTCACGGTGCTCGATCTCGGCAGAAGCTTTTTCTGAGAAGGCAAACGTCTGGCTCCTTCTCCCACAAGGAAGGTGCTAGCCCTGAAAGATCTTGCTGGTATGCACTATCCCTCTGCAGCCTATCCACAGGCACAACAGCTTTGGGGATCTCTGCTTTCCCAGAGACTCAGCATGTCACGGTGCTCGCTCTCGGCAGAAGCTTTTTTCTGAAAAGGCAAACTTACGGCTCCTTCTCCCACAGGGAAGGTGCCAGCCCTGAAAACTAATGCAGTTTTTCACTATCCCTCTGCAGCCTATCCACAGGCACAACAGCTTTGGGGATCTCTGCTTTCCCAGAGACTCAGCTTGTCACGGTGCTCGCTCTCGGCAGAAGCTTTTTTCTGAAAAAGAAAACTTTCGGCTCCTTCTCCCACAAGGAAGGTGCCAGGCCTGAAAGCTAATGCAGCTCTTCACTATCCTCCTGCAGCCTATCCACAGGCACAACAGCACTGGGGATCTCTGTTTTCCCAGAGACTCAGCATGTCACGGTGCTCACTCTCGCCAGAATTTTTTTCTGAAAAGGCAAACTTTCGGCTCCTTCTCCCACAAGGAAGGTGCCAGGCCTGAAAGCTAATGCAGCTCTTCACTATCCCTCTGCAGCCTATCTTTAGCCGCAACAGCACTGGGGATCTCTGCTTTCCCAGAGACTCAGCATGTCACGGTGCTCGTTCTCGGCAGAAGCTTTTTCTGAGAAGGCAAACGTCTGGCTCCTTCTCCCACAAGGAAGGTGCTAGCCCTGAAAGATCTTGCTGGTATTCACTATCCCTCTGCAGCCTATCCACAGGCACAAGAGCTTTGGGGATCTCTGCTTTCCCAGAGACTCAGCATGTCACGGTGCTCGCTCTCGGCAGAAGCTTTTTTCTGAAAAGGCAAACTTACGGCTCCTTCTCCCACAAGGAAGGTGCCAGCCCTGAAAGATCTTGCTGGTCTTCACTATCCCTCTGCAGCCTATCCACAGGCACAACAGCTTTGGGGATCTCTGCTTTCCCAGAGACTCAGCATGTCACGGTGCTCGCTCTCGGCAGAAGCTTTTTTCTGAAAAAGAAAACTTTCGGCTCCTTCTCCCACAAGGAAGGTGCCAAGCCTGAAAGCTAATGCAGCTCTTCACTATCCTCCTGCAGCCTATCCACAGGCACAACAGCACTGGGGATCTCTGCTTTCCCAGAGACTCAGCATGTCACGGTGCTCACTCTCGCCAGAGCCTTTTTCTGAAAAGGCAAACTTACGGCTCCTTCTCCCACAGGGAAGGTGCCAGCCCTGAAAACTAATGCAGTTTTTCACTATCCCTCTGCAGCCTATCCACAGGCACAACAGCTTTGGGGATCTCTGCTTTCCCAGAGACTCAGCATGTCACGGTTCTCGCTCTCGGCAGAAGCTTTTTTCTGAAAAAGAAAACTTTCGGCTCCTTCTCCCACAGGGAAGGTGCCAGCCCTGAAAACTAATGCAGTTTTTCACTATCCCTCTGCAGCCTATCCACAGGCACAACAGCTTTGGGGATCTCTGCTTTCCCAGAGACTCAGCATGTCACGGTGCTCGCTCTCGGCAGAAGCTTTTTTCTGAAAAAGAAAACTTTCGGCTCCATCTCCCACAGGGAAGGTGCCAGCCCTGAAAACTAATGCAGTTTTTCACTATCCCTCTGCAGCCTATCCACAGGCACAACAGCTTTGGGGATCTCTGCTTTCCCAGAGACTCAGCATGTCACGGTGCTCGCTCTCGGCAGAAGCTTTTTTCTGAAAAAGAAAACTTTCGGCTCCTTCTCCCACAAGGAAGGTGCCAGGCCTGAAAGCTAATGCAGCTCTTCACTATCCTCCTGCAGCCTATCCACAGGCACAACAGCACTGGGGATCTCTGTTTTCCCAGAGACTCAGCATGTCACGGTGCTCACTCTCGCCAGAATTTTTTTCTGAAAAGGCAAACTTTCGGCTCCTTCTCCCACAAGGAAGGTGCCAGGCCTGAAAGCTAATGCAGCTCTTCACTATCCCTCTGCAGCCTATCTTTAGCCGCAACAGCACTGGGGATCTCTGCTTTCCCAGAGACTCAGCATGTCACGGTGCTCGTTCTCGGCAGAAGCTTTTTCTGAGAAGGCAAACGTCTGGCTCCTTCTCCCACAAGGAAGGTGCTAGCCCTGAAAGATCTTGCTGGTATTCACTATCCCTCTGCAGCCTATCCACATGCACAAGAGCTTTGGGGATCTCTGCTTTCCCAGAGACTCAGCATGTCACGGTGCTCGCTCTCGGCAGAAGCTTTTTTCTGAAAAGGCAAACTTACGGCTCCTTCTCCCACAAGGAAGGTGCCAGCCCTGAAAGATCTTGCTGGTCTTCACTATCCCTCTGCAGCCTATCCACAGGCACAACAGCTTTGGGGATCTCTGCTTTCCCAGAGACTCAGCATGTCACGGTGCTCGCTCTCGGCAGAAGCTTTTTTCTGAAAAAGAAAACTTTCGGCTCCTTCTCCCACAAGGAAGGTGCCAAGCCTGAAAGCTAATGCAGCTCTTCACTATCCTCCTGCAGCCTATCCACAGGCACAACAGCACTGGGGATCTCTGCTTTCCCAGAGACTCAGCATGTCACGGTGCTCACTCTCGCCAGAGCCTTTTTCTGAAAAGGCAAACTTACGGCTCTTTCTCCCACAGGGAAGGTGCCAGCCCTGAAAACTAATGCAGTTTTTCACTATCCCTCTGCAGCCTATCCACAGGCACAACAGCTTTGGGGATCTCTGCTTTCCCAGAGACTCAGCATGTCACGGTTCTCGCTCTCGGCAGAAGCTTTTTTCTGAAAAAGAAAACTTTCGGCTCCTTCTCCCACAGGGAAGGTGCCAGCCCTGAAAACTAATGCAGTTTTTCACTATCCCTCTGCAGCCTATCCACAGGCACAACAGCTTTGGGGATCTCTGCTTTCCCAGAGACTCAGCATGTCACGGTGCTCGCTCTCGGCAGAAGCTTTTTTCTGAAAAAGAAAACTTTCGGCTCCATCTCCCACAGGGAAGGTGCCAGCCCTGAAAACTAATGCAGTTTTTCACTATCCCTCTGCAGCCTATCCACAGGCACAACAGCTTTGGGGATCTCTGCTTTCCCAGAGACTCAGCATGTCACGGTGCTCGCTCTCGGCAGAAGCTTTTTTCTGAAAAAGAAAACTTTCGGCTCCTTCTCCCACAAGGAAGGTGCCAGGCCTGAAAGCTAATGCAGCTCTTCACTATCCTCCTGCAGCCTATCCACAGGCACAACAGCACTGGGGATCTCTGCTTTCCCAGAGACTCAGCATGTCACGGTGCTCACTCTCGCCAGAACCTTTTTCTGAAAAGGCAAACTTACGGCTCCTTCTCCCACAAGGAAGGTGCCAGCCGTGAAAGATCTTGCTGGTATTCACTATCCCTCTGCAGCCTATCTTTAGCCGCAACAGCACTGGGGATCTCTGCTTTCCCAGAGACTCAGCATGTCACGGTGCTCGTTCTCGGCAGAAGCTTTTTCTGAGAAGGCAAACGTCTGGCTCCTTCTCCCACAAGGAAGGTGCTAGCCCTGAAAGATCTTGCTGGTATTCACTATCCCTCTGCAACCTATCCACAGGCACAACAGCTTTGGGGATCTCTGCTTTCCCAGAGACTCAGCATGTCACGGTGCTCGCTCTCGGCAGAAGCTTTTTTCTGAAAAGGCAAACTTACGGCTCCTTCTCCCACAGGGAAGGTGCCAGCCCTGAAAACTAATGCAGTTTTTCACTATCCCTCTGCAGCCTATCCACAGGCACAACAGCTTTGGGGATCTCTGCTTTCCCAGAGACTCAGCATGTCACGGTGCTCGTTCTCGGCAGAAGCTTTTTCTGAGAAGGCAAACGTCTGGCTCCTTCTCCCACAAGGAAGGTGCTAGCCCTGAAAGATCTTGCTGGTATGCACTATCCCTCTGCAGCCTATCCACAGGCACAACAGCTTTGGGGATCTCTGCTTTCCCAGAGACTCAGCATGTCACGGTGCTCGCTCTCGGCAGAAGCTTTTTTCTGAAAAGGCAAACTTACGGCTCCTTCTCCCACAGGGAAGGTGCCAGCCCTGAAAACTAATGCAGTTTTTCACTATCCCTCTGCAGCCTATCCACAGGCACAACAGCTTTGGGGATCTCTGCTTTCCCAGAGACTCAGCATGTCACGGTGCTCGCTCTCGGCAGAAGCTTTTTTCTGAAAAAGAAAACTTTCGGCTCCTTCTCCCACAAGGAAGGTGCCAGGCCTGAAAGCTAATGCAGCTCTTCACTATCCTCCTGCAGCCTATCCACAGGCACAACAGCACTGGGGATCTCTGTTTTCCCAGAGACTCAGCATGTCACGGTGCTCACTCTCGCCAGAATTTTTTTCTGAAAAGGCAAACTTTCGGCTCCTTCTCCCACAAGGAAGGTGCCAGGCCTGAAAGCTAATGCAGCTCTTCACTATCCCTCTGCAGCCTATCTTTAGCCGCAACAGCACTGGGGATCTCTGCTTTCCCAGAGACTCAGCATGTCACGGTGCTCGCTCTCGGCAGAAGCTTTTTTCTGAAAAGGCAAACTTACGGCTCCTTCTCCCACAAGGAAGGTGCCAGCCCTGAAAGATCTTGCTGGTCTTCACTATCCCTCTGCAGCCTATCCACAGGCACAACAGCTTTGGGGATCTCTGCTTTCCCAGAGACTCAGCATGTCACGGTGCTCGCTCTCGGCAGAAGCTTTTTTCTGAAAAAGAAAACTTTCGGCTCCTTCTCCCACAAGGAAGGTGCCAAGCCTGAAAGCTAATGCAGTTTTTCACTATCCTCCTGCAGCCTATCCACAGGCACAACAGCACTGGGGATCTCTGCTTTCCCAGAGACTCAGCATGTCACGGTGCTCACTCTCGCCAGAGCCTTTTTCTGAAAAGGCAAACTTACGGCTCCTTCTCCCACAGGGAAGGTGCCAGCCCTGAAAACTAATGCAGTTTTTCACTATCCCTCTGCAGCCTATCCACAGGCACAACAGCTTTGGGGATCTCTGCTTTCCCAGAGACTCAGCATGTCACGGTGCTCGCTCTCGGCAGAAGCTTTTTTCTGAAAAAGAAAACTTTCGGCTCCTTCTCCCACAAGGAAGGTGCCAGCCCTGAAAACTAATGCAGTTTTTCACTATCCCTCTGCAGCCTATCCACAGGCACAACAGCTTTGGGGATCTCTGCTTTCCCAGAGACTCAGCATGTCACGGTGCTCGCTCTCGGCAGAAGCTTTTTTCTGAAAAAGAAAACTTTCGGCTCCTTCTCCCACAAGGAAGGTGCCAGGCCTGAAAGCTAATGCAGCTCTTCACTATCCTCCTGCAGCCTATCCACAGGCACAACAGCACTGGGGATCTCTGCTTTCCCAGAGACTCAGCATGTCACGGTGCTCACTCTCGCCAGAACCTTTTTCTGAAAAGGCAAACTTACGGCTCCTTCTCCCACAAGGAAGGTGCCAGCCCTGAAAGATCTTGCTGGTCTTCACTATCCCTCTGCAGCCTATCTTTAGCCGCAACAGCACTGGGGATCTCTGCTTTCCCAGAGACTCAGCATGTCACGGTGCTCGTTCTCGGCAGAAGCTTTTTCTGAGAAGGCAAACGTCTGGCTCCTTCTCCCACAAGGAAGGTGCTAGCCCTGAAAGATCTTGCTGGTATTCACTATCCCTCTGCAGCCTATCCACAGGCACAACAGCTTTGGGGATCTCTGCTTTCCCAGAGACTCAGCATGTCACGGTGCTCGCTCTCTGCAGAAGCTTTTTTCTGAAAAGGCAAACTTACGGCTCCTTCTCCAACAGGGAAGGTGCCAGCCCTGAAAACTAATGCAGTTTTTCACTATCCCTCTGCAGCCTATCCACAGGCACAACAGCTTTGGGGATCTCTGCTTTCCCAGAGACTCAGCATGTCACGGTGCTCGCTCTCGGCATAAGCTTTTTTCTGAAAAGGCAAACTTACGGCTCCTTCTCCCACAAGGAAGGTGCCAGCCCTGAAAGATCTTGCTGGTCTTCACTATCCCTCTGCAGCCTATCCACAGGCACAACAGCTTTGGGGATCTCTGCTTTCCCAGAGACTCAGCATGTCACGGTGCTCACTCTCGCCAGAATTTTTTTCTGAAAAGGCAAACTTTCGGCTCCTTCTCCCACAAGGAAGGTGCCAGGCCTGAAAGCTAATGCAGCTCTTCACTATCCCTCTGCAGCCTATCTTTAGCCGCAACAGCACTGGGGATCTCTGCTTTCCCAGAGACTCAGCATGTCACGGTGCTCGTTCTCGGCAGAAGCTTTTTCTGAGAAGGCAAACGTCTGGCTCCTTCTCCCACAAGGAAGGTGCTAGCCCTGAAAGATCTTGCTGGTCTTCACTATCCCTCTGCAGCCTATCCACAGGCACAACAGCTTTGGGGATCTCTGCTTTCCCAGAGACTCAGCATGTCACGGTGCTCGTTCTCGGCAGAAACTTTTTTTGAAAAGGAAATCTTAAGGCTCCTTCTCCTACAAGGAAGGTGCCAGCCCTCAAAGCTCTTGCAGGTCTGCACTATCCCCCTACAGCCTATCTTTAGCCGCAACTGCACTGGAGATCTCTGTTTTCCCAGAGATTCAGCATGTCACGGTGCTTGTTCTCGGCAGAAACTTTTTCTGAAAAGGCAAACGTCTGGCTCCTTCTGTCACACGGAAGCTGCCAGCCCTGAACGATCTTGCTGGTCTTCACAGCCGCCCTGCAGCCTATCCACAGCCACAACAGCACTGCGGATTTCTGCTTTCCCAGAGACTCAGCATGTCACGGTGCTCGTTCTCGGCAGAAACATTTTTTTGAAAGGCAAAAATCTGGCTCCTTCTCCCACAAGGAATGTGCCAGCACTGAAAGACCTTGCTGGTCTTCACTTCCGCCCTGCAGCCTATCCACAGGCACAACAGCACTGGGGATCTCTGCTTTCCCAGAGACTCAGCATGACACGGTGCTCGTTCTCGGCAGAAACTTTTTCTGAAAAGGCAAACGTCTGGCTCCTTCTCCCACAGGGAAGCTGCCAGGCCTGAAATCTCTTGCAGGTCTGCACTATCCCCTGCAGCCTATTATTAGCCGCAACAGCACTGGGGATCTCTGCTTTCCCCGAGACTCAGCATGTCACGGTGCTCGTTCTCGGCAGAAACTTTTTCTGAAAAGGCAAACTTAAGGCTCCTTCTCCCACAAGGAAGGTGCCAGCCCGGAAAACTCTTGCTGGTGTTCACCGCCGCCCTGCAGCCTATCCACAGGCACAACAGCAGTGGGGATCTCTGCTTTCCCCGAGACTCAGCATGTCACGGTGCTCGTTCTCGGCAGAAACTTTTCCTGAAAAGGCAAACGTCTGGCTCATTCTCCCACAGGGAAGCTGCCAGCCCTGAAAGCTCTTGCAGGTCTACACTATCCCCTGCAGCCTATCTTTAGAAACAACAGCACTGGGGATCTCTGCTTTCCCAGAGACTCAGCATTTCACGGTGCTCGTTCTCGTCAGAAACTTTTTCTGAAAAGGCAAAGGTCTGGCTCCTTCTCCCACAAGGAAGGTGCCAGCCCTGAAAACTCTTGCTGTTCTTCACCGCCCCCCTGCAGCCTATCCACAAGCACAACAGCATTGGGGATATCTGCTTTCCCAGAGAGTCAGCATGTCACGGTGCTCGTTGTCAGCAGAAACTTTTTTTGAAAAGGAAATCTTAAGGCTCCTTCTCCTACAAGGAAGGTGCCAGCCCTCAAAGCTCTTGCAGGTCTGCACTATCCCCCTACAGCCTATCTTTAGCCGCAACTGCACTGGAGATCTCTGTTTTCCCAGAGATTCAGCATGTCACGGTGCTTCTTCTCGGCAGAAACTTTTTCTGAAAAGGCAAACGTCTGGCTCCTTCTGTCGCACGGAAGCTGCCAGCCCTGAAATCTCTTGCTGGTCTGCACTATCCCCTGCAGCCTATCTTTAGCCGCAACAGCAGTGGGGATCTCTGCTTTCCCAGAGATTCAGCATGTCACGGTGCTCGTTCTCGGCAGAAACTTTTTCTGAAAAGGCAAATGTCTGGTTCCTTCTCTCACACGGAAGCTGCCAGCCCTGAAAGCTCTTGCAGGTCTGCACTATCCCTCTGCATCCTATCTTTATCCACAACAGCACTGGGATCTCTGCTTTCCCAGAGACTCAGCATGTCACGGTGCTCGTTCTCGGCAGAAATTTTTTTTGGAAATGCAAAAGTCTGGCTCCTTCTCCCACAAGGAATGTGCCAGCCCTGAAAGACCTTGCTGGTCTTCACAGCCGCCCTGCAGCCTATCCACAGTCACAACAGCACTGGGGATTTCTGCTTTCCCAGAGATTCAGCATGTCACGGTGCTTGTTCTCGGCAGAAACTTTTTCTGAAAAGGCAAACGTCTGGCTCCTTCTGTCACACGGAAGCTGCCAGCCCTGAACGATCTTGCTGGTCTTCACCGCCCCCCTGCAGCCTATCCACAGGCACAACAGTACTGGGGATCTCTGCTTTCCCAGAGACTCAGCATGACACGGTGCTCGTTCTCGGCAGAAACATTTTTTGGAAATGCAAAAGTCTGGCTCCTTCTCCCACAAGGAATGTGCCAGCCCTGAAAGATCTTGCTGGTCTTCACATTCCCCTCAGGCCTATCAACAGGCGAAACAGCACTGGGGATCTCTGCTTTCCCAGAGACTCAGCATGTCACTGTGCTCGTTCTCGGCAGAAACTTTTTTTGAAAAGGCAATCTTACGGCTCCTTCTCCTACAAGGAAGGTGCCAGCCCTCAAAGCTCTTGCAGATCTGCACTATCCCCCTGCAGCCTATCCACAGGCACAACAGTACTGGGGATCTCGGATTTCCCAGAGACTCAGCATGTCACCGTGCTCGTTCTCGGCAGAAACTTTTTCTGAAAAGGCAAACGTCTGGCTCCTTCTCCCACAAGGAAGGTGCCAGCCCTGAAATCTCTTGCAGGTCTGCACTATCCCCTGCAGCCTATCTTCATCCGCAAGAGCAGTGGGGATCTCTGCTTTCCCAGAGATTCAGCATGTCACCGTGCTCGTTCTCGGCAGAAACTTTTTCTGAAAAGGCAGATGTCTGGTTCATTCTCTCACACGGAAGCTGCCAGCCCTGAAAGCTCTTGCAGGTCTGCACCATCCCCCTGCAGCCTATCTTTAGCCGCAAGAGCACTGGAGATCTCTGCTTTCCCAGAGACTCAGCATGTCACGGTGCTCGTTCTCGGCAGAAACATTTTTTGAAAGGCAAAAGTCTGGCTCCTTCTCCCACACTGAAGGTGCCAGCCCTGAAAATTCTTGCTGTTCTTCTCCGCCGCCCTGCAGCCTATCCCCAGGCACAACAGCACTGGGGATCTCTGCTTTCCCAGAGACTCAGCATGTCACCGTGCTCGTTCTCGGCAGAAACTTTTTTTGAAAAGGAAATCTTAAGGCTCCTTCTCCTACAAGGAAGGTGCCAGCCCTCAAAGCTCTTGCAGGTCTGCACTATCCCCCTACAGCCTATCTTTAGCCGCAACTGCACTGGAGATCTCTGTTTTCCCAGAGATTCAGCATGTCACGGTGCTTGTTCTCGGCAGAAACTTTTTCTGAAAAGGCAAACGTCTGGCTCCTTCTGTCACACGGAAGCTGCCAGACCTGAACGATCTTGCTGGTCTTCACAGCCGCCGTGCAGCCTATCCACAGCCACAACAGCACTGCGGATTTCTGCTTTCCCAGAGACTCAGCATGTCACGGTGCTCGTTCTCGGCAGAAACATTTTTTTGAAAGGCAAAAGTCTGCCTCCTTCTCCAACAAGGAAGGTGCCAGTCCGGAAAACACTTGCTGGTCTTCACCGCCCCCCTGCAGCCTATCCGCAGGCACAACAGCACTGGGGATCTCTGCTATCCCATAGACTCAGTATGTCACGGTGCTCGTTCTCGGCAGAAACATTTTTTGGAAATGCAAAAATCTGGCTCCTTCTCCCACAAGGAATGTGCCAGCACTGAAAGACCTTGCTGGTCTTCACCTGCGCCCTGCAGCCTATCCACAGGCACAACAGCACTGGGGATCTCTGCTTTCCCAGAGACTCAGCATGACACGGTGCTCGTTCTCGGCAGAAACATTTTTTGGAAATGCAAAAGTCTGGCTCCTTCTCCCACAAGGAATGTGCCAGCCCTGAAAGATCTTGCTGGTCTTCACAGTCCCCTCAGGCCTATCAACAGGCGAAACAGCACTGGGGATCTCTGCTTTCCCCGAGACTCAGCATGTCACGGTGCTCGTTCTCGGCAGAAACTTTTTCTGAAAAGGCAAACGTCTGGCTCGTTCTGTCACACGGAAGCTGCCAGCCCTGAAAGATCTTGCTGGTCTTCACAGCCGCCCTGCAGCCTATCCCCAGGCACAACAGCACTGGGGATTTCTGCTTTCCCAGAGACTCAGCATGTCACGGTGCTCGTTCTCGGCAGAAACATTTTTTTGAAAGGCAAAAGTCTGGCTTCTTCTCGCACAAGGAAGGTGCCAGCCCGGAAAACTCTTGCTGGTCTTCACCGCCCCCCTGCATCCTATCCGCAGGCACAACAGCACTGGGGATCTCTGCTTTCCCAGAGACTCAGCATGTCACGGTACTCGTTCTCGACAGAAACATTTTCTGAAAAGGCAAACGTCTGGCTCCTTCTCCCAAAAGGAAGGTACCAGCCCTGAGAGCTCTTGCAGGTCTGCACTAGCCCTCTGCAGCCTAAATTTAGACGCAACAGCACTGGGGATCTCTGCTTTCCCAGAGATTCAGCATGTCACGGTGCTCGTTCTCGGCAGAATCTTTTTCTGAAAAGGCAAATGTCTGGTTCCTTCTCTCACACGGAAGCTGCCAGCCCTGATAGCTCTTGCAGGTCTGCACTATCCCTCTGCATCCTATCTTTATCCACAACAGCACTGGGGATCTCTGCTTTCCCAGAGACTCAGCATGTCACGGTGCTCGTTCTCGGCAGAAACATTTTTTGGAAATGCAAATGTCTGGCTCCTTCTCCCACAAGGAATGTGCCAGCACTGAAAGACCTTGCTGGTCTTCACAGCCGCCCTGCAGCCTATCCACAGTCACAACAGCACTGGGGATTTCTGCTTTCCCAGAGATTCAGCATGTCACGGTGCTTGTTCTCGGCAGAAACTTTTTCTGAAACGGCAAACGTCTGGCTCCTTCTGTCACACGGAAGCTGCCAGCCCTGAACGATCTTGCTGGTCTTCACCGCCCCCCTGCAGCCTATCCACAGGCACAACAGTACTGGGGATCTCTGCTTTCCCAGAGACTCAGCATGTCACGGTACTCGTTCTCGACAGAAACATTTTCTGAAAAGGCAAACGTCTGGCTACTTCTCCCAAAAGGAAGGTACCAGCCCTGAGATCTCTTGCAGGTCTGCACTAGCCCTCTGCAGCCTAAATTTAGCCGCAACAGCACTGGGGATCTCTGCTTTCCCAGAGATTCAGCATGTCACGGTGCTCGTTCTCGGCAGAAACTTTTTCTGAAAAGGCAAATGTCTGGTTCCTTCTCTCACACGGAAGCTGCCAGCCCTGAAAGCTCTTGCAGGTCTGCACTATCCCTCTGCATCCTATCTTTATCCACAACAGCACTGGGGATCTCTGCTTTCCCAGAGACTCAGCATGTCACGGTGCTCGTTCTCGGCAGAAACATTTTTTGGAAATGCAAAAGTCTGGCTCCTTCTCCCACAAGGAATGTGCCAGCACTGAAAGACCTTGCTGGTCTTCACAGCCGCCCTGCAGCCTATCCACAGGCACAACAGTACTGGGGATCTCTGCTTTCCCAGAGACTCAGCATGTCACGGTGCTCGTTCTCGGCAGAAACTTTTTCTGAAAAGGCAAACTTAAGGCTCCTTCTCCCACAAGGAAGGTGCCAGCCCGGAAAACTCTTGCGGGTCTTCACCGCCGCGCTGCAGCCTATCCACAGGCACAACAGTACTGGGGATCTCTGCTTTCCCAGAGACTCAGCATGACACGGTGCTCGTTCTCGGCAGAAACATTTTTTGGAAATGCAAAAGTCTGGCTCCTTCTCCCACAAGGAATGTGCCAGCACTGAAAGACCTTGCTGGTCTTCACAGCCGCCCTGCAGCCTATCCACAGTCACAACAGCACTGGGGATCTCTGCTTTCCCAGGGACTCAGCATGTCACTGTGCTCGTTCTCGGCAGAAACTTTTTTTGAAAAGGCAATCTTACGGCTCCTTCTCCTACAAGGAAGGTGCCAGCCCTCAAAGCTCTTGCAGGTCTGCACTATCCCCCTGCAGCCTATCTTTAGCCGCAAGAGCACTGGAGATCTCTGCTTTCCCAGAGACTCAGCATGTCACGGTGCTCGGTCTCGGCAGAAACATTTTTTGAAAGGCAAAAGTCTGGCTCCTTCTCCCACACTGAAGGTGCCAGCCCTGAAAATTCTTGCTGTTCTTCTCCGCCGCCCTGCAGCCTATCCACAGCCACAACAGCACTGCGGATTTCTGCTTTCCCAGAGACTCAGCATGTCACGGTGCTCGTTCTCGGCAGAAACATTTTTTTGAAAGGCAAAAGTCTGCCTCCTTCTCCAACAAGGAAGGTGCCAGCCCGGAAAACACTTGCTGGTCTTCACCGCCCCCCTGCATCCTATCCGCAGGCACAACAGCACTGGGGATCTCTGCTATCCCATAGACTCAGTATGTCACGGTGCTCGTTCTCGGCAGAAACATTTTTTGGAAATGCAAAAATCTGGCTCCTTCTCCCACAAGGAATGTGCCAGCACTGAAAGACCTTGCTGGTCTTCACCTCCGCCCTGCAGCCTATCCACAGGCACAACAGCACTGGGGATCTCTGCTTTCCCAGAGACTCAGCATGACACGGTGCTCGTTCTCGGCAGAAACATTTTTTGGAAATGCAAAAGTCTGGCTCCTTCTCCCACAAGGAATGTGCCAGCCCTGAAAGATCTTGCTGGTCTTCACAGTCCCCTCAGGCCTATCAACAGGCGAAACAGCACTGGGGATCTCTGCTTTCCCAGAGACTCAGCATGTCACGGTGCTCGTTCTCGGCAGAAACTTTTTCTGAAAAGGCAATCTTACGGCTCCTTCTCCCACAAGGAAGGTGCCAGTCCGGAAAACTCTTGCTGGTCTTCACCGCCGCCCTGCAGCCTATCCACAGGCACAACAGCACTGGGGATCTCTGCTTTCCCCGAGACTCAGCATGTCACGGTGCTCGTTCTCGGCAGAAACTTTTTCTGAAAAGGCAAACGTCGGGCTCCTTCTCCCACAGGGAAGCTGCCAGCCCTGAAAGCTCTTGCAGGTCTACACTATCCCCTGCAGCCTATCTTTAGAAACAACAGCACTGGGGATCTCTGCTTTCCCAGAGACTCAGCATGTCACGGTGCTCGTTCTCGGCAGAAACTTTTTTTGAAAAGGAAATCTTAAGGCTCCTTCTCCTACAAGGAAGGTGCCAGCCCTCAAAGCTCTTGCAGGTCTGCACTATCCCCCTACAGCCTATCTTTAGCCGCAACTGCACTGGAGATCTCTGTTTTCCCAGAGATTCAGCATGTCACGGTGCTTCTTCTCGGCAGAAACTTTTTCTGAAAAGGCAAACGTCTGGCTCCTTCTCCCAAAAGGAAGGTACCAGCCCTGAGAGCTCTTGCAGGTCTGCACTAGCCCTCTGCAGCCTAAATTTAGCCGCAACAGCACTGGGGATCTCTGCTTTCCCAGAGATTCAGCATGTCACGGTGCTCGTTCTCGGCAGAAACTTTTTCTGAAAAGGCAAATGTCTGGTTCCTTCTCTCACACGGAAGCTGCCAGCCCTGAAAGCTCTTGCAGGTCTGCACTATCCCTCTGCATCCTATCTTTATCCACAACAGCACTGGGGATCTCTGCTTTCCCAGAGACTCAGCATGTCACGGTGCTCGTTCTCGGCAGAAACATTTTTTGGAAATGCAAAAGTCTGGCTCCTTCTCCCACAAGGAATGTGCCAGCACTGAAAGACCTTGCTGGTCTTCACAGCCGCCCTGCAGCCTATCCACAGTCACAACAGCACTGGGGATTTCTGCTTTCCCAGAGATTCAGCATGTCACGGTGCTCGTTCTCGGCAGAAACTTTTTCTGAAAAGGCAAACGTCTGGCTCCTTCTCCCACAGGGAAGCTGCCAGGCCTGAAATCTCTTGCAGGTCTGCACTATCCCCTGCAGCCTATCATTAGCCGCAACAGCACTGGGGATCTCTGCTTTCCCCGAGACTCAGCATGTCACGGTGCTCGTTCTCGGCAGAAACTTTTTCTGAAAAGGCAAACTTAAGGCTCCTTCTCCCACAAGGAAGGTGCCAGCCCGGAAAACTCTTGCTGGTCTTCACCGCCGCCCTGCAGCCTATCCACAGGCACAACAGCAGTGGGGATCTCTGCTTTCCCCGAGACTCAGCATGTCACGGTGCTCGTTCTCGGCAGAAACTTTTTCTGAAAAGGCAAACGTCTGGCTCATTCTCCCACAGGGAAGCTGCCAGCCCTGAAAGCTCTTGCAGGTCTACACTATCCCCTGCAGCCTATCTTTAGAAACAACAGCACTGGGGATCTCTGCTTTCCCAGAGACTCAGCATTTCACGGTGCTCGTTCTCGGCAGAAACTTTTTCTGAAAAGGCAAAGGTCTGGCTCCTTCTCCCACAAGGAAGGTGCCAGCCCTGAAAATTCTTGCTGTTCTTCACCGCCCCCCTGCAGCCTATCCACAAGCACAACAGCATTGGGGATATCTGCTTTCCAAGAGAGTCAGCATGTCACGGTGCTCGTTGTCAGCAGAAACTTTTTTTGAAAAGGAAATCTTAAGGCTCCTTCTCCTACAAGGAAGGTGCCAGCCCTCAAAGCTCTTGCAGGTCTGCACTATCCCCCTACAGCCTATCTTTAGCCGCAACTGCACTGGAGATCTCTGTTTTCCCAGAGATTCAGCATGTCACGGTGCTTCTTCTCGGCAGAAACTTTTTCTGAAAAGGCAAACGTCTGGCTCCTTCTGTCGCACGGAAGCTGCCAGCCCTGAAAGCTCTTGCTGGTCTGCACTATCCCCTGCAGCCTATCCACAGGCACAACAGCACTGGGGATCTCTGCTTTCCCAGAGATTCAGCATGTCACGGTGCTCGTTCTCGGCAGAAACTTTTTCTGAAAAGGCAAATGTCTGGTTCCTTCTCTCACACGGAAGCTGCCAGCCCTGAAAGCTCTTGCAGGTCTGCACTATCCCTCTGCATCCTATCTTCATCCACAACAGCACTGGGGATCTCTGCTTTCCCAGAGACTCAGCATGTCACGGTGCTCGTTCTCGGCAGAAACTTTTTTTGGAAATGCAAAAGTCTGGCTCCTTCTCCCACAAGGAATGTGCCAGCAGTGAAAGACCTTGCTGGTCTTCACAGCCGCCCTGCAGCCTATCCACAGTCACAACAGCACTGGGGATTTCTGCTTTCCCAGAGATTCAGCATGTCACGGTGCTTGTTCTCGGCAGAAACTTTTTCTGAAAAGGCCAACGTCTGGCTCCTTCTGTCACACGGAAGCTGCCAGCCCTGAACGATCTTGCTGGTCTTCACCGCCCCCCTGCAGCCTATCCACAGGCACAACAGTACTGGGGATCTCTGCTTTCCCAGAGACTCAGCATGACACGGTGCTCGTTCTCGGCAGAAACATTTTTTGGAAATGCAAAAGTCTGGCTCCTTCTCCCACAAGGAATGTGCCAGCCCTGAAAGATCTTGCTGGTCTTCACAGTCCCCTCAGGCCTATCAACAGGCGAAACAGCACTGGGGATCTCTGCTTTCCCAGAGACTCAGCATGTCACTGTGCTCGTTCTCGGCAGAAACTTTTTTTGAAAAGGCAATCTTACGGCTCCTTCTCCTACAAGGAAGGTGCCAGCCCTCAAAGCTCTTGCAGGTCTGCACTATCCCCCTGCAGCCTATCCACAGGCACAACAGTACTGGGGATCTCGGATTTCCCAGAGACTCAGCATGTCACCGTGCTCGTTCTCGGCAGAAACTTTTTCTGAAAAGGCAAACGTCTGGCTCCTTCTCCCACAAGGAAGGTGCCAGCCCTGAAATCTCTTGCAGGTCTGCACTATCCCCTGCAGCCTATCTTTAGCAGCAAGAGCAGTGGGGATCTCTGCTTTCCCAGAGATTCAGCATGTCACGGTGCTCGTTCTCGGCAGAAACTTTTTCTGAAAAGGCAGATATCTGGTTCATTCTCTCACACGGAAGCTGCCAGCCCTGAAAGCTCTTGCAGGTCTGCACCATCCCCCTGCAGCCTATCTTTAGCCGCAAGAGCACTGGAGATCTCTGCTTTCCCAGAGACTCAGCATGTCACGGTGCTCGTTCTCGGCAGAAACATTTTTTGAAAGGTAAATGTCTGGCTCCTTCTCCCACACTGAAGGTGCCAGCCCTGAAAACTCTTGCTGTTCTTCTCCGCCGCCCTGCAGCCTATCCCCAGGCACAACAGCACTGGGGATCTCTGCTTTCCCAGAGACTCAGCATGTCACCGTGCTCGTTCTCGGCAGAAACTTTTTTTGAAAAGGAAATCTTAAGGCTCCTTCTCCTACAAGGAAGGTGCCAGCCCTCAAAGCTCTTGCAGGTCTGCACTATCCCCCTACAGCCTATCTTTAGCCGCAACTGCACTGGAGATCTCTGTTTTCCCAGAGATTCAGCATGTCACGGTGCTTGTTCTCGGCAGAAACTTTTTCTGAAAAGGCAAACGTTTGGCTCCTTCTGTCACACGGAAGCTGCCAGCCCTGAACGATCTTGCTGGTCTTCACAGCCGCCCTGCAGCCTATCCACAGCCACAACAGCACTGCGGATTTCTGCTTTCCCAGAGACTCAGCATGTCACGGTGCTCGTTCTCGGCAGAAACATTTTTTTGAAAGGCAAAAATCTGGCTCCTTCTCCCACAAGGAATGTGCCAGCACTGAAAGACCTTGCTGGTCTTCACTTCCGCCCTGCAGCCTATCCACAGGCACAACAGCACTGGGGATCTCTGCTTTCCCAGAGACTCAGCATGACACGGTGCTCGTTCTCGGCAGAAACTTTTTCTGAAAAGGCAAACGTCTGGCTCCTTCTCCCACAGGGAAGCTGCCAGGCCTGAAATCTCTTGCAGGTCTGCACTATCCCCTGCAGCCTATCATTAGCCGCAACAGCACTGGGGATCTCTGCTTTCCCCGAGACTCAGCATGTCACGGTGCTCGTTCTCGGCAGAAACTTTTTCTGAAAAGGCAAACTTAAGGCTCCTTCTCCCACAAGGAAGGTGCCAGCCCGGAAAACTCTTGCTGGTGTTCACCGCCGCCCTGCAGCCTATCCACAGGCACAACAGCAGTGGGGATCTCTGCTTTCCCCGAGACTCAGCATGTCACGGTGCTCGTTCTCGGCAGAAACTTTTCCTGAAAAGGCAAACGTCTGGCTCATTCTCCCACAGGGAAGCTGCCAGCCCTGAAAGCTCTTGCAGGTCTACACTATCCCCTGCAGCCTATCTTTAGAAACAACAGCACTGGGGATCTCTGCTTTCCCAGAGACTCAGCATTTCACGGTGCTCGTTCTCGGCAGAAACTTTTTCTGAAAAGGCAAAGGTCTGGCTCCTTCTCCCACAAGGAAGGTGCCAGCCCTGAAAACTCTTGCTGTTCTTCACCGCCCCCCTGCAGCCTATCCACAAGCACAACAGCATTGGGGATATCTGCTTTCCCAGAGAGTCAGCATGTCACGGTGCTCGTTGTCAGCAGAAACTTTTTTTGAAAAGGAAATCTTAAGGCTCCTTCTCCTACAAGGAAGGTGCCAGCCCTCAAAGCTCTTGAAGGTCTGCACTATCCCCCTACAGCCTATCTTTAGCCGCAACTGCACTGGAGATCTCTGTTTTCCCAGAGATTCAGCATGTCACGGTGCTTCTTCTCGGCAGAAACTTTTTCTGAAAAGGCAAACGTCTGGCTCCTTCTGTCGCACGGAAGCTGCCAGCCCTGAAATCTCTTGCTGGTCTGCACTATCCCCTGCAGCCTATCTTTAGCCGCAACAGCAGTGGGGATCTCTGCTTTTCCAGAGATTCAGCATGTCACGGTGCTCGTTCTCGGCAGAAACTTTTTCTGAAAAGGCAAATGTCTGGTTCCTTCTCTCACACGGAAGCTGCCAGCCCTGAAAGCTCTTGCAGGTCTGCACTATCCCTCTGCATCCTATCTTTATCCACAACAGCACTGGGATCTCTGCTTTCCCAGAGACTCAGCATGTCACGGTGCTCGTTCTCGGCAGAAACTTTTTTTGGAAATGCAAAAGTCTGGCTCCTTCTCCCACAAGGAATGTGCCAGCCCTGAAAGACCTTGCTGGTCTTCACAGCCGCCCTGCAGCCTATCCACAGTCACAACAGCACTGGGGATTTCTGCTTTCCCAGAGATTCAGCATGTCACGGTGCTTGTTCTCGGCAGAAACTTTTTCTGAAAAGGCAAACGTCTGGCTCCTTCTGT